>NC_056736.1:86699590-87045840 GCF_019279795.1 Protopterus annectens | reverse complement strand
CAGATAACTGAGAAACTACCCTGCAAAGCTGACTTTTTTGCCCACAGGATGTCCAGGGCGTCTTATAAGGCCAAGAAAATTCATAGAAAAAGATTCCATGACAAACCAGAGAGGGATTCTAAATATGAGGCTTTCCTACACAGGCAAGTCACCCTGACTACCTTTTTTTAAAACAAGTAACATCTTTATTAAATTATCATGTATGACATAGGTCATGTTACATTTGTATAAATAACAGTAAACCATAACGACACAATCTCAGTTCCAAACATTATACATTCCAAACCGTGCAACACAACTGTAGCTGCAAACATTCGTTATACACCACTTTTAACATATCCAGTCGTTGTTAGCCAACCATTACATAGCTCATTCATGTCCTGCCTTCTTTTAAACATTGCTCCTTCTCTGCATGTATTGGTCCCACATTTCCCATTTTTTTATATGTAATTTGCTCTTACCCTTTTCTAAAGACCCCAGTTCCAGTTATAAAGATGGTTTAGACTTTGATTTCCATTTTGCATTAATTGCTTTTTTGGCAGTCATCATAATTAGACTCATCAAGGCCTTACTATGTCTGGGCAATTCTGAATTTGTAGCATAGCTCAACAAAAAAAATCATTTTCCTAGTCACTCCAACTTGCTCACCCAGCATCTCCGACAGAGCAATCTGCAGGGAATCTTTAAAGTCTACCAACTCATTACACTCCCAGAAAATATGTTCTCATTTACCTGTTTCTGCCCCATCACAGCTCTACAATTTGCTGTCTAGCTGAGGAAAAATTCTTTGAAGTCTGCTTGGAGTATAAAAATACCTATGTAAGCACTTCCAGGTGAACATCTGAAATCTTCCAGATTTTGTTGCATATTTGGGAGACATACATATATTCCCCCAATGACTTTTCGTAAATTGCTTATCTAATCTCTTCCCAGTCCTTCCTAACTTCCTCCGATTGATTCTTATAGTTATGCAATATGTTTTATGATGTACTTATTAGTCCTTTCTTAATGGCAACTTCTGTTCTAGATTCTACTGAAAACTCTACCAGTGCTAGTCTTTTGTTTAGGAGCACTGATTGCACAGATTTGAAGGAACTTTTTGCAGCTCTTGAAGAGCGTAACCAGTCACACAGTATCTACAGATTTTATGCAGTGTTTTGTGTCGTAAAGCACTGAAGGATTTTTAATGCTGTTTTTGTGACATTTCGTCAAGACATCTTTGTAGTACACACCAGGGCCAAAGGGTCTGTGTTTCATTTTTGTATCTGTGGCATTCGACTGCATTTTATAAAGGCTTTGATAAATATTTTGACAGTTTGAATATTCATTTCAGCTGTGGAGTTGCTTTTTGACTTCATTTTATTTGTTTACTAGCCGCCACCGTAATAGTGAGTTATACATTTTTCATATATATATAGTAGATTGGCTTCTCACCACTCCAACTAGTCATTTTCTGGTCCAGCAAAGGGATTTCTTTCTTCATCTTCCCCAGCAATTGGGAATTAGTCAACCAGTTAAAGAGTCATCTGACACTTGCACAATAGACAGACTTCATTGGATGCCACCTTAATACGATCAGTCAAATATCCTGGACTCTGGGTGTTTGGCTGTCATCCTTGCACTAGGTAGTTTTTCAAGTTCTTCACAACCCCTCTCTTCCAACAGGACTTATTCTCTGGTTGCTAGTGCTGATGGCTGCAGCAATCATGCTTGTTACCCTAGCAAGATATTATACAAGAGTTCTTCAGTGGAACCCTTTTGGTTCATCAGTCCCTAATATTGCATTCAATACTTGCTCAAATTCATGTAACATCTATCTGCAGGATACATATCAGGTGATGGTTGACCTCCCCAGTGGTGTCGGGCAGTCGACTATTCCCCTCACCACTTCCAGTGGCTGCAGTAACCATGGACACTTCTGTCCTGGAGTGGGAGGGCATGTCAAAGGGAAGACTGTTCAAGGTTCTTGGTCACAAATGGAGACCAGTCTTCACATCAGTATCTTGGAGATGAGCACATCCTTCCTTGAGTTACAAGCCTTTCAGGACTCCCTTCCCGAGGCTATGGTTTCTATCCAGGTGGATAACAGCAGTAGGCAGTAGTCTGGTATATCAGCAAATAAGGGGGAGCCCACTCGTATATGCTTTGCCAGGAAGCCATGAGAGTCTGGCACTTGCCAATATCTTCCATTCACTTTCTCATAGCAGCTTACATCCTGGGAACTTCCAGTGTTCAAGAAGACAAACTGAACAGATCCATTCGTCTGCTTCACGAGTGGTATCTCAATCAAACAGTGGTGACTCAAATCCTCACTCACTGGGGCCAGCATTGCTGTGATCTTTTTACTTCACACCTAAACAACAAGTGCAGCAGTTACTTTGCCCTGATCCCTCCACAGAGTCGATCACCAAGGGATGCTGTAGTCCAAAATTGTCCCCCAGGTCTTCTGTATGCCTTTTCCCATACCCTTAGTAACGAGATTTATTCAGAAAGCCAGAAGATGCAAGACCAGAGTACCTTTTGGCCCCAGCAAGTTTGGTTCCCCTTCCTCTGGCTTCATCTAGTACATCCAACCTGGACGTTGGAATACCTTCCAGATTTCCTGAGTCACCCATCCTGGCAGCCTTACCCAGATCTAAAGACCTTGAAGCTGATTGCATGGTTCCTCCAAATCTAACAGTGGCCAGAGGTGCCAATCTGTCCACTTCAGTGGTTCACATCTTATTTGCTTCACAAAGGCCAAATACTAGAAAAGTTTATCATAGGAAACGGAAAAGGATTACTATTTGTGCATCTTTGGGAATAGATCCTTTTTCAGCACCTCTTGCATTTGTCCTGGAATTCTTGTCAGATCTTTTCCAGAATCACTCCATTTTCTCAACAATCAAAGTTAAATTAGCAGCCATTCCAACTTCCACATTAGACACAAACTCCTGTTGTTTTACTAAAGATTTCTAAGGCCTTTCTGAAGGGAACCTTCCTCTAGAGGCCCCTCATACGGGACCCATTTCCTCCATGGGACATTACTATCATGGTGCAGGCTTCAACTGTGGCTCCTTTTAAACTTGCATCTGTGGTGGAGTTAAAATATCTTTCTTGGAAAATCTTTTTTTTGGTGGCTGTCACTTATGCAAGGAGGATTTCAGAATTGAAAGCATTGTCCTATAAACCTCTATATATGGTCTTCCATAATGAGTGTGTCTCAGAACTAATCCCACTTTCTTCCCAAAGATGGTGTCTGAAATGAACTTTAACCAGGCTATCAATTTCCCAGTATTCTTTCCAAAGTTTTCTAATAGAGGAGAGTATACTTTACATTTATGTATACAATTTAGATTTTATTTACTCAGGACTGTGGATGTTAATCTGATCAACTGTTTGTTGCTTTCTCTGGAGCTAAACTAGGCAAAAGTGTATCTAAGGTCACTGTCTAGGTTGCTTTTTGATTGTATATTGTTTGTGCATGGAAAGGTAGGACTGTCCTTACATAGGAAACTGAAGGCTCATTCTGCAGTGGTGATTGCTACGTCTTCTGCTTTTATGCAGTGTTATTATTCATGAAATTTGTGCTGCAGCAATTTGGTCAGCTGTTCATATGTTCGTGTCTCACTACAACATGGCTGTACAGTCCAGATCCCTTATATCCTTTGACTCCATCAGTCTCAGAAATATCCTTCCTTGATACCACTCAGGTGTTTTGGTAGCTTGAGAGTCTGTCCCAAAGGTTGAATCAGATAAAAAAAAAGACACCACTGTATATGAAGTTAAGGTACTTACCATAGATCTGTGTTTTGTTTTCATCTGGTTCAACATCCCTCCCTTTGTTCCCCTTTCAGAATAGTCACCTGGTGCTCCCTTGAATGGATGGACCTCACTAAGGATCTTGTCCTTGAGCTACTTGTTGCTTGTTCTCTAAAGTGTTCAACTTACATTTATTACTTATTCTTAAGTGTTATTCTAAGCTCTTAGTTTTGGTTTAAGCACTTGGGCTTTACGCCCACCCCTTAGCTCTCCCTGGCCTTTCTCCCTCAGATTCTGACAAATATGGATGGACAATTTCCTACAGTTTCTCCTGCCAGTCTGGTTGATATGGGCATCCTGACAAAGTGTAGCAACTGCCTCATGTACATGGACAACCATCTACTTCTACCACCTAGAAACACAATTTGTGAGAGATGCAATTACAGTAGGAAACTAGACTCCGAGCTCTCTCCCCCTCAAGCCAGTATATCTGGCACCGAAAAGGTTGTCAACACAATCACTATACCTCAAACACCACCCACACCTACACAACACACACCTACATATGCGGAGGTCCTGCACATAAACATACCCAAAGGAGATTGCCGAGGCAAAAACACACTGTATCTCCACAGCCTTCCACACCACATACGTTGCATAATCCACATGCCTTTGCCTCACAGCCACTAAGGCTTCATAATAAACCCAACATATTAGTCATAGGAGACTCCATTGTGAGACACACAGATGTGCTTCTCACCTGGCTGGATAAGCAGAAAGTCACTGTTAGTTGTCTGTCAGATGCCAGAATCCACCATATCATATACGCACTCAAGTCTCTCTACAACAGGTACTGTTATGGCTCTGTCATAGTCCATGTTGGCGTGAATGACTTGAGACATACCTCTCTGGACTATATGAAGAGAGACATGATTGAGTTCGCTGATTGTGTGCCCCAGGCAGGTATGTCCTTAGCCTTAAGCATCATTCTGCCGTCACCTAGAATGATGCCTCAATGCAAACAGAAAATTATTGACTTAAACAATTGGCTTAGTTTCTGGTGTCATTCCAGGTGGATCCAGTACCTGACAGCCTGGAAAGATATGATCGACAGGCCATGCCAGAGATGGCCTGCATTTGTCTCACCTGAGCTTCAGGCTTCTGGCAAAGGCTCTTGCCTCCCCTATAGTGCTTTTTTAGGAAAAGTGATGAGGTTAAAACTACCAACATAAAAATAAAAAAAAAAAACACAAATTAAAGGTCATGCTGCTAAATTCTAGGAGTCTAACCATGAAACTGCACTCATTGCAAGCTTTCCTAACCCTGGAAAATGCTAACATCTGTGCAGTCACAGAAACCTGGTTCAAAGCTGCAGAGGGCACCCCAGCCTTACCTGGTTACTCATCCTGTCATACATTCAGACCCCAACCTGTGGGCAGTAAAGCCAAATGAGGTGGAGTTTCAATATACATTAAAGACATACACACCTCCAGGCTGGTCAAACAGTGCGACGCACAGGAGACACTCCAGTAGCAGTTAATCATTGACAAGACCCCATTCAAATCATAGCTAGCTACCGGACCCCAGATCTGACTCAAGATTCCCAATCCGCCTATTTGGACCTGTTTGAATCTATCAAGACTTGATCCTTTACCCTGATCTTGTGTGACTTTAATTTCCCAAACATAGATTGGAAGAACTATTCATGCCAGAACACAAATGCCCAGAGATTCCTTGATTTTGTCAATGCAAATGCCTTGGAACAGCTAGTCGGTACCCCCACAAGAGGTTATTCTTGGACTTTATGTTAACCAATATGAGTAACCACTGCAGCATCCCTATAGTATCATCCTCCCTGGTAAGATCCGAGTATAAAATGGTCACTTTCAAAGTCACCATCTCCCCCAACCCCCCCTAGCTACGATCAGACATAAAACTTCTCCAAAGCCGATTACAGCTTCCTGAGGGATGATATAAACAGCTTCACAGCCCTCTCCCCCCTCTGTAGAAACTGGCACCAATATCCAAAACTACACCAAAGCACTATACAAGCTTTTATATAGATGCATGGAACCAGGAATACCCGACAGGACTAAGTCATCCTCCGCAAGGAAGAGTAAACCTGTCTGGTGGACATCTGCAATAAATAAACTATAACAAAAGGAAAAAATTGCTGTTCAAGACCAAGAAGGAACAGGTGCCCAATCGGAAGCAATGTCTCCTTAGCCTAAACAAGCAAATAGCACTAGTGAAATCCTCCAAAGCAAACTTTGAGTCCATATTAGCCACATCTACTAGAGACAATCATAAGGCCTTCTTCACATATGTCTGCAGCCTCAAAGGAAGCACCCAGATCTGTTCAGAACTGGTGGTCAAGAATACCACATATACAAATGCCATAGATATAGCAAACTTGCTGGCTGACAGATTGTGATAACTTTACCCCTCTGTCCCCCCATCAGTAAATCAGGACATCCCCAGTACCTGCCCCTTCCCCTTCTATCTAGGGAATAGGCCATCAGTGCTCTCTGAAAGGCAAAAAATACAGGTTCCATGGGATCCGGTAACATCCCAGGCTGCATCCAACATGAACTCAAGCAAGAACTTGCAGCACCATTAGGCACCCTATTCAAACAAAGCCTGAAAAGTGGCTTCATCCCAGCTGAGTTCAGGACAGCCACTGTCATCCCTTTACACAAAGGTGGAGCTTCCACCGATCTGGGAAATTATAGACCCATCAGTCTAACTAGCCTGATCTTCAAGGCCATGGAACGGATTATCATGGACCTCATTAACAAGGACATTGGCAACCTCCAAACTCTTGATCCCACACAGTTTGGCTTCAAGGGGAGGTCATGTCTGCTAAATTTGGTCGACGTCTTTGAGCCGGTCACCAGTGCCATGGATGAGGGGAAGACTGTGCACACTGCCTACCTTGACCTGGCCAAAGCCTTTGACACTGTTCCCCACTTGGGCATAATAAATAAACTCTCTCAACTAGGCATCAATCCATATGTTACCAGATGGGTAGCAAACTGGGTCACTAATAGTACACACCTAGTCAAAATAGGGGAAGCCACCGCAAGCAGTAGACCCATAACAAGCGGCGTACCCCAGGGTTCAGTCTTGGAGCCTCTGTATTTTGAGATATACTTTTCTGAGGTGCAGGCTAAAACCAGTGGGCTATGGCTGACCAAGTTTGCAGATGACTGCAAGCTAGGTGCTGTCATCAATTCCCCTAGTGATGTGGACATCCTCCAAGAGGGTCTCACTCAGACAAATGACTGGTGCCAGAAACATGGCCTCAAGTTGAATACCAAAAAATGCATTATCATCCCCTTTAGGGAGAGTGACATCTTCACAAATTATCACATTAATAACAATGTTCTAAGCATGCAATAAGTCGTGTGGGATTTGGGCATCCAGGTTGTTAGCAACCTGACTTTTGACCACCATGTTCCTTCCATTGTACGGAAAGCATTCTACATGGCCCACCTCATAAGTAAGTGCATCTCATCCAGGGACAGGGAGGTCATAACATCCCTGTATTCTTCCCGTATAAAGCTCGTTATTGAGTACAACGCCCCTTTTGGCATGTACCTCGCAAAGCACATGCAGCAGCTGGAGAGACTACAGAGGTTCCTCACCAGGAGAATCCAGGGCCTCAAACATCTACCATACACAGATAGGCTAAAAGCCCTATCCCTCTACTCAGTTTCATACAGACTCCTCAGAGTTGACCTCTGTCTGGCATACAAGGCGATCATGGACCCCACCTTGGTGGAACTGCTGCATATCCACAAGTCAAGCTCCACTCGAGTAATGCACATGGCCTCAACCTGGTCTGTGACGCAACAAGACTTGTTGGTGGGACAGATTTGTGTCCCAGAGACTTCCCCACCTATGGAATAGACTCCCTCTCCACATCAAGCAGAGTACCTCTTTACCCCTTTTTAAGCACAACCTAGATAACTGGATGAGAATGAGAAAATATACCCCTGGGATTCCACCTGTGTCCCTGCAAGACAGGGGCATTGGCTGCTGATTTGTTTAAACATGAGCTAGACTCTTGGCTAGGCATATAAGGGCCTCAGGGCCAATAGCCTAGTAATCTCCTATGATCCTATGATGAACAACCAAGGTTTGCTTTTTCTGCCTATATTAACTTCTTACTCTGTCTGGTAGGCTAGCCTGTTTATGTTGATTGTTAAGTAAATTTTCTTCTAGTAATGAGCAGGCAAACTTTATCTGAAATACTTTGGAGAAACATAGGAAATTATGGGTAGGGTAGGAGTTAGAGCCATGGATCCACAGCTTCCAAAAAAGTGCCGAGGTGTGATCCAATAACCCAAAGGTTGAACTGGATGAAAACAAGACAACATGGATCTAGCATTATGGTAAGTGCATAACTTTTGTTTATATTACATTCTTACACAACTGTACTTTCTACATTCATGACTGAGACAAACTCTCAGCCTTCAGTAAATTATTTCAGAGTTGCAACACATTGGGAACAGCCTTTAAAGACCCTTGCAGAGTTTTAATGAAATACAGTTGTGTATTGGAGTGAACCCTTCTTCCCTTGTTCATGGCAGTATAATCAACAGTGATGTTATACAGAGAATGTAAAAGTATTAACATGTTTTAAAATAAAAATATTTTGTTTTCTTGTTTATTAACATTTAAGGCATTCTTTTTGTTCATTTTATAATAAATTATAGTGAAACCAGCTGACACTGATTTTCAAGAACTGGCCTGATTTTGATTCAGACCTTTGCTCAGTCAATCATAAAATTTATGATTTTGTGACATAATAGTGAAGGATACAGTCATGAAATAATGCAAGACATCATAGTTACAAGCTTTTACAAACTTTTGCTTCTTTGCAACAAAGCAGACTAATATATATCTCCATATTCAATCAACTTTCTAAATAAGTAGCATCAATATTCAAAAATCATCCGGGATTTTGGATTTTTGTCCCAGATTTTAGTGCTAAGAGTTACAAGCTATGATAAGACACGTCTGTGGTATGAATCAAGCACTATCTTAAAAGGGCAGGTGAAACTACACTGCTGTGTCTCTTTGTGTTTGCAGTAATGTCTTTTGTGCACTAGAGTCTTGGGTATTGTAATCATCTTAACCTGCTCTGCAAATGTTGGCAGTTTGTTCAGCACATCAATAGACTCACAGATGTAGTTAGTCTAATGATTTTCAAAAAACTAAGCACCAGTGGATTTGAGTGGTTTGGTGGCAGTTATTGCATGTACTGTACTCAGCCTAGGTTTAAGAATAAACTGGACTGAAGACTAGAGTCACCCAGAGCCACAGAACAAGGCAGAGTATGTCTAGGAAATGCCATGCAAAAATTATTGTATGTATTCTGTGCTGATTTGCTCTAAAGATATGTCCAGAATTTCAAGATCTAGGGGAAGGGAAAGTGCTATGCATCACTGTTGGCTGTCATGGCAAACTTTAGTCAGTGGTCCAAGTGTTCTGGCTCTTCTCTCACTGACTCAGGCATTTCGTCTGTGGTGATTGTCCAGAAAACATGTTAGATGAGTATGAAAAACACCACTGATAGCCTTGTCACAGGATAAAAGCCACCATATTCTGACTGAGGGGACATTAAAGCCTAAGCGATGTCAGAGTTACTCAGGCTGATCTATGGGTCTGGTTGTACTGAGTAGGGAGGGTGTTTAAAGGTTGCATATCGTAAATAAAAAAGCTTGCATGTGTGTTTCAGCTTCATACATAATGCTGTGATTAATTTGTTTCTCTTTGAATTTTTTGTAGGACCTAGAGGTAAACAGCTTGAAGGTACAGAGTGTCCACTTCATGTTCTCCATCCACCCACTGGTGAAGAGTTTGCTCTTGGTTGTGGTGTTTGCAGAAATGCTCACACATTTTGACTAATGTAAATTTACCACAGAAAAGCTGACTTGCCTAGTGGCTCATGGAGTATACAGACTGCAGCCCCCTGTGCAGCAAGACAAATCTGAGAAAAGGAGCAACTCTGAGCTTTAGAACAGATGCCAAAATAGTGTACATATTCCCTGCATTGAGATTGCCCTAATTTTAACAGACATAAAAATTTGGTGTTTGCATGCAGCCGCTATACTCCTCGGCTAAGATGCAGTGCACAGAATCAGATGACCAATGATATAATGACTGCTTTGAAAATACTGTTGGTAACTAAGGAAAGACTCAGTGATGCCAACTTCCAGACTTTGTAAAACATTTTAATATAAATTGTTGATTAATGTATACTGACTTTTTTGTAATGCTGTACAAATTGTATCTGCATCACGGGTGAAAAAAAGAGAGGTATCTTTTGGTTTATTTCCTAGACTGTTATAAACTTTGTGTTAAGATGGCGGATAAATGTAATGATTACTACACTGTATATAATGTTATAAATGTTTTGTCTTACATCAGAATTGCTACAGTATGTTATAATGCAATTTCATTTAAACTTCTGGGTTACATTTTGAGCCTGAAATTTTAATGAAGTGCAATACAAAGTGTGCCTCATATCCTGCAGCTGTAAACATATGGAATGTACATGTCAAATAAAGCCACTGTACATTTTTATACATTGAAATGTTTGGTGACTGATTATGGCTGTATTTATTAACCAATGGTTTCTAATAAACCAAGAATTAAAAAAATATATCCTACTGCTGGCATTCTTTTCTTCTTCTCTGTACTTATTTCTTATGAAATTAATATTGCTTTTATTTGATGCCAAAAAACTTTCTTTTTCAGGGGATTATTTTGTTATAGTCTTGTAAGCTGTTGCAAAAGTGATGTCATTTGTAAGATGAGAAGTCAAAGATATGAAGACAATACATCATTAGTTTTCAAACTGTTATCAAAGTGCAAAGCCCATTTATTTGTTTTTCACTGCCTTGCTCATGTGGAACAAGATGTTTCTATAGGCCTAACCCCAGCACAAATCAACAAAGGGAAAGCAAACTGGTATGCTAATGAATAAATCTTTACAATGATTTTCTGGCCAATGCACAAATTTTACTTTTTCCCATCCCACTTTTCAGTTGTGAACGACAGTTCCAACTGTAACTTGTCTACTGTGTACAAAGTTGGCAGACTAGGCAATATTTATCTTATTGCATAAAACACATCTCCCAGTTTGCTCATGACAGCAGGGCTGGCATTGGTCTTACCATTTTGGTGCCAGTGTTGGAGCTGCTGATCCTTGTGTAGGAATATTTTGCTTCAGTCATCTTAGGGTTGAACCAGACCTCAGTACTTAAGTTGTTGTCAAGCTAGCAACCACTGTTCCTGTGGTATACTCTGATGCCATAACCTACTTCGACATTTGCATTTTCTGTACCACCAGAAAGGATTTTGACAGAGCTTGCAGCCTTGCAATCAGTCAGTTAGAAGATCGAAGCAATCCAGAACCTTCTGCAGCACCCTAAATCATTTTTATGAGACAGGTTTTTCTCATATTCCTCTCTTCTTTAAAACACCTTTATTATTTATCACTTAAGACATCATAGGCAAGCATACATTAACAGATAAGAAAACAAAAAATTTTAATAATTTTCCATTTAAATAAAATATATATCGATTTTCTTATCCCTCTTCCAGTTTATCTCTTTCATAATATTCAATAACCCAAACACAGTTGGTGTAGGCTTAAATTTCCATTTTCTAATAGTTGCTTTTGGCAGGTAACAGAGTTGAGCTTAATAAGGCTTTACTATGTCTAGGCAATTCAGGTCCTGTATCCCAGCTCAAAAGAATCATTTCCTTACAGCCATTTGCTCACCCAATATTTCTGATGATGAACTCTGAAGGGAATTTTTTAAATCTCCCAACTCATTACATTCCTAAAACATATTCCCAGTTACTTCTTTCTTCTTTATCACACCAGCAACATTTGCTATCTACCGGAGGAAAAATCCTTGGAAGTCTGTGTGTGGTATAAAGATTCCTATGCAAACATTTCCAAGCAAAGATCTGAAATGTTCTAGGCGTGGTTGCATACTTGGAAGAGCCATACATATGTCTTCCCATTGTTTTCTTGTAAGTTGCTTCTCGAGTCTCTCTTCCCAATCCTTTATAACTTCCTCTGATTCATTCTTATAGTTGTCATGCAATATTTTATATTAATTATCCCTTTATAACAGCTGCTTCAATTCTAGATTCAACTAAAAACTGTACAAGAGCAGGTCTTAAATTAAAATTCCCCTGTTGCTGTCTCTTTGCCTGTACACTGAAATCAAGCCATGGTAAGGAAGGCAGACCCTAGCCTTCATTCCAAATGTCTTCTCGGCCTAATCCCACTCTATTACCTTTCCTGCTTGTGTTATTTGCTCCCAATATTTTAGTTCTTTTGCCATGTTTCTCCAGTAAATTCCAGCCCCCCTCTTGCTTATTTTCTATACCCCTACTCGCAGTCATTACTACTGGCAAAAATCTCCTTTCTTCATTGTCATATTGGCTTAGTTCTTAGAATATTTCCTGCTACTTTATAAATATATTATGTATGGTTATTTTTCTTCTTAAGGATCTGCATCCAAAATCCCAATCTCTCTCTGTTTCTTGAACTTCCCTCTTGGTTCATCATCATCCCTTTCCATTTTGAATTATAACCTTCTGCTTGTGTTATCTATATGTAAGCCAGTGTAGCTGTAAAATGCCTCTTCAAATCAGGTAAACCTAAACCACATTGTTCTGTTGGAGGGATTGACATATCCAACTTAACTGTTGCCTTCCTTCCCTCCCAGATAAATTCCTTCAATTCTTTATTAATTGCCCAAAACTTCTCCTCTGGTTGATAAAAATATACCTGACCAGTATACAAAACTAAAGGGGCTAAAAACATTTTCACTGCTTGTATCTTACTCTCCATATCCATTAAGTGTTTCCAGTTTCTCAATTTTTGTATCACCTTTTGTTTAGTCTCTTCCCACATATCTTGCTGCTGTAATAGAAGCATTTTTAATCAATACTCCTAAATACTTCATCTTATTATATCGCCATAAATATAGGTATTGCTGAATCAATTTGTGTGTCGGTACATAATTTACTGCTATAGCCTTTTTTTTAATCTTCATTAATTTTATATCCAGAAAAGACTTGAAACCGTCTCATGTTTCACAACACAGACATCTCCTTTTCTGAATTTGTCAACATAGTATCATCGGCAAATAAAGCCAAATTTTCATGATTACTGTACTAATTATATCCTTGCATTTTTAAGTCCTTTATTTTGTCTACCATTGGCTGTAAATATAAAGCAAGCAACAAAGGGGAAAGAGGATATCCCTGCTTGATTCCCCTGTCTCACCTTATCTGAGAGGAACTCTCTCACTTTAATTCTTCTTTCTGATCCTTCATACATTCTTCTAATTAACCTTATTATTATATCAGAGAATGCAAATGCTTCCAGTGCCCTTCTCATGAAATCCCAGCACACTCTGTTAAATGCTTTCTCTGCTTCAAGACCCACCAACAACAGAGGTATTTTCTTACATTCTGCTTCCCTCTGGATCATCATTGTTCCATAAATGTTGTCAAATGTTTGCCTCCCCTCCAGAAAACCACACTGATGCATATCCATCAATTTTGGCAACACCTTTGACATTCTTTTAACTAATATAAACATAAACACTTTATAGTCATGGTTTAAAATTGAAATTGGTCTATCTGAAGGTTATTTGCCATCTTTAGGTAATACTTTCTTCCAAGATGTTGATGCTTCCCCTCATTTTAAAATATTGTTAAAATCTTCCAACTCTGATGAAGTCCGTCATAAAGAAAGGATGAAAGCACTAAGTTTGTGTTCAGTAAAGTTTTGGGATTTAAGCCAGTATTGCGTTTAGTGACATCACTTACATTGTTCATGTTAGTCATGTGTTCAATGTGTTTTTTATTTTTGTTTGGTTAATGTCTTCCAGATCTGTATCACTTTCTTCCCTCCTAATTTCCAGACTTTCACATGAATGCCATCTGTTCTTGGAAACTTTCCTATACATTGATTATACATCACTGTTTTTAACTCATCACTTCCCATTTTATCTGTTAGTTGTTGAACCCTGTCTACCTCTAACCTTGATGTAATTAAGTCTTCCATAAATATTTCCCTTTGTATTTTTTCTTTTTTTTTTTCAAAACAGGTTTATTGTTTTTATTATTATAATATTCAACAAAACAACTAAACACTACAATCAGATCAATTAATTAAACTAAAATACCATGCTATTGAAATTAATTTTTTTTTTAACAAATTTTGTAAATTATCCCATACAATATAATAAGATGTTTTTCTATTTGTTCTTGTCCTAATTGTGTTTATTTCCATATGGCACACTATATTCATAACATTTTTAAATTCATTGAATCTGAAATCCAATTTCTAGTTATTATTTTCCTAGCCACTGCTAGAATAGACCATAACAAGGGAAGCTTAACCTTTTTAACACTTTGAGGTACAGGTGTGTTGAATAATATAAGAGATTTAGAAATAATGAAATTATCTGTAAATATTCTTTCAATTTTATACAGTCATAAAACATATGAGCCCAGTCAGCATTAATTTCTACATTACATCTCTTACATAAATTATCTTTATTACTTATTTTATTCATCATCAAAGGTGTATAAAAAGATCTATGTAAAATTTCCATGTATAAAGTCTCCAGACAATGGAAGTTCTATAAGCAGATTCCAATATATATTGTTTATCTTGTTGATTTGGTGGGTCCCCATTAATAGAAGTGAAATAATTCCAGTATGAATCTACACTGTAAAAAGTTTCTTGTCTGATAATTTTATGTATGTAATCAATCAGTGTTGGAATAGATTCTTTAACTGTTATAGACATTAGATCTATTTTATTAATGAGATGTTGTCTAAAGGTCTGAACCTCTAACCAGCAAGTTTCTCTTAGATCAAATTCTTGTTTTAAGAAATCTAGATTTTTAACTTTATTATAAGATATCAACTGATACCAGTACTTTAGTTCATTATCTATAGCTAAATAACTAATAATAATATTTAATGGGTAACAAACCATATGTTTAGGTGTAATAGGTGAAGTACAAAATTCCTTTAGTAACCATAACATGGAGTTATTTACAATCATATTTTTGTGTGTTAAGGAGATTTTCATGAAGTGCATACTAATTAGCTCCCAATAATCTTTCCATTTTGTGACATATGACTGATCTATTAATAAAGTAATAACTTTTACAATAGAAGAGATAGTATATAAATTAAAGTCTGGAAATGAGACCAGCTATTAGTATGTTTCTTTAATGCAATCCTAGGTCTATTAGGTGCCCATAGGAAATTTAACATTAGTGTATTCAGTTTCTTGATAATTATTTTGTAATATTATCATTTTAATAATTGTAAGTGTCAAATCCATAGTAAAAAACATATTATTCCAGGTATTAAAAAGATTTTATTTATTAAGAAAACAGGTATTATAATTATTATATATAATAGATTTAATATCTTTAGATAGTATTATACCTAAATAAGTTATCTGACCTGAATTGGGTACATATTTAGTAAAATCACTAATGAGAATATTTTAATATTAAACCAGAAATACTTTTAAAATTCATCATGTTATCAAATAGAGACTGCATAGAAGCATTAGATCTTGCTGATGTAATTAGAACATCATCTGCAAAAAGTTGAATTTTGGATGTATTTTTCTTCGTATTTTTTCTTGATGTCCACATTTCTCTGCTTTATACATTTTCATTAAATTTCCGGAATATCTCATAAACCTGTACAGGATCTCTGGTTATTGTTCTTGTTATAGGTTCCCTAAGTTTGGTGACAGCCCTTTTAATATTTTGTTGCCTAAGTCGTCGTGCTAAAAGTTTTTCTGCTCAAGATTTATCAAAACATAGTTGCTTAACTACAGTCTTTTTAAACTCATGCATATTTTCCAGATACTCCCTTATTTTCTCTTTTGCAGTCTGCATTTGCTCCTCCTCTTATTCTGTGAAATTCCCTTTATTCTACAATACTTTAACCTTTGTCAGCCCCAAGTAATTTCTTTTACTTCTTAGCCATATCTTTTTCTATTTTTTTCTGACCCTATTTTTAAACTCCATTTTCATTTTATCCCAGTCACTAGCTATAACTTCTTGAAGATATTTATGTCTTCCCTAATAACTCAAATAATTTCCACTACCCTTTCCTTAAATTCCTATCTTAACAGGTAGGTCGGAAAGTGCCAGTGTCTTGTTTTGAATTCATTGCCCTGCAATTTTATCTTAGTTTTTATTGGTGAATGATCAGAAATAGTTATTGGATGTGTGTTGAAGCTTTCAATTAAATGCATATGTTCCTGTGGAATGTCATTTCTATCTAGGCCAGTTATTGTACCTTGGAGAATAATATGTAAATTCTGTCAGAGTTTCTAATACTAAATTCATATCTTCCATACCAAATATTTTCATAAATTTCTTAAGAAATCTGTCCTCTTTTATGTTGTCAATTTGCAGTCCCTCTTATGCATCCTCACTATTGCAAATCAAATTCCAGTCTCCACCTGTAAATAATATTCCCTACTGAAAGCTGAGTATTTCTCCCAAAATTTTCTTAAGCCCCTTATTAGCAGTTTTTGGTGGAATGTAAATACATGCTATTGTAATCCTTCTTCATTGCCAATAGCCCCTTGCTACCACAAATCTACCATTTGCATCTTTTTTCCCTCATTTGTCACTATTGGAATTCCTCTAGCAGTTAATATAATTACTCCTCTTTTTCTCTGTCCCTGATATTTTGCTGAATATCCATTCTGAAATCCTGTCTTTGTCAAATCCACATGCTCATTTCTTTCCAAATGTGTATCCTGCAGCATTGCTATTTGCATACTGCATTTCTTAATATAATTCAATATTCTCTCCTTTTTATGTATACCTGTAAGGCCGTTCACTTTTCAGGACAATATGGACAGCATAGCCATCATGATAAAAAGCTATTGCTCCCACCTGTTATACATAATTTTTTTAAATGTTTATTTCCAGCTTTTATGTTACATGTGTACACTAATGTTTGGTGGGCTGATCTTTTGTATAGTTGTTTCTTCTCATCTCCATTTGAACTTGTGTCATGTTTTCAAGACTTTAACTAAAATCCTTAGAAAAAAAAACTAAATATAGAACACCCTATCCACAATTAACTTGGAACAAACACAGAAAGCTATGTACATCTTCAAACCATGAAGTTTAACCCTCCAGAAGGGAACAACTGCCCCAAATTGACAGCTGCACTTACAGGCATTATTTAATGTAAAATTAAGGTTCCTATGCTGAAGTGTTTGCTGCAGCCTGTGCTCCCCCTTACACTAATTGCTGTCATTTTCTTCTCTCTTCTCCTCCTAGTTGTGAAAAATAGGTAGCATGCTTTCAGAAAACATTAACTTCTAGCCCTAAGAAAAAGTGCACTGGGTATCTTTAAATAAAAATAAATAGTTTGCTTCTATTAACTGCATTAAAGTATTAAGGCTGCTTGCCATTGTACCATTAAATTTTGCATTAACTGCTTGGACCTGCATGTCTCCATGGAAATGAACTCAGCAATGACTCTCTGTAAATTTCACTCAGAAAAGAATACACAGCTGTCCTCAGATGCAGACATCTCCACTGTACTGAAAATCTTCCACTGAAAACCAGCAAGGTAATATCTTTGCAGTTGTAAGAAGCTTAGCATTTTTATCACTTTCAATATGTTGTCCTATTTTTAAAACGTACATGCTTACAAAAACACCTGCATAAAGCTTAAGAGAAAGGTAGTAATCTAGACATGACATTCACTCTTGTAAAATAGAGAAAATATTCTAATTCTGCATATAATATAAAACCTGCCCCAGCAGCCTAAGTTCACAGCATATGAACATTAAACCTTCTGTTGTCCCTTTTTCTCATTATACTGTAAAACCTATACTTCTTACAACTAAAAATATTTTATTTATTTATTAACCAGGTATATCCAGCTGGGCCAGGGGCCCGTTTTCAGTGGAAACCTGTGGAGAAAAGCTCCACAGTAGTGCACTACAACAAACAAGCCTGAATACAATGCAATCAATAGTACAATACAATTGTAGTACAATAACAAGCAATAATACAAACCAAGCAAATAACACAATGCAAGTACTGGGAATTATATATTAAAACAAATTAAGATAATGAAGGTACAAGTTCAGGTGGAAAAAGTAATAGAAGTGGGAAAAAATAATTAACTTGGAGAGTGGCAGGAGCACAGCCAATGACTGATAAGGTGTTCCTTTAGGAGAGATTTGAACTAATTATGTATAGGGTGTTTTGCTATGGTCTCTGGAAGTATGTTCCAGAGTTTGGCTATTCTGTGTGAATATAGGGAGTTGCCATGATAGTTGTGCGAGTTGGATACCTTTAGTAAAAGTTTGTTGGAAGATCTGAATGATCTATGATTAGTACTAGGCTGAACTAAATGGGAGATGGCAGGGCAGTTGCTGGGATTGTAGATTATTTTGTGAGTTAAGGTTAGTTGATTAAGTGAAAAAAGGTTGGGGAGCTCTAGCCAGTTTGTGAAAGATCTGAACAGTGGTGAGATCTTTGTGGATGATTTGTGGCAAATTTAGCGATCTTATTATAACAAGATTCTAGGTTGTTGAGGTCCAGTTTTTGAAGATTTGTGAATATGAGAGAGCCATACAGAAGGGTGGATAGAATGTGTATACAAGCAGTGGCTAGTCTGGTGTTGGGAGTTAGGTATGGTTTTGCCCTGTATAAGGTGCCTAGTTCGATGTGGACTTTTTTGATAGTTTGGGCAACATGTATATCAAATTTGAGGTTGTCATCTATGGTAACACCTAGAAGTTTAGTGTGGTTTGTGGGTACTATCTTGGTGCCATTTGTGGAGAAGATTGAGACTGTGGGCTGTGAAGATTTGGGTTTTTTGTTATTGAATACTATAATTTTGGTTTTGTTGGGATTTAGAATGAGTTGGTGTTGAGCGAGGTATGTTTCAATGTCCTGAAGAGAAGAATGTATTTTTAATTGGAGTTCTTGGGGTGAGGAGGCAGAACAGATGAGTCTGATTGAGTTGAACTAAGGTTGTTTGTGAATATGATAGAGAAGTGGTCTGAGAATAGAACCTTGGGGTGCACCCACAGAGATGGGGAATAGGGGGAAGAGAGTTTTCCCATTTTGTAGCCTATTGACGACTGGAAAGATAGCTATAGAACAAAGTTAGGGATGATAGACTGAGGCCATAGGAAGACAGTTATTAAGTAGTAGCTGGTGGGATATAGTGTCAAAGGCTTTGGACATATCAAGAAATATGGAAGAGAAAAGCTAGGCATCATTCATGAATAGATGGATGGTGTTTGTTAGTTAAGGTTAGGAGGGCAGTGCTGGAACTATGTTTGGGTCTGAAGCCATGCTGACACCTGGAAATTAGGTTATTGTTAAGGAAATATTTAATGAGTTGGTTGTGGGTTAATTTTTCTAAGATTTTTGCAAGGGGGAAAGGATGGCTATGGGACAAAAGTTAGTTCATTGGAGGGTCCACCTTTGTGGAAGGTTATAATGTGAGACATTTTCCATAGAAGTGGAACATATTGTTCTCTAATAGTGTGATTAATCAAGATCGAAATGGGGTAGGCAATTGAAGGAGCTACAATTTTTGAGAAATTCATTAGTGAGTTTATCTGCAGCTGTGCAGCATGGTTTAAGTTTGGATAAGAGAGTCTTTATATAATTAGTTTGTATGGGTGTGAAGGAGAAGAGGTTGTGAATGTCTGTGGTAGAGGTGGGGACAGTAAGTGGCTGGATTGGTTGGTTGTCTAGTAGGGAGGTGACTGTGTTGATGAAGTGGGAGTTTAATTGAGTTGAAATAGTGTCTAGGTTGTTTGAAGTAACAGGAGTAGGGGTTGAGGTTTGCCCGGGTTGAGGAGCTGGTTGATGGATTGCTAGAATTTTTGGGGGTTATTTTGTTTTTTCTGCTGGCAGGATAGGAAGTATGCTTGTTTGTCTTTTTTTGTTTCTTTGTTAAGTTTCTTAGTTGTTGATAAGTAAAGAGTTCAGATTTGTCTTTGGATGTATGGTAATCTGACCAAGCTTTATCTCTGTGCTTCATTAGTAGTTTGGTGTCTTTGGTTAGTCATGGGAGGGGCTTAGTTTTAGTGCGAACTTTTCTAGTGGGGACTAGATCATTAAGAATAGTAAGGAAGGTTTCATTAAAGTACTGAACAGCAGCATCTAACTGCAGGTGTTTAAGTGGGGCTCAGTTACATTGTTGGAGAAGGAGGTTAAAAATAGAGGGCAGAAGTTTTTCTTGGTAGTGGTGTATTTATAGGAGATGTTGCTTTGGGTATACACTCGTTTCCTGTTAAGAAAGGTTGGACAGTGGTCACTGAGGGAGTCCTGTAGGCAACAAACTAGGAAACTTAGGTTAGGTTTGTTAGTTAAGATCCAGTCTAATGTTGACTGCTTTTTGGAGTGTTTGTCTACACGAGTTAGAGTTTACTGTTTGGGTAAAGTTAAGAGATTTACAAAGTTGGATGGGTTATTAGCTGTGCAGGTGTGTCAATTTAGGTTAAAGTGACCAATGACAATAGTTTCATGGGTGAATTTGGTGGCTGCCCAGTAAAGTAGATTTTCTATGGTGGGAAGGTTATTGCCTGGACAAGATAGGTGGCTATGATTATTAAAGCTTTGCTAGGGTTGATTTCAAGGCGGGTAGTTAATATTTCAGAGTTTGGCAGATCAGGAGGGGTACAGCTTAGTTGTACAACTTTGAGGGTGTCTTTATACATAACAGCAACACCACCTCTGCATTTAAGTCTGTCAAGCCTTATGATGTAGCTTGTTGTGAGAATTTCACTGTCCTTAATGTGGGGCTTTCAGTTATTACAGCTATATCTGGTGAGTAGTTGAATAGGGTAGCATGGAATTCACTAGTCTTGTTTATGATACTACGGAGGTTGAAATTTAACATGAGCAGATTGGAGTTAGAGGCTTTATGAAAGGAGGGTAGGGATGTGAGTGAGTGACAGATTGAGTACAGGTGGTAGTCATGGGACATGAGGAAAATAGGTGTTGAGAATTGATATCACTGGGACCTGGGTTGGGATGGATATCAGCTTGGAGTTTAATTTGTGTAATAGAGTGTAGAAGAAGTCTGTTTGTTTGTTAGTTTGTGATATTTGGAAACCTGGGGAAATAGGATGGAGGGTGTGAAAGTGTTTGAGAGGTGAGAGGAGAGAGTTTGTGTGATTGAAAAGTTGTGGATAATGTTACTATAAGTCTGGGATTGTGAGTGGAGTGTGGAATGTGGTAGTGTTGGTGATTGGAAGTGTCTGACATTGTATGAGTGGAAGGAGGTGGAGTTGTAGGTGAGGTAAAGAAAGTGGAGAAGCAGAGTATTAGTAAGAATGGTGTAGAGGAAGACCATGGTTTGTGGGTGGGAGGAGGTTAGGAAGGAAAAGAGATGAGAGAGGTGGAGTAGGTAGGAAGGGATAGTGAGGATTGGTTGGGGAGTGGTAGGGGTGTGGTCTGGCTAGGTATAAATGTAATGAAAGTGGTGGCAAGTGGGAATGGGGGTAGGGTAGGGGAACGGAGCAGGTTGAACCAGAGATAGGACTCAGGGCCCTTCAGAAACAATCAACAAGGCAGGCATGTAAGTCAAAGACATAAGTAAGTAAAACTAGAGGGGAAAACTATGTAGTGCTAGGGAGAAATACATAGAAAACAGTCATCACACTTTAGATAGTGAAGGTAGAGTTGTTAAAAGGAAAAGAGCAAGGAGTAAGAGAGGGGAGAAAGGAGGACTAGGGGAGGGAAACAAAAGCTGAAAGGGACAGGGCAATGAGGACAAGGAGAAATACTGAGCAAGGTACTAGCTGGAGGTGGTGGTGGTGCAGGTTCTAGCTTCAAAGGAATGGAGGAACTTGAAAATAGAGGACAGTGTTTAGAGAAAAGCACGGAAGTTGTCAGAGGCTGGGTAAGACGTAGGAAAGGGATAGCTGGTACAGCTATGACCTAGGTTAAATGGGGTTGAGAGAAAAGGTGGGAGAGCTATTGACTGGGAATGTTAAGCAGCCTGGCGATATGGAGCAGAGAGTGAGGGCAGGGTAAACCAGTAAAATTACACTGTTATAAACTTCACTTTGAGAACGTACACTGCCTGTCTATAATGATGGCACTGGGACTGGCCTTTTGGCTAGAAGTCAGGTCCTTGCAGAAGAGGGAGGGTGGCAGGCAGAATTTAGCCTTGGACCCAAATACTGCCTGTCGATGATGGTGTTGAGACTGGCTGTTTGGCTAGAAGTTAGGTCCTTGCAGGAGAGCGAGGGTGACAGAATTTAGCCTTGCACCCAAATACTGCCTGTCAATGATGGCGTTGTGACTGGCTATTTGTCTAGAAGTCAGGTCCTTGCAGGAGAAGGGAGGGTGGCAGGTAGAGTTTAGCCTTGGACCCAAATACTGCCTGTCAATAATGATGGCATTGGGACTAACTGTTTGGCTAGAAGTCAGGTTCTTGCAGGAGAGGGAAGGTGGCAGGTAGAATTCAGCCTTAGACCCAAATACTGCCTGTTGATAATGATGGCGTTGGGACTGGCCATTTGGCTAGAAGTTAGGTTCTTGCAGGAGAGGGAGGGTGGCAGGTAGAATTTAGCCTTGGACCCAAATTTTGTTGTCTGTAGTTTGTTCATTACACCAGTGTGCTAGTACAACAAGTGAGTGTGTGGGAGTGGAAAGAAAGATCATTTAAGATTACAAATTATAAATTGTAAAGATTACTTGTTTACTTTAATATCTTTAATATGCAACAATTACTGAAAACACTCCCCCCACATTGAAAATACACTTGACTACAAACTACACAAAGCTGTTTTATTGTATATAACATGCAATTTATATCATGAAATGTTTTATACAAGTAACACAATTTGTTTTACTTAGTTTCCCCCTTTTAGTGTCCTAAATATTGATATTTTTTATTTATTTATTTTATTTTACATTTGTTAACCGGGCTAGTCTAGCTGGATACATATCCTTTTTCAGTAGAGGCCCGAGGAGAAAAGCTCCAGACAAAATGGTTAGACACAAGTTGAGAGTACAAGTTATACAAGATACATGGTTTGAAAAAAATACAAGTTATTGATAAGGGGACCTGTCACATATACAATAAGGGAAATAAATTTATCGTAGCTGTAATATGAGAGAAATAGCTCATCAGGTAAGATACAAATCAGCAGGTAATACATAGCTGTGAGGTTTTATATATAATAGTGTGTAGACTAGTTCAAGAGTCACCCGTTTCCATTGGGGTTGTGTGAATATTTAAAGATATGGAAGGGGACATGGTCCAGAGGGAAGGGGCCTAGATGGATTTGATATGAGAAGTTAGTCAGGTTCCAGACATGGGCATAGCCATTGTGTCTTGAGATATTCTTTCAGGTCGGTTTTGAACTTATTGTGCGAGGTTATAGTTCTCAGGTAGTTTGGGAGGGAGTTCCATGGCTTGCCAATGGAGTTGGCAAAGAGGGCATCACCGCCCGAGTTATTAGCTTTAATAGTTAGGATCTGGGTGCTGTTGGATGATCGCAGACTTGTTAGGTTTGTGTATGGGGTCAGTATACTACACAGTGAGGGAGTTCTATCTGGTTGATTAATTATTTTACAGGCTTCCGTGAGTTGATTAAGTTTGAGAAGGTTGGGTAGTTCCAACCAACCAAGTTTTCTCAGATTAAGACAATGGTGATATGGGGAACCTGTTATGAATCTAGCAATGTGGTTATAGGCCAGGGAGAGCATATTGAGTTCATGTTTATTGAGGAAAGAAAAGACTGGGGAGGCATAGAGGAGGGTAGAGAGGAGATGTGCGGGCAATGGTTAGTTTGGCATTAGGAGTTAAAAGTTTTTATTACATGGATCCAAGTTTTTTGTTAACAGATTTAACGGTTTGGGTAATGTGAATGTCAAATTTGAGCTTATGATCAATAGTTACACCTAGTAATTTGGTACTGGTGACAGGGGTTATGATAGTCCCATTATTGGATTTAACATGGAAGGTTGTATTATTATTACTTGGGAGTTCTTTTCCTAGGGTTGAAAAAATAATAGTAGTTTAGTTTTGTGGGTTTGAGTAGGAGTTGCGGTCAGTGTGAACCATTTTTCTACTTGAGAGAAACAGAGTTGAGTGGTGGACTGGAGATTCAGGAGGGAGACATCAGAGCAGATCACATATTGGATGCAGGTGGATTGAGGGATGACTGAGTGAAGGTCATTAATGAAGATAGAAAACAGAAGTGGACCCAAAATTGAGCCCTGAGGAGAACACCAATGTGTTAGGGAGCAGGCCTGATAGTCTGTTTTGCCACAGGACAGCTTGTTGCCTATCAGAGTAAGCATTGAAACCAGGTAGTGCTGGGGTGTGTCCAGATAGGTAGGTGCAGGGGTTGACAGAAGGAGCTGATGATTGACCATGTCGAATGCTTTTGATAGGTCAAGAAAGAGGGCAGAGGATGGAAAGAAGGGCAGTGGTAGTACTATGTGGGGGGGAAAAGCCGTGTTGGGAGTTTGACAAGAGATGATTACAGGTGAGTAGTTAAGAAGTTGTTTGTGAATGCATCTTTCCATAATTTTTGCTATTGTGGACAGTATAGCTATTGGTCTATAGTTTGAGATTTCCGTGGAGGAACCTCCTTTGTGAAGCGGAATAATATAAGAAATCTTCCAAATAGAGGGATACTAGCTTCAGAAATGGTTCTGTTGATAAGGATTGATATGGGGTAAGCAATGACATCAGGCATAATTTGTAAGAATTCTGCTGGGAGGTGATCAGCTGCTAGTGTCGTTGGTTTGAGCTTTTTAATAGGAAGAGGATAGAGGAGAGGAGCTTTTTTAAAGTGTGGGGGGGGGGGGGCACATCATGGGGGGGTGAGGCAGATGGGAAGCAGGAGGTTAATTGACTGGCTAGAGTTTGGATTGTCTCGGTGAAGAAGGAGTTAAAGGTATTGGCTACTACTTCCTGTTCTTTCTCAATGAGTTTCTCGGGGTTGGGGTAGTAGTTTTACCAGGGTGCAGGAGGTTGTTAGAATTTCTTTGGGTTGTTCTGGTGTTTATGCTGGAGATAGAAGTATTGTTTTTGTCTTGGATAATGGCTGTTTTGGTAGTGTTTAGTTGTAAAAAGTTTAATTTTGGTTTTAGTTTCTTGGATCTAATTTGTCTGTGTGGGGCATGTGAGTCAAGTATCTTAAGGAATGTGTCGTTAAAGTGGGACACACTCTCTTGGAGGGTAGGGTTCTTAATATGGTCCAGTTGCAGGATTTTAGGTCAGCAAGAAATTGTTGTGGGATAAAATTCTTTTTGTTTCTGATTAGTCTATATGGGATGGAAGTAGGGCATTTATGTTTAAGAATATAAGTTATAAGGTGGTCACTGAGGTCATTGGGAAGGGTGCCTGTAGTATAATTGTTTGAGTCTCTATTGGTAAGGATCCAGTCTATGGTACTTTCTTTGGAGAGTATTGCCAATTCTGGTAGGGGATAGGATATGTTGGGAAAAACCATGTAGGTTGATGGGTTGTGGGGTTGTATGGGTAGAACAGAGACCAATCAATATTAACGCCTCAAGTACTATGGTTTCTTGAGGGTAGTTGGTGGCTAACCAGCACAGGGTTTGCTCAAGGTTGTCTGTGTTCTTCCCAGGTGGGATATAGGTAACAATGAGGTTGAGGCATTTTGAGCATTTAGGCATATTTTAGGGCAATTTGTTCTACTTTGGAGATTGTAGGGGTTGTAATGGATTCTTAAGGATATTCAGGGTATTTCTAAACATTACAGCTATTCCTCCCCCTTTTTTCTTAGCACGATCAGCTCTGTAGATATTATACCGGGTGGAAGGATCTCTTGATCCTTAGTGGTGGGTTTTAGCCATGTCTCAGTTAGACACATAATGTCAGGAGAGTGAGTAGCTATCATGGCATGTAGGGTGTGAATTTTATTGTTAATGCTTCTTAGGTTCAGATGTAGTATTAGAAGGGAGTCTGTAGATTTTCGGTTAAGTTAGTGGGGTTAGAGTCAAATATTGTGGTGGGACCTGGGTTAGGATGGATATCACCAGCAATGATTATACGATTTTTCAGGTACAGTAAAAATCTTTGCAGTTTAAGTAGTAGTTTGAGGTTAGTTTTGTTAGTTGGTTTTTAGGGTAGTGAAGTGTGAGATGGACTACTTTGGCGGATATTGTTTTGTCTTGGTAGGGTCAAGATGCAATAGAGATGCCATTGAGATAGCGTTGGGAGTTGGTGATTCCTAACAGAGATTGATTTTCATACTTTGTTAGGAAATAGATAGTGATGAGTAATATAGGTGTGAGAGGGGTGATAGAATAATTGAGTCTGGCCATGATAGGGATCAGGAGAGGGTATAGGGAGGCGAGCACATTTGGTGTTAGAATTGGTAATGGGGTGGGCCTTGAGGGGCGGAGTAGTAGTGTGAGCTTTGGATTTGCAGGGGAGAGTGGGAGGGCTGGCTATACCTATAACTTTAGGGGTACTGGGTGCGGTGGGAGGGGGGGGAGGAGGAGCTGAGAGCCCGAGAGCGAGCGAGGGGCGGCGGAGCGGGGCATCCACTGCTAGGAGTTACTACAACAGTTATTTGTAGTTCTGCTGTGAAGAAGCAGTTTTCAGGTAAATATATTTAGGACTGTAATTATCTTAGCGATACCACCAGGTTCCTGAGTCAAGAATGTCAATATATACTTTTAAGGCGTCAACAGTGTTTTGAATTTACCCTGTGTGTGAGTAGAAGTTAACTCCTGGTCAGAGCATTCCCTGAGGAGAGCAGTATGGGTCTTGGGAACTTCACATAAAGTTAGGGCGGGGGGCTACCTGTGAGATAAAGGAAAGAGATCGGATGTTAGAGTAGCTATTGTTAACTAGGAAAGCTCAGCTATACAACAGTTTTATGGAGAAATTCACATGCAGTCAGGAGAAGCAGTATTGAAAGCATACAGCTTGAAAGAACAGTATTTCACACATACTGCAGACACATGCAGACACTTTGAGTTTCTTCTTCTGCAGTAATCAGATATAAGCAAAATACCATCAAAATAGGTGCTAAAGACACTCTCAAACACTCTAAAATAGGAGCAGCAAACAACAGACCTAGTCGCTATACAGTTGAATAACAGCAACACAATAGCAAAATTACATCAAAAGATGTGCTAAATACACTTTCAAGCACTGTATAATAGGAGCAGATAACATCAGACTTAGTCGCTATACCATTGAGTAAAAGAACTTAAGGTTAGTAACTTAACAACAGAATCTGGTAATACAGTACAATGCAAAGCAGGAGTAAGTCCACTAACTGATTTGAGTGCAAAAGGTCTAAAACACTGCAGTAAACACACAGTTTAGCTTTCCAGACTTTTATGAAGTTTACTTTAGGTCGGGAGATGCGACCCGAGAAGTAGACAGACAACAGAAATGCTATGAAGTGAGAGGTTAACAGTGAACCTGGAGGATTATTTCAAAACTGTCTGACGTATGTATTCCAGTTCCAGCCAGGGGTCTTAGAGAGAGCAGGCATTGAGTGCAGAAATCCACTGCTAGGAGTTACTACAACAGTTATTTGTAGTTCTGCTGTGAAGAAGCAGTTTTCAGGTAAATATATTTAGGACTGTAATTATCTTAGCGATACCACCAGGTTCCTGAGTCAAGAATGTCAATATATACTTTCAACAGTGTTTTGAATTTACCCTGTGTGTGAGTAGAAGTTAACTCCTGGTCAGAGCATTCCCTGAGGAGAGCAGTATGGGTCTTGGGAACTTCACATAAAGTTAGGGCGGGAGGCTACCCTGTGTGTGAGTAGAAGTTAACTCCTGGTCAGAGCATTCCCTGAGGAGAGCAGTATGGGTCTTGGGAACTTCACATAAAGTTAGTGTGTGTGAGTAGAAGTTAACTCCTGGTCAGAGCATTCCCTGAGGAGAGCAGTATGGGTCTTGGGAACTTCACATAAGTTAGGCGGGGGCTACCCTGTGTGTGAGTAGAAGTTAACTCCTGGTCAGAGCATTCCCTGAGGAGAGCAGTATGGGTCTTGGGAACTTCACATAAAGTTAGGGCGGGGGGCTACCCTGTGTGTGAGTAGAAGTTAACTCCTGGTCAGAGCATTCCCTGAGGAGAGCAGTATGGGTCTTGGGAACTTCACATAAAGTTAGGCGGGGGCTACCCTGTGTGTGAGTAGAAGTTAACTCCTGGTCAGAGCATTCCCTGAGGAGAGCAGTATGGGTCTTGGGAACTTCACATAGGGAGGGGCTACCTTTAGGTCGGGAGATGCGACCCGAGAAGTAGACAGACAACAGAAATGATATAAAGTGGGGTGTATTATTTATAGTCCACCCACAAGTTTAACAAAGTCAACAAAACTCCAGTGTTTTTCAGCCAATTTTTCTTGCAAAACCATATTTCACAAATGTGATGAGATGCTTTATAGTCTTCCATTTTTTCATTAATTTCAGAGCTGCTGATCATCTTCCTGTTCATCTCCATCTCCCAACACTGCACTGTGGTTCAAGTCCAATGTACTGCTAATTATTCTGGTCAACTCCTGTGCTTTTTTCTGTCTCTGATGCATTTTCCTTTGGAACATTAGAAAAGGTTCCTGGCAAAGTCTCTCTGTGAACATTACTATCAGAAGAATGAGAAGCAGAGTCCCATTCTGCTTGCTGACTCGCCTTTTGTTGGATACACTTTATATTCCTCCTTAGCCTGTTCTGTGTCAAAAATGACTGATTCTCCAGGAAAAAGCACTTTCAAGGCAGCTGGATATAGCAGCTTGAATCACACAGCTATTTCTTGACATTCCCTGATAGCTGGGATAAACTTGCTTCTCTTCTGTGTGTTGTACAGTAAATAATCATTTTCTACAAACACTCTGATGTCACCAATTTTTAATACTTTAACCTTCTGCCACAATTTTGTCATGATCAACACTTTTTGCTGGTATGATTGCATCTTTGCTAATATAGGTCTTGGCTGCTTTCTCATGGCCAGGTTTGGAGCATACACTTGATGTGCCCTTTCAATTAACAAATTCTGCTGCAGAACACCAGTCTGGTTGCTTATTTATGCTTTCTTAAAATTAATGCAGTCTGTTCCTTCCAGTTTTTCTGGTACAGCAAAAAAATGTCAGATTTTCTCTGGATGCCCTGTCTTCTACCTCTACTATTTTTTAAACAGTTCTTGAGAAACCTCATATTCATCCAGCTTTTTCTTCATGTCACCCTCCAATTTTTGCAGTTTTATTAGTTCATCTGAATGAATACTTAAAACTTCTTCTATTTTTTCCAACCTTTTGTTGTTTGAATTGATAACATTCCTTCAATTTTTTTTTATTTTAATCACCCCTGAGTACATTTTATTTTTTCCTCTAAATTACTGGAAACCATCTCTTGAACCAAAGCTGAAGATTGAACTGCTTTCTGCTGAACAGCTACATAATTCTTCCCAGACAGTGTTTTCACCTTTCCTGGTTAATTTTCTTTCAGGTTTTCAAAATGTCTTCTTTGCTGGCATTCAGGCAATGTATTTAATAGCCAGTAACTGAATTTTATGAAAAATCAGTTTCAATCACACACTTTTTTTCACAATTATTTTTTCGTACTGGGAAAGCTGAAGTTCATAGGTTCATAGGATGGTACTAGGCTATCGGCCCTAGGGCCTATACAAGCCTAGCCATAACAATTCCTTGGCTATTTCTTCCCACACTATTTACTTCCCTTGACCCCTGTCTAGCAGGGGCGATTGACGTGATCCCTGGGGTGAATTTCCTTTCTCCTATCCAATCATCAAGGTTCCTTTTGAAGAGGGCCAAAGAGGCACTCTGCTTGACATGTATGGGCAATCTATTCCGGAGTCTGGGGAGTCTCTGGGTCAGGAACCTATCCCTCCAGCATGTTTTGTTTATTGTGATGACAAGGTTTAGATCCCTGGAGCATGTGGCTCTGAGGGATTGGGATTTCTTTAAGTGTAACTTGTCCAACAGCTGTGGGTTTTTATCCACATAATTTCGGGATTCAATAATGGCTCCCAGTTTGCAGTCATCTGCTAACTTTGTTAGCCAGAGTCCCTTGGTGTTGGCCTGTACTTCAGAGAAGTAGATGCCAAACAAGAGAGGTCCCAGGACTGAACCCTCAAAAACTTCTTATGCTGTTGATCAGTGTGCAGGCATCTTGGAAGCCTTTACAGTCCGCTGTTAGAAGCTTTTGAGGAAGACCACAAGAAAAAACACTTGAATTCACCTACTGAATAACCAACTGCTGATCTTGATTATGAGGCAGATGTTGATTCCCCTGTCCACCCCTGTGATCCCAGTTTAGGGAAGTCCTGGAAAAGACACTTCTGGGGGAGTTCTGTCCACGAGGAACAATGCAAAAGGCCTTCAGGTATACCCAACAAACATTCTGGATGGTCCCACCAATGGAGCATATCCTTAAAGTAGCCATCAGTGTTGTAAGGGAGAATCAGGATATGGTAGCATCTGTCTCCAGAAAAGTGGACTGTATTCTATGGTCTCATGGAAACTGGAATTTCTGGTCTGAGACTCACAAACAAGATACACTGATCTCACTACCTCCCTCAGGAGGGCTCCAACACCAGAATGCAGCATTCCACCTACCATATAAGAAAACCAGGGCAGTGGACTATTTTGGAAAGTATACATATGCATTATGTAGTTTTTCTTTGAGGGCACTCAATTATCTAGCCCACATGATGGATTTCAAGAGAAATTTTTCAGATGAAATGTACTAGGCAGCAGCCAAGTTGCCAGATGGATCTATTAAGGATAAGTTGATGTCCCAGTCAGCAACTGTTTCAACTATGGCCATCCTTATGATGTGCCTTTCCTATAATACAGCAACAGCACTCAGCAGGATTGCAAGATCCAAAATGTTCATCCACCAGCACATATAGTTCCATTTGACTAGTCTTGCTGAGGACACTAGGTGACCTTTATTAACTCCATATGCCAAGGACCATATATATTTGGACCCGAAATAAAAGCATATCTTGTAAGCATAGAAAAAGGGGGAAAACCCTAAAGGCTGCGAGTGTTAAGTTTCAGCTGCCTCAGTGCTGCTCCTCAAGGAAAGAGAGAGAAGCCCATGTTGGATATGGTTTCTACATGACATAGAGTTAAAGAAAAAATAGTCCGGAAAGAAAATTTCTAAGGCAACTTTCAGAAGGGCTATAGACACAGGTGGAGGGATCCTTGTCAATCAGAGAGCAACAGGCCACCATTCAGAGGTGATCAGCAGAAGCCCTGAGACCTTGCACAGTTGTCTATATATCTGCATGCAGTCAGAGGTCCTCTATCCCTCCATGGTCTACTTGGCATTGATGACCGAGGACATATGGATGAGTACAACTTTCATGCAGTTCCTGTCCAGCTCTCTCTGTTGTTGCTAGGCATCCACACTATCAATAACAAGTTGCAGAAGGTGACATTTCAAACTTCCTGTGCAAAAGAGCCAGCTAAGAGAGACCATCAGACCTGAAAGTGTGCTGACTTCATTATAGGTTCATTTTCTGTAAAAAAAAGAAGACAAGGAATCTCAGGCTTGTATTAACTGTAATTGGCCTAAATAGAGTAATTAAGAAATAAATGTTTTTGCATCATCTCAGTGCAGTTCTTCTTTGCCTTGCAGAAGGAAACTGGGTATGCTGTTGGTACTGCAAGTAGCCTACCTCTGCATCAAAATCAGCAAGGAGTCCAAGAGGTTTATACAATTCTGAGTCCAAGCCTGTCGTCATCATCAGTTCTGGACTCTTCCATTTAGTCTCTAATCAGCCCACTAATTGTTCACAAATGTATGTCTGCAGTAGCGTTAGAGGCTACTGGAAATCAAAGTCCTCCTTTACTCAGACAACTGGATTCTAACTGCTCCCACTGTTCAGCAACTTGTAGTGGTGTGAGAATCTCTGACTTTATTTTTCTTTTCTCTGGAGATAACAGTAAGTTCTTGCTAAGGTGTATTTAATTCCTCCACAAGCTGCTCATGTATATCGGCTTCAGGCTAGGTACTAAATGATTTGGGTGTACATCCTCCACAGACTAGATCCATTCCCTTCAGATCATGATTTAATCCATTCTTACATTATCATACGTCTTAGCCTACTATTGTCTTAAGGTACTATGGCTCATGATGACAGCTATTTCCATATTTCCTCATGCCAGGATACTACTAACAAATTCTGCACTGGACCTTAAGTGTTTGACACAGGCTGTGGAGTTTGGCTCACCAGAGCTACAAGCTTATAAATGTTATTTTCTGTGGGGATGGTGTGCTGAACAGGCATATAATCCCACCTGCTGCAACCAAAATATTTGTGACAGAGTCAGGCTTCATGACATTCCTCATTGCCACCAATTATATGTGAAGGTAGAAGCTTTAAAATCCATACATCTGGCAACAGACAAAATGTGAGAGGAGATTGGCCCTAATGGCATACAGTAAATATGTTCTGCTGCCTTGGCTAATAGCCAACACCTGCCAGTGCCACACTCGGATAAGCTTTACACTGTACAGCTCAGACCAGAATTTTACCCACCTTAGAATGGGCCCTGTGCCTTCCAGTTCAGTAATTTAAACTTGACAAAGTGTATTACCAAAGGGGACCAGCTTGATCACTGGCATCCCAATCTTACATTAAGTTTCTGACAATATTTTTTATCAAATCTGAGCTTATTTAGTAAATGTAGTTAATGGTAAACAGAGTCACTTTAAAATATTTGCACATACCCATCAGTCAGATGCTGCATTCAAAGCATAACTGCAGTTTACCTTTGAGCCAGCAGTTAAATATTTGTATGTAGTAGTAACTGTTAAAAAGCATTATCTAGCATAATTACATGTATACATGTATATAATACTGATTATACTTGTTTGTCCTTCATGTTATGTAGATATTTATACCTATTACCTATTGTTATATAAACATTTATGCCCAGGTTATAACTATAAAGGGTCTATGGTTCAGACCAACCATCAAGTTAAAAACATTTTGTTAAGAATGAGTTACAGGTATAATGATGCAGTCTTACTTGCTCTAAATTCTCTGCCTTCTATTCTCCTTTTGTGAAAAACATCTGTTAGGCAGCAGCACAGCTTTTCTTTTCTTTTTTTTCAGTTTTTTTTTTTTTTTTTTTATCTATCTATAATCTATATATAATATGTTTTTTTTTCCAGTTTTGCTTTTTTTGTTTCCATCAGTGTTTCATTTTTTTTTTTTAAGGTCTGGTGTGTGCATTCTTATGCATTCCTCTGTTATTAGAAGTCATGCCCTGAGATACTGCTTTTTTTTGCTGAAGAGCTGCATTTTTTTTCCCAGTCAATTTTTTTTTTCACCTTTTGTGATTTTCCTTCCTTCAGGTCCTATTTTTTTTTTTTCCTGGCATCCAGGCAGCTGTCAATGTGCAGCCATCCTGGTAGTCACTAGGCTTCCAAATGTTGGCTAAAATTTTATCCTAAACAAGAGACTCCATGCCCTACAAGCTGTCCTGACTGTGGAGAATATAGACATGTGTAACATTACAGAATAGCTCATACCTAGACCTATTGGAGACTCACCATTAAACCAAATACCCTATTCATGGGAGACTTTAACTACGCCTCTATAAACTGGGAAGCACATACTGCCTCAAACTCTCAGGCATGATTTTTGGACTTCATTAACACAAACACCCTTTTTTAAACACTTTTATTGAATTATCACTTGTGACATAGGCAAACTTACGTTTACATAAAGGCAATAAGTTTACATTTACAAGCATTATATATGACATATATTATATATCATGTGACACCCACTCTTTACACTGGGCCAGTAATTAAGGAGCTTCAATCCTCACCACTGAGGTGGTCACTAAAACAGGAATACATTTACACAGTATTTCAAATGCAGCTCTCTGCCTTCAACAGAATTTACCCCAAGAGCACACAGGGAACACATTCCACTGGGACTGGACTCTTTCTCTCCAGAACCCAAACAAGACCCATCTTGGAGCACTGTGTCCCAGTTCCAAGTATCTGGCACACACTCAAATATCTGATTTTTCACACACACACACCTGGGAAAGACTGACACAGATTCACCAGCTGTGTCCCTCTCTCCAGATTACAGGATAGCTGCCAACAGCCAAATACTTCAAGGCTCTTAAAAAGGGTAACCAATTATATTGTGTCAAATTAATACTAAAATGAACGGTAGAGTGTGACCAAAGCAGTAAGGCTTTTCAGAGTGGCCACAGTGACACTGAAATAAGCACAGGTACTCTCAAGATATTGTAAGTATTTACTAAAAGACCAGCCACAATGAAAAAGTATAAAAATATTTCATAATTGATAATAAAAATAGAAAACAGATTTAGTTACAATAAACATCACAGTTTTCAGTCACAGAAAATATAAATTAACATGGTTGGATAGAATCTCACATGCAGAAAAAGAAATAATATTAACATTAAATAATCTCACAGTACATTTTCTAAACTAAAGAGAAACTGTCCCTAATTAACTCGCTTAATATCACAAGGCAACATGTACTGCTGAGATGCTTACTTCCACAAGGCAAGATGAGATACTCCACACACTGAACTGTACAACTAATAACTACTGAACAACCATCACTGAACTGTGATAACTGACAGATCTTTTATACATCAGATTCCAAAGAAAGAAAAACAAACTGCTGCTGGAGTTCCATCCTTCAGTTGGTTATAGAATTACATCACATCTAGTCACCTGACCCTGGCACAGTTCACATTCAGAACTCTGTTAAGATTCTGTTGCAGAATTTTTTAACATAAGCAAATTTTACAAATACATTTTTAATACAAGCATCTTTACAAATTAATGTGACATTCAAATGACATAAGATTATTTACAAAGCTTCAGCCAGTCATGCTGGCATATGCCACATGCACTGTCTCACTTTGATACAGCTGGCAATACCTCACAATATCACATCTCTCCCCACCACTTTGAAGACAAGCTAGTTTTTCAAGTGACCCCTGGAAAAACATCACCTAAGAGAAATGGGCCTGTCTGGGAACACATCAAGCTATACCCTGTATTGAGAATCCATCTGCATTGGGATTGCTGTAATCTGGACTGGCTAATACAGGGGATCCTCCCAATGCCCCTATAAGCTTTTGGAATGCCTGCTTGCATACTGGGGTCCACACTACCGTATCTGGCCTGTTTTTCCTTGTCAGGTTTGTGAGGAGAGCAGCTATTGTACTATAATTGGGAACAAACATCTAAAGTACCCCTCTATCCCCAAGAATACCCTCACTTGCTTTTTGATAACAGGCGTAGGCCACACCTGAATAGCTTCCACCTTAGCAGGTTCTGACCTAATCTTATCACTCCCCATTCTATGTTCCAGGTAAGAGACCTCTGCCTTACCCTCCTGAAACTTACTAGACTTAATGGTCAATCCTGCCTTTTGCAGTCTGCCCAGGACCTCCCTGACATGCTGAGGTGTCATTATGTTAATATAGTACAATTTGTACCCCTATCTCCTGCCAAGCAGGTTTACCATATAATTAACATCATTGACCATCCTTACCACTTTGAAGGGTCTCTCCCGAGCTGCTTGCAGCTTATTGTGTCTGACAGAATGAGCACCATAACCTGCTGTCCCACAACATACTTGTCGGCTTGAGCATTCCTGTCATACCAGACTTTTTTATGTTGTTGGGCTCCTGCCAGGTTCTCCTGGGTCAAGCCCATGAGCTCCCTAAGCCTTTTCCTGAGATTTAGGATGTATGCCACAACAGATTTCTTGTGGGATTCACACTCAACCTCCCATTCATCACAAATCAATTCTAAAGGCCCCCTCACCCTATTCCCATACAACAACTCAAAGAGTGAAAAACCTGTGGATTCCTGGGGTACCTGTCTGTATGTAAACAGTAGATGGAGCAAATATTTGTCCCACTTTCCCCTAAACTGGTCTGCAAATGCCCGTAGCATGGTCTTTAGTGTAGAGATTAACCTCTCCACAGGGCCATTTGTCTGGGGATGGTATAAGCTAGTCGTTAGGTGCTTCACCCCACAAAGCTTCCACAGACAAGCCAGCAGGTCTGACATAAAATTGGCACCTCTGTCAGTCGGTATTTCTCTTGGGAAACCTAACCTGCTGAAAATCTCCAACAAGCATTTGCTACCTTTTCTGCCTCAGTGGAAAACAGAGCCAGTGTCTCAGGGTATCTGGTAGAAAAATCTACTACCACCCTCATATACTTTTTCCCTGTGGAACTTGGGGTACTCAGAGGCCCTACAATATCCATAGCTACCCTCTGAAATGGCTCTTTAATCACAGGTAAAGGCATCAAAGGAGCTTTGCCTTGTCTCCTGCCTTGCCTACCTTTTGGCACTGTTTACAGGTCCTGCAGTACACTGTTGCATCCCTTGCAATCCCAGGCCAATAAAAATTCTGCATAATATGACTCGGTACTCTTTATACCCATATGACCTACAAAATGAATATCATGAACTATGGGTAGATGTGCCAGATGGTAAGCTCTAGGCACTACCAGCTGCTGTATTACCTCACCCTCTAGCCCTCCTTCAGGGGTCCATTCTCCATACAGTAACTCTCTTTTACAATATACAGACTCCTCTTTTCCTTGAACGTCAGGTGTCTCCTTAGCTACATCTCTCAAACTGTGTAAGGTAGGGTCCGAAAGCTGTGCCTGTCTCAACTCTACTTTCGTGACCCTTCCTAGCTCCCCTTCCACAGGAAGCTTAGTATCTTTTGACAATGGTATCTCATTAACAACCTGGGTACTACCACTCACCTCTGTCCTTGCAGTCACCCTATCTACGGGAACATCAGTACTTACCAGCAGCTGTGATTCACTTTCAGGGTCACTGCTACAAGGTAGCTCCTTCCCTGAAATAACCACATCACCAGCCCTAGATTCAGGTATGAGGTCTGTCTGGGTCTCCCCCAGGCTACCAAACCTATCTGCCTGTCTAAAAGCCTGACTGCGTGCATCTACAGGCACACAAGGTAGTACATTATCAAAATTATTCCCTATTAAAACATCTGCAGGGATATCTCAAATACACCTACCTACTTGCTCCCTTTTCCACCCTCCCAGTCAAGGTGCACCCTAGCGAAGGGTATTTGGAATAGGGTCCCTCCTAGAGCTCTAACTGGTGTGGACTGCCCAGGAAAGTACTGCTCTTTAACCACTGCAGGCTTTACAATGGTTATGTCAGAGGCTATCTCTCTCAACAGTAGCCTGTCTTCCATCCACTAAGATAGGATACAAACTCTGGTGATAGTTTGGTACCACTGTTGTCTTCAGACAGCTTACCACTGTCATGCTGTTATTCCCACTTGCTGGCTCCCTCACTTTTTGTTCCCCACCTTGCTTCAGTGGACATATTTATACTACATGGCCCCTCTGGTTACATTTAAAACATCTAATCCCTGATCCTGGCCATGTACCTGAACTAGTGGCTTCCTCTGTTACTTGTAGACTCTTGATGTGGTTTAGACTGCCCACCATGGGTTCCCTTATATCCATGTGCAGCACTGGGTATCCCTTCTTGTGCAGTGATGCCCTGCTTGTTAAGTAGAGATCCCCTTTTCTCCCCAACACATCTGCAGAGTTGCACTCTCGGTCTGCCAACCAGATTCTCATGTCCTCAGGCAAAGTATTAAGGGCTTATTCCCTCACCAAAAGGTCTGCCAGTCTTTCAAAAGTGTTGACCTGACACCCACTCACCCACTTATGGAAATAAGTGTTCAACTCAGAAAGATAATCACATACGCTGTCACGTGCTTTGCATCTATGTTAAGGAAACTTTGTTATGTAAGCTTCAGGTATCTACTTATAACAGTTCAATAAACATTGTTTTGCTTTTTCATAATTTAAACAGTATCAGACAATTTGGAAATAGCAGTTATAGCTTTACCATGGAGTCAGGGGATCATGAACTGTACCCAGAGCTCTTGGTCAACATCATACTGTTTACATACCCTTTCAAATATATGAATAAAACTATCAAAATCAGTATCATCTTTAAATTGTGGAAGAAATTTACTGACCTTTATTGCTTCTGGAGTTCAGTTACTCCCTTTCCCATTACCTTCATGACCCTGTCGAAGAGTCAGTATCTCCTTTTCATACTGATGCTGCTTCTCTCTTTCTTCAGCCTCCAAATGTTGCAGTTTCTCTTCGGTCTCCAAATGTTTGGCCTCCAGTTCATGCTGACTGCTTCTCCCGCTCTTCAGCCTCATATTGATACTGCTTCTCCTTTTCTTCAGCCTCCAAATGTTGCAGTCTGTCTTTGGTCTCTACTTCATGCTGATGCTGCTTCTCCTTTTCTTTCAGCCTCGTAATGTTTGGCCTCCAGTTTAAGTTTAATTCCAGATGGATTTTAAGCCCTCTGAGGAAAAGGTGAACTGTCCTTTTTCCGAAGGCTGCACATCCCCATCACTGGACTGGCTATCTTCTTGGTTGTTGAACCATGCTGCAGCTTTGATTAAGTCTGAAATCATATCCTCTTTAGTCAGGTTGGCATGCACCAGTCCTTTGGCTTCGCATACCTTGGCCAACTGGTTCTTTGTCAGCTTGCTATAATCTTCTGCTGATATCTTTGCCTGCTTTCCCTGACTAAACAAACTTTAACAAAAATAAATATAACTGATGTGAAACTGAAACTCTAAATGTTTACCTTGATGCTGTTGAGAGTACACACACCTTCAGTGACAACTGATTACAGGCTAAGTTCAATTAAAGTCCCACCGCTATGACACCAGTATGTGTCAGCCCCTCTTTAACCTGGGCCAGTAATCAAGGAGCCTCATTCCTCACCACTGATACCAGTGAGAGGCAGTCACTAAAATAGGAACAGATTTACACAGTATTTCAAATACAGCTCTCTGCATCCAACACAGTTTCCCTTAAGTGCACACAGGGAACATGCTCCACTGAGACTGGACTCTGTCTCTCCAGATCCCAAACAAGACCCACCTTGGACCATTGTGACCCAGTTCCAAGTATCTGGTACACACACTTGAATATCTGATCTTTCACACACACACACACACACACACACACACACACACACACACACACACCTTGGAAAGGCTGGCACAGATTCACCAGCTGTGTCCCCTCTCTCCAGATTACAGGGTAGCGGGCACCAGCCAAATACTCTAAGGCTCTTACAAGAGGTAACCAATTATACTATGTCAAATTAATACTGATATGAATGGTAGTGTGTGACTGAAGCAGTATGGCTTTTTGGAGTGGCTACAGTGACACTGAAATAAGCTCAGGTACTCAAGATATTTTAAGTATTCACTAAAAGATCAGTCACAATGAAAAGGTATAAAAATAATCAATAATGGATAATAAAAATAGAAAACATGAAAATACTTAATATTTAGTTATAACATACATCAGAGTTTTCAGTCACAGGAAATACAAGATAACACAGTTGGATAGAATTTCACAAGCAGGAAAAGAAATAATACTAAACTAATCTTATGGTACTTTTCCTAACTAAATAGAAACTGTCTCTAGTTAACTCACTTAATATTGCAAGGCAAGATGTACTGCTAAAATGCTCACTTCCACAAGGTAAAATGAGATACTCCACACACTGAACTGTACAGCTAACAACTACTGAGCAACTATTACTGAACTGTGAAAACTGACATAGTTCTGTTATACATCAGATTCCAAAGAAAAACAAAAATAAAAACAAACTGTTGCTGCCAGAGTTCCATCCTTCAGCTGTTTATAGAATTATATCACATCTAGTTGCCTGACTCTGGCACAGTTCACATGCAGAACTCTGTTAAGATTCTGTTGCAGCATTTTTTAACATAAGCAGCTTTTACAAATGCATTTTAATAAGAGCATCTGTACAAATTAAGGTGACAGTCAAATGACATAAGATTATTTACAAAGCTTCAGCCAGTCATGCTGGCATATGCCACACATGCACGGTCTCACTTTTCCTGATACAGTTGGCAATACCTCACAACAACACATTTCACATAATCTAAACAGCATTATTTAAATTATTCAGTGACTGATTTCTCTTAAACGTCATTCCTCCTCCAAACCATTTTCTACATGAAATGTTCCAAGAATTTCCATTTTTTTAAACAAGAAACATCTTTATTAAATTATCAGCTATGACATAGGCAATCATGCATTTATATAAATGAAAACAGGTAATCTCCGTGGTATCCCCGAAGTCTCAAAACAACCCACTAAACAAGTGTAGTGGGTCCAAAAACAAAACTGTGTAAGAAACTTCTGTGTGGAAGATTTTCAGTCCCTATATCTCTAGTTAATCACTGTATATTAATCAGATCAGACAAAAGTAGTAGAAGTAGCAAACTTAAACTCATCTTAAGTAAAAAATAAGTAAAAAATATATAATTGTACAGAATTACTAAGTATTCGAAAGTAATCCAAGCAAGGCAAGCAGTCTGTTTAAGTACAGAGACAAGCAATCCAAGTAAAACAAAAATAGAGTAATAGTTTCCTCACAAGCTTTCTAAATATAGATATAGTTTTTATCAGGCAAGGGAGTGGTTTATTGTGCTGTAAAACAAAGTGTTATTGGTACACATGTTAAATTCACATCCCTTCCCCCATCAGTTTAACATTCGAACTGGTCCTGCCCTACTTAGTAGCTGTCATAATAATATAACCCTTATGTACTTTAAATAAAATTTATAATGATGTGGTACCTCTTACTTAACCAGATTAAGTCTGTGATTTTATCTAAGACAATATACTACATGGCTAGAAATATATTAACCTTAGTCCATTTGGCAATCAAAAAAAAAAAAAAATATATATATATATATATATATATATATATATATATAAATATATACACATACACTTTGCATGTAAAAAATCAATTGTAAAAATTACATTCTATTTTCATAACATATTGTTAACAATGATCGTTTTCATCCTTCTAGACTTCTTCAGGTCTGTGTACAAGAACCCTAAAAACTATCTATAAAAAATATATAATTGTATAATTAGTTAGTATTGTTATTACACAGCATTTTGAATAAAGTGGAAAAAAGAGAACCAGAAAAAGAAAAAATAATAAGAAAAAATGTATGATAATGGAAACAAAATATACACTTAAATTACAACTGACTTAAAATGTTATTTAAAACCAACTGGTAGAATAAAATAAAATAAAATAAACTTAGTCATGTAAACAATGTGGCAATTTTCTAAGTTCCAGTGCACTTTTAATTGAACAGTAGTAGATTAGTCCAGGCTTACTAGAAGAGTTCAGTTTTAATTGCCACATGAGTTCATGTTTCTCCAGAATATTCAGGATGTCTCCTTCAAGATCACCCATGTCTATGTGATCCAGGATCTGGAACTTAGCAGATTTCTGACAGATTACATGAAATCCTATGCTTGAGTTTATTTACAGACTTGCCCACATAGAATGCATCACATTCATTGCACTGTGCCCTGTAAATTACTTTTGTAGTGTTACAGTCACCCCCTGCACTGATCTTAATGATTTTCTTTAAATAAGGGCAATAAAAACTATCACCTTGCTGTGTAAATATACAAAATGGACAATTAGTTTCACATCTTTTAGTGTTTCTCTCATATGATCTAGGTTTAAATTCAAGGCAATTCTGATTCTGTATCATAGCTCAAAAAATAACTTCCAAGTTATACCAATCTGCTCACTCTGTATTTTTGATAGTGTAGTCTGCAGGGTATTTTTATAATCTGCCAGCTCATTACACTCCCATGAAATATATTACCAATTACCTCTTTCTTCCCCATCACATTTCCACTATTTGCTATTTACCTGAGGAAAATTCTTTGCAGTCTACTTGGGGTATAAAATACCAATGTAAACACTTCCAAGCAAAGATTCTAAATCTTCTAGACTTTGTTGTATATTTGGGAGTCATACATATACCCTGACATTGTTTCTTTGTGAAGTGATTATCCAGTCTTTCTTCCCAATCCTTGCTAACATTTTCTTATTGATTCTTATTGTTATCATGCAGTATTTTATAGGCTCTACTAATTATCCTTTTAACAGCAGCTTCTGCTCTAGATTCTACTAAAAACTCTTCCTGTGCTGGTCTTTCACTTAGGATCCCACTGATGTTCTTCGTGTTTCACTGTTGCAGTCATTACATTTGGGTAATCCTGCTGGCAGGTTGCTCTCAGCCGGCCTGAATTCCAAAGTCTTGGGTCCTGCATCGGTTGCTGTCACCTCTTCCCTGACGTCAGGTCATCAGGGGTATAAAACATGCAGCCGACGCCATTTTCTTCAGTCTTTCTTGCCGCGCGGTGCCCGAAGCAGAAGCAGTTAGCAAGTGCCGGTCGGCCGACTCCTGAGATTTTCGTGTTCGAGTTTCAGATTCGAAGTCTTCATTAAAAGCTAAGTACCCCATTGGGAAACCTTTTTTCTTGCTCCAGACCAATGTCAGAAAAAGTTAATAATTGTATTTCTTGTGGGAAGCAAATACCTTATAAGGACTTTCATTCTTACTGTATTCTTTGCCTAGGCCCTGACCACGACATTTCAAATTGTCGGTTTTGTGCTAGATTTAACCAACGCACTATTAAGTGTCGGTACGATTTTGCATTAAGCTATTTTGGGCACAGATTTAATTATACAATGTCGTCGGATAGCCATCCGACTACCGGAGTTCACAAAAAATGCAAAGAAAAGGAAAAAGACAGGCAACCAAGGTCCAAAACCAACGACAAAGCTTCTCCTAAGCCAGTCGCTGGTTCTCAGTGAGGTGCTTTTGCAGCCCCTGACGCCCGCTACTTTAGAGTCACAGGCTGCAACCGACTCCCACGTGGAGTCAGCCAGGCCGATGGAAACTCAAGGTATTGGAGCCTCAGAGACTCTTACCTCAGATGGGTCTGGAGCCGCTGAGCAGGCATCGGCTTCTGAGGGTGTATTCAGACCTAAACAATTATACATTAAACCGACTTCAGCTTCAAAGGCAAAGACTAAAGCACCTTTAAAGGCTAAGAAACAAGTTCACCAGCCACATGGACAGGCCTCTATGCCCAAGAAACAAATGCTCAAAATGGCCAAAGACTTTACCTTGATCAGGGACTGTCATCCCCCTCCTAATAAGAGGCCTAGGCAAGAGGCAGACTATGAATCTTCAGATCAGGTTTCTATTTCCTCTGATTCCTCTTCTGATCGGGAATATTCACTTCCTCCCTATGAGGATTCTGATGCTGAAGAATCTATTCCTTCAGCCTCTCCTCCTGAGGACTACTCTTTTGGTGAAACCTTACATACCATGAAGGAGCACTTCCACTGGGAGAGCCAAGATTATTCAGAATCTAAGAAGAGGCTCAGGGACTTCCTTTTACTACCACAACACAGGCCTCTAGCTATTCCTCCTATGTAAGACATTGTTGATGATGTGTTTTCAGAGTCTAGTCTGACTTTTGACTCCTTACCTCCAGCTCCTGTTAAGCCTGACAGATACTACAGGGTTCCTGACTCATAAATTCCTTTTTAAAAACCCTGCTGCAGACCCAGAAACTATTTCTCAGGATCCCAAAGCGATTAAGGCTTCCACTGCAAAAAACCCTACCCCCTCTGACAGAGATTCTAGGGCACTGGCTAGATGGGGAAAAAAGATTTACACATCTGCTACCTTGGCTATAAGGGCCTTAAACTGCCAGTTTCATATGCTCAAATATCAGCAATATGTTATGACACTGCTTAAACAGAAAATGTTGGTAAATTCTGAATGTGCAGAAAACAAAGAAATGCAGGATTTTTTGCATGCAGCTGAACAAGTTGGAAAGCATACTTTGCAATGTGGTTTTGATTCTTTGGAGGCCTCTTGCAGGGCCGCAGTTATGGGTTCCGTAATTAGAAGGCATGCTTGGTTGAAGGAACAAAATTTACCTAATCATGTCAAAGCTAAATTATTAGATGCACCATTACAGCATAATACCTTTTTTTGGTGTTAAGGCAGAAGAGGTATTAAAGAAAATGGAGGACAAAGCTAAATCTATGCAAACAGTCAAAGATTTCTTACAAGTACAGCCACCTAGGTTTAGCAGACACTGGCTTACAAAGAATTGGTCCTTTCCAGTGTCAGACAGACCCCAAAGGGGCATATCCAGTTGCCCTAGAGGCAGATCCCAGCCACAAGGTTCGTACAGGTCTAAGTAATGGGGGGCTTCTACCTCCAAAAATGGAGAAGACAAATCACAACCCTACAGGAAACAGTCCCAATGACTTCCCCCTGCCTGCACCAAGCACTTATCTTCTGACAGCACCCTTAGGGGAAAAAATAGCACTTTTTTTCACAAAATTGGCACCTTATAACCCAGGACAAATGGATTCTAGACATAGTGTCACAAGGATACAAGTTTCATTTCCATTCCCTGCCAAGGGCAAACAGTTGGCCAGACCTGCCAAAAAATCAATGGGCAGAGGCTCAAAAACAAGTCTCATCCTTCACGGACATGGGGGCTATTCAACAAGTGCCACAAGAGCAGGGACAAAGATTTTACTCAAGACTGTTCTTGATACCCAGAAAGGACAAAGCATGAAGACCAATACTGGACCTATCTACTCTAAACACTTTCCTGCATATACCAAAATTCAAGATGTTGACCTTACAGCAGCTTCTTCCCATGCTGGGCAGAAAGGCTTGGCTCATGACTTTAGACCTAAAAGAGGCACACCTGCATGTCCCAATCAGACAATCATGCAGAACATGTCCCAATCAGACAATCATGCAGAAGATACCTCAGATTCAAGGCTGGCTCAAAGCATTACCAATTCTCTGCACTGCCCTTTGGCTTATCTTCTGCGCCCAGGGTCTTCACAAAGTGTCTGGCACCAGTAATTGCTTTCTGCAGACAAAGAGGAATACAAATATATCCTTACTTGGACGACTGTCTCATTCAAGCAGAGAACAAGGACATTCTACTACAGCATCTGATGTTTGTGAAAAGACTTTTAACATGCCTAGGGTACACAGTCAACGAAAATAAATCAAAACTAGTACCCTCTCAAGAGATAATATTCCTGGGTACAAGCTTAAATACAACTGCCCAGATGGCTTATTTCATGCCAGACAAACAAAGGCAACTGACTACCTATTTCAAGGAAATGGCAACAAAGGCCCAGTTATCTGCAAGAACAATTCTGCAGGCTTTGGGCTTCATGGCATCCTGCATCCTACTAATTCCATATGCAAGAATGCATATGAGGAAACTTCAATGGTACCTAAAAAGTGTCTGGACACAACATTGCCACAGCCTGGAAACAATGATTACTCTCATTCCCTGCCTGCAACAGGAGTTTCGATGGCGGGCAAAGGCTTGTCACCAAAACAAGGGACAGCCATTGTCACTACCCCCAGCCAGGCAGAACCTAACAGCAGATGCCTCAGATTATGCCTGGGGGGCCCACATGGCAGGAAGAGGCATTCAGGGCACCTGGTCCACAAACCAAATGCATCTACATATCAATCAAGAAGAGATGCTAGCTGTTCAAAATGCCCTGACAGCCTTCAAAGACCTAATTCATCCTGGACAACTACTGATAAAGACAGACAACACCACAGTCATGTGGTACATAAATAAGCAGGGGGGCATGCATTCATACCCCCTTTGCAGACTAGCTATGGCTTTATGGGACACAGCATTGACTTACCAGATTCATCTGCAGGCACAATTCCTGCCAGGAAAGGAAAATACACTGGCAGATGAACTAATCTGAAACCTCATGGATCCCCACGAGTGGCACCTGGATCCACAAGTCTTCAGCATGATAACAAAGAAATGGGGACTCCCAGACATAGATCTATTTGCCTCTCCTCACAACTGTCAACTAAAAAGATTCTGCACAAGGACAGACAAGCATGGAAAGTGGACGCCTTATCTTTCAGCTGGAAAAACCTATCAGTATATGCCTTTCCTCCACTGCCTCTCCTCCCCAAGGTACTCCTAAAGGTCAGACAGGAAAAACCAAAAATGATTCTGATTGCCCCAGACTGGTCCCTCCAGTACTGGTATCCAATCTTAAGGAACTTGTCTCAATGCCCAGCCTGGACCTTACCTCAAATACCTCATCTACTCTCCCAACAAAACAATCAGATTCTGCACAGCCAGCTCAGGACTCTAAACCTGGCAGCATGGCGGATAATGTAGACATACATAGCACACCGTTCAGCAGAGCTGTGATGGATGTCATTTTGGAAGCTGGAAGGCTTAGTACTAGAAAATCCTATGCTGGAAAATGGAAGAGATTTTGTGCTTGGAACTGAGCTCAAGGAACAGATACAGCTGTTCCAAATATTCCTCAGATTTTGCAATACTTAACTGAGATGCTGGACAAAGGCCTATCTTTTTAATCAATTAAAATTCATGCCTCTGTCATTTTGGCTCATTACAATACAGAGCCACCACTCTTTTCTCATCCTTTATTAAGGCAATACCTCAGATGAGCCAAAAATTTAAGGCCTCCAAGGAGATCACCAATACCTGCATGGGACCTCAATCATGTCATGGAAAAACTCACCCTACCCCCTTTTGAGCCAGCTGCTACTGCGGATATAAAGTTTTTATCTTGGAAAACAGCTCTGCTCCTAGGAATAACTTCTGCAAGACGAGTGTCAGAGCTACAGGCTGTCATGGCTGTGGAACATTTTATCATCTTTTATCCAGACAGGGTCTTTCTGAGGACAAATCCAACATTTATGCCTAAGGTGGTGTCCAGTATGGCCCTTAATCAAACTATTCATTTGCCAACTTTTTATCCAAATCTACAGAACAAGTGAGAGAGAATACTGCATTCTTTGGACATACACAGACAGCTTAGATTCTACTTGGACAAAACTAAAGTTTTCAGACAGTCAGCGCAATTGCTAGTGGCATATGCTGCAGGAGCACAAAGAAATGCTATCTCCAAGCAGACTATTTCAAAGTGGATAGGCCATTGCATTCATTTCTGCTATTTACAGCATGGCAAGCCAGTGCCTAAGGGCATAAGGTCACATTCAACCAGAGCTGCAGCCACTTCAGCAGCCTTTCTCAGAGGAGTACCAACCAAAGACATTTTAGAGGCTGCTACTTGGAGTTCAGTGCACACCTTTACAAAGCATTATCATCTGCCACTTTACTCTAAATCCAGGGCAGGCTTTGCCACTGCAGTTCTGCAGGGCCTTATAGCCGCTCCTAATGCTGTTTAGCTCCAGCCACCCAACCATAGCTTTGGGACTCTACCCAAATGTAATGACTGCAACAACTTACCATAAATGTAGATGTTCGAGTGTATTCACTGTTGCAGTCCAGGTTACCCACCCGCCATCCCCCTTTTTTTCTACTGGAACTTATCTTTCCTTCTCTGATTTATACAACCTATATGGTGTATTTGCTTGTAGATGAAGGTAAAGTTTATATTGGTGCATGTATTTTTATATACATATAAAATTTGGCTACCCTTTTAGGGGACACCTGACTTCTGGGGCAAGAAAAACTGAAGAAAATGGCATCGGCTGCATGTTTTATACCCCTGACGACCTGACGTCAGGGAAGAGGTGACAGCAACCAACACAGGACCAAAGACTTTGGAATTCAGGCTGGCTGAGGGCAACCTGCCAGCAGAATTACCCAAATGTAATGACTGCAATAGTGAATACACTCAAGCATTTACATTTATGGTAAGTGTACACAACTGTACTTTTCTTTCTCTTTGCTATATTCTGATATCAATCCTTGATAGGGAAGGCAATTTAACAGAAACACCCTTGATCAGAGAGTGTGCACACCACCAGATGTTCAAACATATCACAGCCGGTGCTCTTCAATATGAAGAGTGCTTCACACCCTGCAGTGTCACGTCCTCACTGGTGAGGTTGGACCATAAAGTTGTCTACTTCGAAATAAAACTCAACTCGCTAAGCCCAGCAAACCCTATAACTGTTAGGAAGTAATCCAAATCAAACTTCATCCTATTAAGCAATAGTTTGTCTGAATAAAGTGCCTCTCCTAACCCCGAGTTCACAGTATAGAGTTGTTCACAGAGACCCTGTAAAACCATGTAAATGGCTGTATAGAGGCTACCGTACCTACTAGACGTAATCCCAAAACAAACTAAAAACAAACATTAGTGGAATCCTAACCTTAATAGGGTATAGAACAAAAGGAAAAAAGTCATAACTAAAATCAGGAAGAGCAACTCCCCATATATATAATATATATATATATATGTTTTTATCAGTATATTGCACTGATTTCAATGGACCATTTACAGGCACAGCACGAGTCAATAGGATCCCATAAGAAATTAACAGAACAAAAATAAATATATATACATATTTATAGATATACGAATATGTTTCAACATTTAGTTTAAGAAGCAGTTTATAATGTCAAAACATGGATGGAAAATGGAATTATGCTTAGCTGAGCTTTGTGGATAACATGTAACCATAATGAGTGAGATGCCATATGTTACACGGATAGCAGCATATCATTATATAGAAATATAAGAAGATATTAGATGAAGCATGTGGAATAGCTGCAAGAAAGGATAACATGGGGAAAAGACAGAGAAAAGGTGAGAGAGGCATGCAGTGGGAAGAGAAGTAGAAGGAAGAACTGAAAGTGAGATGCAAAGAGAAGAGGGAAGTAGGATTTACTTATTTTTATTCTGTATCTGTAAATATGTTTTGTTCAGTAAGTGAGGGGATGCAAGATGAGATAAGGAAGGATGAAATAGGGACAAAAGAGGTGTGAGAGAGCTGCATGGTTCATTTAGTATGAGCTGAGTGAGTACAGCTGCACTTTGCTTTGGTGAAAAGGTGTTTTTTGAGTCTGGAGTCTGAAGTAATTTTGGATGTCTTGGATTGAGAGAAGAATGAAGTCCATAGTTTAGGTGTTAGGATGGAAAATACACCATCAGTGCAGTAAAGTTTAGTTTTTGAAGTTAGTAGGGTGGGTTGGGATTGAAATATACCCCTGAGATTATACGTGGGGGTTTTGGTGAAAAGTTTATGAGAAGGGACAGTGTCTCAGGAGAAAGGATTTTGTGAATCAGTGATCCTAGTAGGAGGTTGGCTGTCAAATGAACTTGGAACCATTTAGCTTAGGTGAGAGTTAGGCAGTGGTGTTCTTTATTGGGGAGGAGATAGTAATGAACCGGCAGATTTTATTGGAGAAGGTTTGTAAGATGGCATTCTTCTTTGAGGCTGCAGCTGTAATGGGTATTCCATATTCAACTTGAGATAAGAGTATTTCTTTGCCTATGATATCTTTGGCTGGGTTAGACAGAAGATGTGATAGCTCCCCCACACCAGTAAAGTGTTGATCTTTTTGCGTGTGTTTTGAATGTGTAGTTGAAAGTGAAGAGATTGGTCTAGCCGAATGCCAAGGTATTTGAAGGATGTGGTAGTTTCTATGGTGGTATTGTTAACACCTTTAATATTAAGGAAGCTGAGTTTTTTGGCTGAGTCTAAATAGCATTTATTTTGTTTTTGCAGGATTGAGTATATGTTTCTGGCCCATTAGTCAATGGTTATTTGTTTGGTGGTCATCTTGGAGCTGAGTTTGCATAATAGTGTAGAATCTGTTTGATCTATATATGACCATGTCATCTGCATAATGAATTGGAGGTATCTGAAGATGATCAGATTAGATTTTGTTGCTAAATATAGAAAATAACAGATAATGATAAGAACTATCTAATAAAACTAAAAAGGAAACTAAAAGGACTAATTAAATCCAACAAAGCCAATTACCAGGTGAAGATAGCCTCACAGGCTAAAGACAACCACAAGACCTTCTGCTACTATGTCCATAACCTCAAAGGCAGCACACAGCAAATTGCTGAACTGGTGGTCAGTCGTGTCACCTTCACTGAGCAGAGCAACATAGCAAATCTGCTGGCTGAAAATTTCAGCTCAAACTTCACTCCCCAACTCCCCTTGCCTCCCCCCTTGAAATACCTACTAATATAACACCCTTCAGCTATTAGCAGGAAGTAGGCCCTGGTGGTGCTCACTAAAGCCAAAAATGCTGCCTTAGTGGGCCCTGAAAATATCCCAGGATACCTCCTAAATAGCTTGAAACATGACATATCAGGACCATTTGAGTCACTTTTCAACTATAGCCTCTAAACAGGCTTTGTAACATGAGAATGGTGGACTGCGTTTGTTATCCCACTTTGTAAGTGTGGACTATCACCTGACCCTGGAACTGCAGACCTATTACTCTGACTTGTCTAAAAGGCAAAGCCATGGAATGAATTGTCATGGAAATTATCAACAAAGACATAGCAACCTTCAGACACTGGACCCAACCAAGTTTGACTTTGTCAAGGGAAGATTATGCAAAGTAAACCTGGTGCACTTTAAGAAGTTTACCTAGGTAATGGATGAGAAGAAAACTGTCCATACAGGCTACCTAGACCTGGCTAAGACATTCAATACAATTCACTACTTGAGCATAGTTGATAAACTGACCAAACTGGGCATAAACCCCTATATAACTCACTGGATTGCCAACTGGCTCACAGAGAAGACCCAGAAAGTCAGGACTGGTGAGACCACCTTCACTATGAGACTGGTCACCAGCAGATACCTCAGGGATCCCTGCTAGGACCTCTTCTCCTTGGCATTGGCTTCTTTGAGGAAAAGGTTAATGCCAAGGAACTTAGACTGATCAAGTTCACAGATAACTGCAGATTGAAAGCTGTCATGGATTCCTCCATGACAAACATCTTGCAAGAGGGTTTAACACAGACAAATGACTGGTGCCAAAGTCACAGACTAAAACTCAATGCCAAGAAATGCATTATATTGTCTTTTGGGAAGACAGCCACCCAGGCTAATTACTCCTTCAATAAGACACCCCTAAGAGTTGACCTGATAGTCAAGGATCTGAGAACAAATGTAGACCATAATCTGGTCTTTGACTAACGTGTCCAGGGTAGTAAGAAAATAATTCTATGTCACCCAGTTTATAAGGGCATGAAATTCAGATCCAAGGAAGTCATAGTGTCATTTTATTTGGCTCTTATTAGACCCATCATTGAGTATAATGTCCCCTTTGGCAAGTACCTGACCAGGTATATGCAACAGCTGGAAAATCCACAAAGGTTCCTTACCAGGAGAATCCAGGGTATAAACACATTGTCCTATACAGATCACCTTAAACCCCTATCTCTATACTCTTTCTCCTACAGGTTACTAAGAGGCGATCTATGCCTGGTATACAAGGCACCCTTGGATCCACCTCTGATGGACTCTTTGCACATCAGCAAAAAGAACAGCATAAAAACCAGTAGATTAAACTATTTACATTTTTTGTGATATAAATAGGGCATGTTGGCAAGACAGATATGTGTCTCAGAGAATCCCTATGCTCTAAAACAGGCTACCTATCCATGTGATGCTGAGTCCATCCTTAACCCTATTTAAGTGTAACCTTGACCAATGGATGGGAAACTGGAAATTCACCACAGGTCTGGCCCTCAACATCTCTGATAGACAGGAGGCAGACAGTAACTATGTCCAAAGTAACAGACCCCCACATATCCTTTCGAAACACATAACCCCTCCTAAAAAATGCCTGTGATAAATAGGGATAAAATTGGGTTGGGTTGTGCAGCTAGGCTTATAAAGGCCCTGGTGATTATTAAAATATATAATTTTTTTAAGCACCTTTATTGAATTATCACTTGTGACATAAGCAGATTTAAATTTTTATAAAAGCAATCAAACTGTATTAACAAGTTCATGTTTACAAACATTATACGTCACACCTGTTGCTATACATCATACAACCTAAGCAATATTACATAAATTATTCAGTTCCTGCCCTTTTTTAAACAAGAAATGTCTTTATTAAACCATCACTTACAACAAAGGCAATCGTACATTTATATAAATGAAAACAAACCACACTGACACAATCCTAGTTGCAAGCATTTTACATCACAAACCATACTGACACACTCCCAGTTGCAAATATTATACATCACTTATAATCTACCCAATCATTTTCAGTCAAACATTACATAGCTCATTTAAGTCCTGTCTTCTTTTAAACCTTATTCCTCCCTTATATATATCGTTCACACCATTACCATTTTTCCTATGTAGTTTGCTTCTACCCTTTTCTAAAGATCTCAATTGCAGTTGTATTATCTCTGTTACTATATTCACTACTTCTAGTATAGTTGATTTAGATTTTGATTTCCATTTTCTATTAATTGCTTTTTTGGCAGTCACCATACTTAGACACAGCAAGGCCTTGCCATGTCAAAGCAATTCCGATTCTGTATCATAGCTCAAAAAATCATCTGCCTCTTCACAACAATCTGCCCATTCAGCATCTCCGACAGTGCATCCCACAGGGAATCCTTAAAGTCCACCAACTCACTGCATTGCCAGAAAACCTGTTCCCAATTACCTCTTTCTTCCCTGTCAGACCTCAAACATTTGCTGTCTACATGAGGAAAAATTCTCTGGAGTCTACTTGGGGTATAAAACTATCTATGTAAACATTTCCAAGCAAAAATCCTAAATCTTCTAGATTTTGTTGCATATTTGACAGCTCTACATATATCCTCCCATTGTTTCTTTGTGAATTGCTTATTCAGTCTCTCTTCCCAATCCTTTGTAACCTCCTCTGATTGATTCTTATACTTATCATGCAATATTTTATATGCTCTACTAATTATTCCTTTTTTAATGGCAGCTTTTGTTCCAGATTCTACTAAAAACTGTACCAGTGCTGGTCTTTCATTTAGGCCCCCACTATTTCTTTCACTTTGCCTATGCTCTGATATCAATCCTTGATAATGAAGGCAATCTAACCTGCAGTACAACTAAATTCTTGGCGTCTTCACATTCTATTATCTTTGCCTCTCAAGTTACTTGCTCCCAATACCTTGATTCCTTTGCCAGTTTTCTCCAATAAATTCCAGCCCACTCTTGCCTAATGTCTATATCCCTAATTGCAGACATCCCTATCAGCAGAATCTCCTTTCTCCATTCCCATGTTAGCTTAGTTCTTAGGATACTTTCTGCTATTTTTGGATATAATATTCTGTATGATTATTGTTATTCTCCTTAAAGGCATGCATCCAAATTTCCAGTTTCTCCTTGTTTCTTGAGCTTTCCTCGTTTCATTATCATCCCTTTCCACTTTGAATTATAGTTTTTTATTTGTGCTATGTAGAAGAGCATTAATTGTGTAGTTCTGAAATAACCCTTAAAGTCGGGAATGCCAATCTGCCCTGTTCTACTGGAAGAATCATCTTATTCCACTTGACTCTTGCCGTCTTCCCCTCCCAGATAAAGTCCTTCAGCTCTTTATTAATTGCTATCCACACCTTCTCATCTGGTTGATAAAAATATGCCTGACCTGTTTATAAGACTAATGGGACTAAAAACATTTTAACTGCTTGTATCTTACTATCCATATAACAAAGCTTCCATTTTCTCAGTTTTTGTATTATCTTTTGTTTAGTCTCTTCACACATACCCTTAGCTGCCACACATACTCCTAAATACTTCTTTCTATCATGTCCCCATAAATATCGATATTGCTGAACCAATTCATGTGTGGTTACATAATTTACCACAACTGCCTTTGTTTTAGCTTCATTAATTTTGTATCCCAAAAAGATTTGAAACTGTCTCAAAATCTTCCACAACGCTATAATGTCTCTTTCTGGTTTTGTCAGGTAAAAAATATCATCTGCAAATAGAGCCAGCTTTTCCTGACTACCATACCAATTATATCCTTCATTTTCTGAGTCCCTTAATGTCTTTACCAATGGGTATAAATATAATGCAAATAACAAAGGGGAAAGAGGGCATCTCTGCATGTTTCCTCTGCTCAAGCAGAAATTATCAGAGAGAACCCCACCCACTTTAATGTTCATCTCCGATCCCTCATATATTCTCCTAACCAACCTTTTTTTTTAAACAAGAAACATCTTTATTAAATTATCATGCATATATAGGCCTTGTTACACTTATATAATTGACAATAAACCATAGTGACACAATCTCATTTGCAATTATCATACGTTGCAAACTGTGCTGACACAACTGTAGCTGCAAACATTATACATCACTTTTAACACATCCAGTCATTGTTAGTCAACCATTACATAGTTCATTCATGTCCTGCCTTCTTTTAAACATTGTTCCTCCTCTGCATGCATTGATCCAACAGTTCCCATTTTTTCCTATGAAATTTGCTCCTACCCTTTTCTAAATATCCCAATTCCAGTTGTTTTAACTATGTTACTATCTTCACTACTTCTAGTAAAGTTGGTTTAGACTTTGATTTCCATTTTCTAGTAATTGCTTTTTTGTCAATCATCATAATTAGACTCAGCAAGGCCTTACTATGTCTAGACAATTCAGAGTTTGTATCATAGCTCAAAAATAACATTTCCCTAGTCACTCCAACTTACTCACCCAGTAACTCCAACATAGCAGTCTGCAGGGAATCTTTAAAGTCTACAGACTCATTACACTCCCAGAAAATATGTTCCCAGTTACCTTTTTCTTCCCCATCACACCTCTATCATTTACTGACTACTCAAAGAAAAATTCTTTAAAGTCTGTTTGGAGTATAAAAATACGTATGTAAGCACTTCCAAGCAAAGACCCAAAATTTTCTAGATTTTGTTTATATATATATATATATATATATATATATATATATATATATATATATATATCCCATTGTTTCTTTGTGAATTGATTATCTAATCTGTCCTCCCAGTCCTTCCTAACCTCCTCTGAATGATTCTTATAGTTATCATGCAATATTTTATATGCTCTACTAATTATTCCTATCTTAATGGCAACCTGTGCTCTAGATTCTACTGAAAACTCTGCCAGCACTGGTCTTTCTTTTAGGACTCCCTATTTCTTTCTCTCTGCCTATATTCTGATATCAATCCTTGATATGGAAGGCAATCTTTAGCCTAAAGTCCAAATAAGTTCTTGGCATTTTCCCATTCTATTACCTTTCCCTTTCTAGTTATTTGCTCCCAGTACCTTGGTTCCTTTGCCAGTTTTCTCTAATATATTCCCGTTCCCTCTTGCCTATTATCCGTATCCCTAATTGCAACCATCCCTATCGGCAGAATCTACTTTCTCCATTCCCATGTTGGCTTAGTTCTTAGAAGACCTTCTGCTACTTTATGAATATAATATTCTTGATGATTATTGTTGTTCCCTTAAAGGTATGCATCCAAAATCCAAGTCTCTCCCTGTTACTTGACCTTCCCCCATTTCATCATTATCCCTTTCCACTTTGAATTATAGTTTTCTATTTGTGCTATGTATAAGAACGTTAACTGTGTAACTCTGAAATACCCCTTAAAATCGGGTAATCCCAATCTGCCCTGTTCTACTGAAAGAATCAGCTTATCCCACTTGTCTCTTGCCACTCCCCCCAGATAAAGTCCTTCAGCTCTGTATTGATTGCTATCCACAACTTCTCATCTGGTTGATAAAAATATGCATGACCTGTGTATAAGACTAATGGGACTAAAAACATTTTAACTGCTTGCATCTTACTATCCATATCCATATAACATAGTTTCAATTTTCTCAGTTTTTGTATTATCTTTTTAGCCTCTTCCCACATATCCTTAGCTGCCACACCAGAATCACTTTTAATCCATACTCCTAAATACTTAATTTTATCATGTCTCCCTAGATATGGATATTGCTGAACCAATTCATGTGTGGGTACATAATTTACCGCAGTTACCTTTTTTAGCTTCATTAATGTTGTATCCCTAAAAGACTTGAAACTGTCTCAAAATGTTCCACAACACTGTAATGCCTCTTTCTGGTTTTGTCAGGTATAAAATAATATCATCTGCAAAAAGAGCCAGCTTTTCTTGACTACCATACCAATATATCCTTCAATTTCTGAGTGCCTTATTTTCTTTGACAGTGGTTCTAAATATAATGCAAATAACAAAGGGGAACGAGGGCACCCCTGCCTGGTTCCTCTGCTCAAGCAGAAATTATCAGAGAGGACCCCACCCACTTTAATTTTTGCTTCTGATCCCTCATATATCCTCCTAATCAAACTTATAATTTTTTCAAGAAATATTCCTCTAATCATGAAGTCCCAGCTTACTCTGCCAAATACATTGTCTGCATCACAACCCACCAACAGCAACGGCAGTTTCTTACATTCTGCTTCCCTATGAATCATCAGTGTTCTGTTAATGTTGTCAAATGTTTGTCTCCCCTGCAGAAAACCACATCAATCCATATCTGTCAATTTTGGCATTACATTTCCCATTCTTTTAGCCATTATAGACATGAACACTTTATAATCATGGTTTAGTATTGAAATGGGCCTGTATGAAGCTGGATCAGATAGATATTTACCCTCTTTAGGTATTACAACTTCTACTGCTTTCTTCCAGCATGTTGGTATGTCTCCTCCTCTTAAAATACTGTTAAACAAAATCTTCCAGATCTTTATCAGTTTTTTCCCTCCTATCTTCCAAACATCCACAAAAATACCATCTATTCCTGGGGGCTTTCTTGTAGACTGGTTATACATCACAACTTCTATCTCATCTTCTCCTATCCTAACTGTTAATTATTGAGCCTTATCTACCACTAACCTTGGCATATTTAATTCTTCCATAAACATTTCCATTTGCATCTTTCTTGATTTCCTTATTTCTCTGCTTTATACAGACTTTCATAGAATTTCTGAAATATTTATAATACCTCTACAGCATCTCTTACCTTCCTTGTTATAGGCTCCCTAAGCTTGGTGATAACCCTTTCTACTTTATGTTGCCTGAGTCATTGTGTTAAAAGTTTTTGTGTTCTACTGTTATTATCAAAAACAGTTGCTCAACAGCAATCTTTCTAAACTTGTGTATATTATCAAGGTAATCCCTTATTTTCTCCTTAGCATTTTGCAGTTGATCCTCTTTTTGTTCAATGAGATTCCCCATATTTTGCAATACTTTAACATTTGTCAGTCCCTCTAAATATTTCTTTCTGCTTCTTAACCATAGCTCCCTTTCTTTGAGTTCCACCCTATTTTTAAACTCCACCTAAATTTTATCCCACTCCTTAGCTATATTTTCAGAAGTAATTTCTATCCTCTTGAATAGCTCCTGAATAATGTCCATTAACCATTCCTTAAATTCCTCTCTTTTCAACAGGTATTTGGAAAAGCACAAGTGTCTCATTTTTATTTCATTACCCTGTGTTTTTATTTTAGCTGTTATTGGCACATGATCTGAAATAGTTATTAGGTTTGTATGAAGACCTTCAATTAAATGCACATTCCTGTGAAATGTAAATTCTGTCTAGCCTAGCCCATTTTTTGTATCCTGGAGAATAATATGCAAATTCACTCCAAACTCCTAGTACTGAATTAACATCTTCCTTGCCAAATATTTTCATAAATTTCTTCAAACATCTACCCTCCTTTGTTATATTTTCCCTTCTAGGCCCCCAGACACATCTTCACTGCTGGAATCAAATTCCAGTCCCCATCTAAAAGTAATATTCCTTACTGAAGTCAGATTTTTTTTCTCCCACAATTTTCTTAAGCTCCATTATAGCAGTTTTAGTTGGAATATAAGTACATGCCAGTGTAATCCTCCTCCCTTGCCAGTAGCCCCTTACTACTACAATCTCCAATTATTATATTTTTGTCCTCTTCTATCACAATTGGAGTTCCTCTTTCATTTAATATAAATACTCCTCTTTTCCTTTGTCCCAGGTATTCCCCTGAATAACCATCCTGAAAACCTTTCTTTTTCAAATTCACATGTTCATTTCTTTTCAAGTGTATCTCCTGAAGCATAACTATTTGCACTCTACATTTTTAATATAGTTCACTACTCTTTCTTTTTTGTATTTATCTGTGAGACTGTTGACATTTAAAGACATTGCAGAAAGCATCATTGTGTTAAAAAGTTATTATTCCCACTCTTTATGTATAACAGCTTTTTTGTTAACTGTCTAGTTCCAGTTTTTGTGTTACATGCATACATTGTCTGGCAGGTTGATCTTTGTACAGGTGTTTCTTGTACTATCCATTTGAGTCTGTGTCACATCTTACAAAATGTTTTGTTTTATTGAAAGCTCTCAAACAAAAAAAACTCAACCCCAATACCCCCTAACACCTATTAACTTAATAGTGATGCACAAAACTATGTCTATGTACATCTTCAAATATTGAAGTGTTACCCTCCTAATAGGAACAAGTGTCCCATACTGACAGCTACACTCACAGTCTTGGGTTAACCTAAAAGAAAGGTTATCTATACTAAGGTGTATGGTACAGCATGTGCTTCTACTAAGTGCTATCTGTTTTTGTCTTATCTTTATATCTGTCCCAGATGGCAAACACGTGAATGCTTTCCAACAACATTATCTCCTAGCCATTTCTCTTTATTAGATTGTCTCCATGGAGGCATGAAGACCAGATATAGAGTTGCTACTAAGCATACATTTATTTACTAGAAAAAAGTTTATAATATTCAATATTCTTTTTCATTTATTTGCTTTCTCTTAAAACTTGTTACTAGATCAAGCTAAGGGTCTTTATCCTGTCATTACCCTATTTAAGGATGAGAAAAAGTGCATCGATTTTTCTTTTGTCATGCTCTTTTGATCAGAGTGTTCTTCTTTTTTTTACATTGCAGTGCCTACATTTCTTAAAACTGAGCAAGGTGAAAGACAGAAGAAGGGAGGAAAAAAACAGCACCGGTTTACATTAATATCCCCATTACACTTAAAAATAAATGAGAAAACTTTATAGCATGCAAAGAAAATCATGCACTATAAAAATATTACTATTAAGAAAAACTTTCTCCATCCTCTTCCTCTCTCCTAAGTATTTTTCTGAGCATTAATGACATGAAGTAGGGCATATGCTTTAGGTTCCCCTACAAATTTAACAAACTCAGGAAAAGTCCAATATTTCCAGATTTTCTTGTTCTGTCATGTTTCACAAATATAATTATTGCTTTGTAATCCCACATTTGTCAATTTCCAAGTTACTGGTTTTATTCCTGTTTCTCTCTGTCTCCCAAATATGTGCTTCATTTCCAATGTACTCTCAATTTTTCTAGTCAACTCTTGTTCTTTTTTCCTTCTCTCAAGCATTTTCCATTGAACTATTGGAAAAAGCTTCTCTGGCACAGTCTTTCTGTGGTCTTTATTACCAGCAAGAACAAGAAGCAGAATCTCCTTCTGTTTCACAGCTTACTTTTTGTTGGACAAACTTTTGTATTTTTTTCCTTAGCATGTACTGCATGAAAAATTATTTTGTTCCTCCAGGAAATAATATTTTAAAGATAGCTGGGTACTGCAGTTTGAATTTCACACCTGCTTCTTGACATTCCTTTAATAGTGGAATACATTTCTCCTGTTATGTCTGGTGTACAGTGGTGTACATTCTCGACAAACACTCTGCTGTCTCCCACTTTTAGTACTTTGTTCTTTTGTTCTTCTGTCACAGTTTTTTCAGAATTAACTCCTTCTGCTGGTAGGATTGCATCTTTACTATTAAAGGTTTAGGTTGCTTTCTCATGACCAGGTTTGAAGCATACACATGATATGCCCTTTCAATTAACAAATCCTACTGTGGAATGCCAGTCCAGTTGGCTATTTGTGCTTCTATAAAATTAATACAATCTGTTCCTTCCCGCTTCAGAAAATCACAGGTTTTCCCTATGTGCTCTGTCCCCTAGTTCTATTATTATTTTTTGAAACATCTCTTCTTGAGCAGTCTCATATTTAGCCAACCTTTTCTTTATTTTGACTTTTGATTTTTGCAGTTTTATCACCTCATCAGAATATCTGTTTAAAGCTTCTTCCATTTTTCCAGCCTTTTGCTTTTTGAGTTGATATACACAGTAATTTGTTTATTTTAATCCGGTCTGTGTGCAGTTGTCTTATACTTTCCTCTAGGTTACTGGAAGTCATGTCTGGATGTTGCACTGTTTTTTTTTGTTGTTTTTTTTTTGCTGAACAGCTGCAGTATTCTTTCTAGTCAGTGTTTTTTTTTCCTCACTTTTTGTAGCTGATTTTCTTTTAGGTCCTCTGTATTTCTTTTTTCCTGGTATCCAGGCAGTGCACTTAATAGTCAGTTAGTGAAATTTACCCCAAAATATAAGTCTACTGGCTTTCTCTGCTGAGTTTCTGTTTTCACACTGGTAGAGATGGAATTAAGCTGTTACTCAATGTGCTGCCATCTTGGAAGCCTCATTCTTCACTCTTCTTTATCACATTTCCAACATGATACCTCCTGGGCCAAGTACATCTTGCTTAATCTACTTGGTGTATAAAAGTATTTATGGAGATACTTCCAAGCAAATATGTGGAATTTCTTAGATTAAAAACTTGTGGTGCTAGACAGATCACCTACCACTGCTCATCCTCAGATTATTTAATACTTTATACCATCTATCTTTTACCTTTAGGACTTTTCCTTGCCTATATTCCATTAGGCTTTAAAGCTTATTCATAGCAGTTTCTTATTTGTGGCTCTTTCCATCCATGCCTCTATTAGCAGCTCAGTTATTCTTGGCTGTTTGCCCACCTCTCCTCTTCTTGCCATCTCTCTCTTTTATTATGCATCAGTAGTCCTCTTTCTTATGTAGGTCAAGTTGTTCCCTTATGTCTTTCCAGTCTTTGTTTTGGGAGCAAATACAGCAGGACGGTACCATCAATGTCTTCATTATTTTCTTCTTTAATTGTGTTGTCACATCTTCCCTTTTTCTGTTATCTAGCCTTCCTATGCTTCTCCTATGAGATCCAGCTCTAGCCACCATTTCTGCAACTTCTGCCTCTTAACTCTCTCCTGCACTCCCTCATAGACAACACTCTCCACTGTCATGGTAGTGTTCCTCTGTACTGTCTGCTTCCAGTATTCTATTCTTATTTTATCTTCCTATCTTCCTTGTCTTGGTGTTATCTCCTTCCATTTGGGTAGTAAGACTTGGTTCTATATAAGGTATACTAACTTCATTTAGGTAGCTTCAAAGTATTTCCAGTCCCCCCTGCTCATCTATGAGAGCATCAGTCTCTCCCAGCTTACCTGCATTTATTTGGCCTTCCCAAATAATCTTCCATCTCCTTCCATATCTTATTGCAGATTCTTTTTTTCACTGAGCCTCTTTCATTTAATATAAGTACTCCTCTTTTCCTTTGTCCCAGGTATTCCCCTGAATAACCATCCTGAAAACCTTTCTTTATCAAATTCACATGTTCATTTCCTTTCAAGTGTATCTCCTGAAGCATAACTATTTGCACTCTACATTTTTAATATAGTTCACTGCTCTTTCTTTTTTGTATTTATCTGTGAGACTGTTGACATTTAAAGACATTGCAGAAAGCATCATTGTATTAAAAAGTTATTATTCCCACTCTTTATGTGTAACAGCTTTTTTGTTAACTGTCTAGTTTCAGTTTTTGTGTTACATGCATACATTGTCTGGCAGGTTGATCTTTGTACAGGTGTTTCTTGTACTATCCATTTGAGTCTGTGTCACATCTTACAAAATGTTTTGTTTTATTGAAAGCCCTCAAACAAAAAAAAAACACTCCCAATACCCCCTAAAACCTATTAACGTAATAGTGATGCACAAAACTATGTCTATGTACATCTTCAAATATTGAAGTTTTACTCTCCTAATAGGAACAAGTGTCCCATAATGACAGCTACACTCACAGTCTTGGGTTAACCTAAAAGAAAGGTTATCTATACTAAGGTGTATGGTACAGCCTGTGCTTCTACTAAGTGCTATCTGTTTTTGTCTTATCTTTATAGCTGTCCCAGATGGCAAACACTTGAATGCTTTCCGACAACATTATCTCCTAGCCATTTCTCTTTATTAGATTGTCTCCATGAAGGCATGAGGACCAGATATAGAGTTGCTACTAAGCATACATTTATTTGCTAGAAAAAAGTTTATAATATTCAATATTCTTTTTCATTTATTTGCTTTCTCTTAAAACTTGTTACTAGATCAAGCTAAGGGCCTTTATCCTGTCATTACCCTATGCAAGGATGAGAAAAAGTACATCGATTTTTCTTTTGTCATGCTCTTTTGATCAGAGTTTTCTTTTTTTTTTACATTGCAGTGCCTACATTTCTTAAAACTGAGCAAGGGGAAAGACAGAAGAAGGGAGGAAAAAAAACAGTAGTACATTAATATCCCGATTACACTTAAAAATAAATGAGAAAACTTTATAGCATGCAAAGAAAATCATGTACTATAAAAATATTACTATTAAGAAAAACTTTCTCCATCCTCTTCCTCTCTCCCAAGTATTTTTCTGAGCATTAATGACATGAAGTAGGGCATATGCTTTAGTTTCCCCTACAAATTTAACAAATTCAGGAAAAGTCCAATATTTCCAGATTTTCTTGTTCTGTCATGTTTCACAAATATAATTATTGCTTTGTAATCCCACATTTGTCAGTTTCCAAGTTACAAGTTTTATTCCTGTTTCTCTCTGTCTCCCAAATATGTGCTTCATTTCCAATGTACTCTCAGTTTTTCTAGTTAACTCTTGTTCTTTTTTCCTTCTCTCAAGCATTTTCCATTGAACTATTGGAAAAAGCTTCTCTGGCACAGTCTTTCTGTGGTCCTTATTACCAGCAAAAACAAGAAGCAGAATCTCCTTCTGTTTCACAGTTTACTTTTTGTTGGACAAACTTTTGTATTTTTTCCTTAGCATGTACTGCATGAAAAATGATTTTGTTTCTCCAGGAAATAATATTTTAAAGATAGCTAGCTACTGCAGTTTGAATTTCACACCTGCTTCTTGACATTCCTTTAATCGTGTAATACATTTTCTCCTGTTATGTCTGGTGTACAGTGGTGTACATTCTCGACAAACACTCTGCTGTCTCCCACTTTTAGTACTTTGTTCTTCTGTCACAGTTTTTTCAGAATTAACTCCTTCTGCTGGTAGGATTGCATCTTTATTATTAAAGGTTTAGGTTGCTTTCTCATGGCCAGGTTTGAAGCATACACATGATATGCCCTGTAACAACTCCTACTGTGGAATGCCAGTCCAGTTGGTTATTTGTGCTTCTATAAAATTAATACAATCTGTTCCTTCCAGCTTCTCTAGTAGAGCAGAAAATCACAGGTTTTCCCTATGTGCTCTGTCCCCTAGTTCTATTATTATTTTTTGAAACATCTCTTCTTGTGCAGTCTCATATTCAGCCGTTTTCTTTATTTTGACTTTTGATTTTTGTAGTTTTATCACCTCATCAAAATATCTGTTTAAAGCTTCTTCCATGTTTCCAGCCTTTTGCTTTTTGAGTTGATATACTCAGTAATTTGTTTATTTTAATCAGGTCCTGTGTGCAGTTGTCTTATACTTTCCTCTGGGTTACTGGAAGTCATGTCTGGATGTTGCACTGTTTTTTTTTTTTTTATTTGCTGAACAGCTGCAGTATTCTTTTTAGTCAGTGTTTTTTTTCCCTCACTTTTTGTAGCTGATTTTCTTTTAGGTCCTCTGTATTCCTTTTTTCCTGGTATCCAGGCAGTGCACTTACTAGTCAGTTAGTGAAATTTACCCCAAAATATAAGCCCACTGGCTTTCTCTGCTGAGTTTCTGTTTTCACACTGGTAGAGATGGAATTAAGCTGTTACTCCATGTGCTGCCATCTTGGAAGCCTCATTCTTCACTCTTCTTTATCACATTTCCAGCATGATGCCTCCTGGGCCAAGTACATCTTGCTTAATCTACTTGGTGTATAAAAGTATTTATGGAGATACTTCCAAGCAAATATGTGGAATTTCTTAGATTAAAAACTTGTGGTGCTAGACAGATCGCCTGCCACTGCTCATCCTCAGATTATTTAATACTTTATACCATCTCTCTTTTACCTTTAGGACTTTTCCTTGCCTATATTCCATTAGGCTTTAAAGCTTATTCATAGCCATTTCTTATTTGTGGCTCTTTCATCCATGCCTCTATTAGCAGCTCAGTTATTCTTGGCTGTTTGCCCACCTCTCCTCTTCTTGCCATCTCTCTCTTTATTATGCATCAGTAGTCCTCTTTCTTATGTAGGTCAAGTTATTCCCTTATGTCTTTCCAGTCTTTGTTTTGGGAGCAAATACAGCAGGACGGTACCATCAATGTCTTCATTCTTTTCTTCTTTCATTGTGTTGTCACATCTTCCCTTTTTTCTGTTATCTAGCCTTCCTATGCTTCTCCTATGAGATCCCGCTGTAGCCACCATTTCTGCAACTTCTGCCTCTTAACTCTCTCCTGCACTCCCTCATAGACAAAACTCTCCACTGTCTTGGTAGTGTTCCTCTGTACTGTCTGCTTCCAGTATTCCATTCTTATTTTATCTTCCTATCTTCCTTGTCTTGGTGCTATCTCCTTCCATTTGGGTAGTAAGGCTTGGTTCTATATAAGGTATACTAACTTCATTTAGGTAGCTTCAAAGTATTTCCAGTCCCCCCTGCTCATCTATGAGAGCATCAGTCTCTCCCAGCTTACCTGCATTTATTTGACCTTCCCAAATAATCTTCCATCTCCTTCCATATCTTATTGCAGATTCTTTTTTTTCACTGCGCCATCAGATAAGTTTGCCCAACATAATAGTATTAGGGAAACTAAAACATTTTGATTGCCTGAAATTTACTGTCCAAGTCCATAAAGAACAGTTTCATAGTCTCAGTTTAGATATTACCATATTCATTGTTTCCTCCCAAATCATCATTTTTGTTTTCCTCACATCTGCCTCCAGCAAGACTTCTACATACCTCATACTCCTATGGTATTCCTGTACCAGATGGTGTGTAATTCTGCACTACTACCTCTGTCTTGTTCTCCATAATTTTATAACCTGTTATTGCCTTGAATCTCACCGATATGTCCAGCAGTGCTATCTGAATGTGAGTTCCCATGCTAGTCATATCCTTGCTCTTTTATCTTGCATGCTGAAGGTTCTATGTATATAAATAGTATAGGGGAAAGACGGAACTCCTGATGGGCACCTCTTTTCAATTTAAATATTTTAGACATTTTACCTGATACTTTTATATATGCTTCTGCTCCCTGGTATGTTCTCAGTATTATTTCTGTCCATTCCATTGTATACCTGTTTTTGCCATCCCTTAGCCAAAAGCTGTTAACTAACTCTGTGGAATGCCTTCTCTTCATCTAGTGCTATCATCAGTAGTTTCTTTTATTTTTTGTGCTACATGATCTTGCAGCATACCCCATTTATATGTTGTTAGACATTTGCCTTCTTTTTGCAAGCCCGCATTGCTCTAACCCTGTTACACTGGGTATCTTTTTACCAGTCTTGCTGGTAATGCACTCATAAAGATCTTATAATCATGCTTCAGTACTGAAATTGGCATGTAGGAGCCAAAGTTAGAAGGGTCTTTTTCCCTTGGGGGTATCAACAGTATCCCAGGTTTTTTAGAACATGGGAGCTGGATTCCCTGGTAGTATCTCTCTTATCCAACCTTCTACTATTCTTTTTCCTTGTATTTTCCACACTTCTATTGGTATCCCATCTAAACTATGGTATTTTATTACAGCCTGCATGTTCACAGCTTTCTTAATCTCCGCCATCAACTGATATAGTCAACTCAACCCCATCTTAATCTTGAAATTCTGGCATTTCTATTTTCTCTAAAAACTCATTTTCCTATTTAGTTACCTTATCACTCCATTCTTCATTAGTGTGCAAAGTCTAGTAATGTCTCCTAAATCCCTCTAGTATTCCATGTCCACCTTTCCCCATTTTCCTTGTTATTGGGTCTCTTATCTGTTTCAGATTCCTCTCTACCTTTTGTTGTCTCAATCCTTCAGATAGTAATTTTGTTTTCTTCAGAATGTTGTCAAAATATGGTAGTGCTAATGTAACTTCTAGCTTTGTGATTATGTCAAAATGCTTTTCTAGTTCCTCTTTCACCTGTGCTAACTTCACTGTTCAGGTCTTCCCATTATCTTTACCCTTCACTTGCCAGTCTCTCACTTTATCTCAAGCCCTCCTGTATTTGTTACTTGCCTGCCATGTTGCCCTCTCTTTGGAACAAACCCTATATTTCAGTTTTGTTTTAACTTTTCTCCATCTCTCTTCAATGTTATCAGAACTCTCCCATAGATCTATCAGGGTTTCTTGTAGCATGCAAGATACCTACTTTTTAAATACCTGTCTATTCAGCAAGTATGTGGGGAAGTGCCAGTGTCTACCCCTCTTTGAATCCACCTAGGTTTAAAAGTAATCACCATGAGAGTGTTGGATATGGTAACTGAGTTGGTCTCCCGCCACCCCATGCATTTGACTTTTATGTTCTTCTGCTTTATAAATTCTATCCAGCCTAGTCATTGTTTTATGTGGAATTGAATAGTTTTAAACCCCTGTCCCCTCCTTAACTCAAGCATTGAGATAATCAGTTTCCACTGAAAACAGTCACTCAGTACTATTCATGTTGCTACATTATACATTTTACATGCTGCAAGCTTAACAACAAACACAGACTTTTATCCATAAATAAATAATACATGTAATATTGCATTCTCTCTGGGTGATGTTTACAGGTACAGGATAAAAACAAAGTTCGGAGCACATCTGTTGCTTATCTTTTGAACCGTGTATCTGATGTTGACTTTTCCATCCATTCCTCAATGGATGAGTCTCAAATCTGACTTCAGCCACTTTTTCAGACTTAGCATTCATAGCTCAGGCTCCTCCCCTTACCCACAATTCCCTCCTGTTCCCAACATTACCTCAGATCTCATCTGCTGATTGTAGAGTTCAGATGTGATTCAGGCTAAGTGATTTTTTGATATTTAAGTACATGGATTTTTTGAAATACTTAGATATTTGTTTCTTTGTATTCAGTCTCTTCTTAGTAATTTTGGTTTCTCCCTTTCTCTCCAGACCCCAATAAGACTTCCCACTGGCACAGCTATAGGGTACAATTCTCAGCCTAGTGGTCAAGCTAAAACCTCCAGCAACCTCTCTATCCAACCAGTGCTTCATGTCCCTGCCCAAGTAGTTCACACACACTTTAAAATTTGATTTAGATGCAAACACACAGACACTCCTGTGGAAGACTGGCACAGGTTCTCCAGCTATGCCACTTCCTGCTAGGCTATAAGGCAGTAATCACTGCCACCAACCACCAATATCAGCTACTAATAAGGCCCTTACCAAGGGGTGTCCAATTATTACTATTATCCAAATAGTAAGTGTGATTGAACTTTTAAGGCTTACTGGAGTGGCTTGGCCAGTATCACTATACGCATGCAGTGTACTCTAGAGCTTAAATTATCACTACACAAAACAGCCACAGTTGAAAGGTTTAAAAATATTTAATGATAAATAATAAAGAACTCAAAACAATACTTCTTACTACACAGTGCTAGTCGAGAGTTCAGAGATTACAGGAAAATGCTTAAAATAATACAGTAGAATAGTTCTGACACCAATACAGAAAAACAGCTAGACTATACTTATTATTTTCTATCTATAGCTAAGAGCAATTACAGTTCTAAATAAACTTACATATAGAGCAAAAGCAGAGTACTGTAATCATTATTTTTTTCTTTCCTCACAATCACTTAGACATGCATACACGTGGCTGACTTTGGGGGTTAGAGTTGAGGAGGAGTGGTATGTAGCTGTCTCTCTCTCTCTCTATATATATATATATATATATATATATATATATATATATATATATATATATATGTTAGTAGTCACTTGAAATATATGACTGTGGCCATTTGAACCACTGCTTTCATTCTAACATGGATGCATAGGCAGTGGCTGTCTTTTTGGGCATTTAGGAAGACAGGCAGTATTCCCAGATACGACATGTGTATCCTCACAACAATTGGCTTGTTAGTTTATTGTGAGCTGCTACTATTTAATCAGCTTTGAACATTAAGCTTTGGATACAACTTATGTCTTTCTTGAAAGGAAAAAAAAAATAACACTGACATTTTTTTCTTACTCATAATTTTCATTTAGGCTGCTCTTGCATTAAAAGGTTGGGAAAATGCATCCCAAAGCATCTATAACCATGTCTTTGGCTTGATTGACTTATTTCCTAAATGGTTATTGCTGTGCTGTCTTGGCCAGAAAAGATTAGTTGAAAGGGTACATAGAACACCAAAGGTGAACAGCAACACTGAATTTCTTTCCTTAATCATAATTTCTGTTAGAGCCAATACTGGATGAAAAGGTTGCATAAAAATAAAAAAAAAACTTTACAATGCACTTCAGAGCACATGGAAAGTTATGGCTTATTTAAAAAGTTAAAGAGTAAGACAAATGTGAGAAAAGGAAGAAAAAAGTAATGTGCATGGTATGGGAAGCCCAAGATGGAGGTGTAGGTGGGCGTGAGGGGGGTACTGGACAGTGGTGGCTGGTGACTTCAAATCAAAGGGGGGCTGCAGGAGACAGCTGAATTACTGGGGCCAACAGTAAGGGGTGTGGCCAACTAGAAAGGGGTGGAGCTATGGTACAGTGAGATCAATGCTGGCCATGCTTACCAATTTACATGAAATAAATACTCGGTCACTATGGCGCATGCTGAATACTCTACACAGCACATTGTTACATGTATATACAGGTTGTTTTGAAGACTTACCTCTGCAGTATGTTGCAAACCTGATGAGAAGCTGTGGTCTGGTCTGGAACACATCTAGTCATACTAGGTTTCTGCACCCGAAGAGAAGCTGTGGTCTGGTCTGGAGCACATGAGGTCTTACTGGATTCCCCCCCCCCTTTTTCATGGAGGCACAAAAGGGACAGTTTAAAGTTTCCCAAGCAAACACTATTCACGTGACCCCACCTGGTTTCAGATAAATGCTTGTAGTAGTATAGTACATGACCAAATAAGAGCCTCTGTTGTGTTCCTCTGGGTATTTCTCAGGTTTGTTACTTATAGATAAAGTCCATTCGTCTGTCTTTATTTTGTGCAAACAAATCTATAACTCTTTGGTTGAAGTTATTTATACTCCATGTTAACTCCTTTCCTATGGAAATCATAGCCAATGCATTCATTCTTTCTTATCCCATTGTACTACGAAGAAACGTTTTAATTCTTTTCAGTGTTGAAAAACATCTTTCTGCCTTAGCAGTTGACATTGGTGTGGTGGCTATAATCAACAACACATTGTAAATCACTGAAAACACACTGGTTAATGAATTGTCCACCATGAATTTTAACATCTGGACTGCACTGCCACTTGCTGCAAAGTCTTCATGGTAATAGACCACTCCAGGTTCCGTTCTAAGTTGTCCCCTCAACAGGAATGGATAGTTGTCTATTGTTTCTGTGAATAGATTTTCTGGAAACCCTGTTATGTATGTTGAAAACTTTTCAGGCAGTAGTAGCTGAGAAGCTTGAAGATGGCCAGTTTGTTGAAATCGTGATGTTGCCTGGAACTTTATGACATCACACACTTCCTTTTTCAGCAATCGACAATGTCTTATGCAGTGGTCGGGAAGCTGATGGTCCTCGTCTACGTCTTGACAGGATGTTCTATGTTTGTAGATACTCTTCTGCAATGCTGTCGATATCTGATCTGACACTGTCAATTTAATTAAAAAATGTATGCACATCCTTTTCAACAGTGGTTGCATCTGTGGTACGACACTGAAGTTCCCTGTAAAGAATGTCAACATGGGGCATTATACGAAGGAAATCAGCAAGCCAAAATTTTAATTCATCATCTTCAGCTGTTCGCAGTAGCCCATTTGCTTCCTGTACAGTTACTGCTGCAGATGTAGGACACTTGTAGAAATAATGAAAGCACTCTGACAGCAACTCCAAGTCTTTGTACACTGCATTTACAGTACGGATGTTAAAATTCCACTGTGTTCCTGACATGGCATGCGTTGTGATACTATACTATCCAGAGCAGCTTGTCTTTGAACTGAACCAGAGAAAAAGGCTGGAATTCCACCAAGTGTTAAAAAAAATGTCCTTGCTTCAGTATTTTGTTGTGTGGCTCTTTGCATTACCAGATTAAGTTGGTGGGCATAGCAGTCTACATAATAGACATATTTAAACTCCTCTCTTTTGAAGGCCTGGACCCCATGCTGAACACCACTCATAACAGATGCACCATCATAACTCTGAGCAATCACTTTTTCATTCTGGTCTCCCACTACTTCCTTCAACTGTTGTCTTATCACACCAGCAATATGCTCTGCTGTCTGTCCAGGTGGTATAAAGCATCCCCAAAAGTGTTCCAACACCTGTCCATTGACAACATAACGGAACACAACAGCAATATGCCATAGCCCAGCAACATCAGTGGTTTCATCTGCAATTACTGCTACAAATTTTGCAGTACGAATCTCCTTTTTTATTTCTTCTCTGCATATTGTTAGCATGCAGTCCAGGAGTTCACTTTGAACAGTTTTTGATGTTTCCTTTAAAAACAGTTGAAGTTCTCAAGTATTCTGCCAACTTCTGATCAATCTTGCAGGTGAAGTCTATCAGTCTCCTGAACATTCCTGCATTTAGTGACTCTTCAGACTCATCATGGCCTCTTAAAGCAACTTCTTTTTCAGCACAAGCTTGATGCAGTCTATTATAAGTGATAGAACATGACGTTTTTCTTCCACTTTCTTGTTGTGTCTTTCCACTGATAACTGGTATCCACTACTTAAGTGAGACCTGATATCCACAGTTCCCAACACTGCTAGACTCATTTGGTTGTCAAAATGTTTAGCAGACTATTCATGTTTTCTGGACTTTTCTTCCATTCTCTTCAGGTCATTTATACCCTTTGATGTCCAGGCATCCTCTCCACTGAACAATAAACATGGGAAGCAGTACAAGCTGTTTGTTTCCTCACAACCAGGGATCCAAGTGTGTTTGTCGGACACTGACCTGCTGAAACTGCGTGTGTATGTTCCTGACCTACTTGTACCTTGAGACTCCATCTTCAGATCAAGTGTGGGTCTTCCAGTCCTCTTGATTCTTAACTTCTCATCCAAAGTGAGGTCTCTAAAATTAATAGATTTCAGATAGGCCACTGTAACACTCTGCTCACTCATTCTGGTTACCGTACTTGTAACTCTGAAATGAAGATATTATAGAAATTAAGTGCCACTATTGTGTACATTTTAAAGTACAGCTTCAGAAACAACACTCATTTCATTGACAGTCTCCTATAGCTATGACCTACCAACTATTTGGCTTGGCCCTGCCAGGATGCAAGACTAAAAAAAAAAAGACTATATTTGTGATGCACACACTGTCACAGCTTACGTTCTGTCTTAATTCTGGTTTTGCAAGACTAAAAATAAAACAGAGGCAGTGATTTCATTGCCACCACTACAGTTTCTGCTTTGATCCTTCAAGCATTAAAATACATCTGCTGCACAGAGACAATAGTCACAGCCTGTATGCATATTGCCCTTAGACATATTAGTTTGCAAAGCCAGAATTACAACAGTAAATGGTCAGTTTCATTCTCCCACTGACATGAAAGTCCCCCATCCCAATAGGCTACCGAAAGTACCTGGCTCGAACCTCTGAAATCAGAAAGCAAAACAGTAATGTAACTGAATCTTTCACATAAAGATTATCTAGAGGTCAGCACTTGTACTCAATCCATCTCACTCCATCCAAATGCACAGCAGTTTTATAACAGTAAGTAGTAGGGCCACTCATTTCATTTCATTTCCAAACAGCACCCCCCAGTTAGTTCTGCAAAGCCAAAATTACACCAAAGCTACAGTGCCAAACATTTCATCCACATACAGCCATCATATCAATTGCCAACCTAAAATATCTGCTGACCTTGCCTGAATTAAAATGAAAATAAAATTATGACAGTAAACAAGGCCAGTCACCTCAATGAATTCACAAACACCCCCCCCCCCCCATTACCTAAGTAAAGTAGCTGCTTTTTACCTGTCAGGATTAAAGTACAAATAATGGTAACAGCTGCATTGCATACTTTCAGTTTGTTGACAGAAGCACTAACACAGCTTGTGTGTGCCAGCCAAGTACACATTTCCTTTTATATATTTTACTTTTATTTACCCGAGCGAGTTTCTGTAATGCAACATGGTTTTATAAAACAAAAATCCCTTGTCAACAACGTCCTGGAGGAAAAGCTCCACATATTAGAAACAGTTTAAACAAACATTTATAGTTTTGCAAAACTAGATTTAACAGGAAGCATCAGGGCCATTTGTTCCAGTCACACACAGCCCCAGTCTCCACTGACAACTCCAACCACAGTATACGACTTGATCTTGTCAGGTTAAAGGCAAAGAAAATCACTGTCATGAAGGTAAGTATACCCCCCCACACACACACACACACACACACACACACACACACACACACACACACACACACATAAACCATACTCAGATTTCACAGCTTCTGGTTGATCTTACTTCAGTGAAATATACATTACTCTTCTGGTCGATCTTACTTCAGTGAAATATACATTACTCTTGCAAAGCAAGACAGAACTGCAGCCATTCACACATAGGCATTGCCCCCAGCCCCTGTCCAACTGCCTACTCAGAGAAACTGCTTTCAGCCTACAATGTTTAAGTAAAATAAATAAATCTCCATGGTTACATTATTGCATTTCTTTCATACCACAATAGCCAAGAGCTTGCATATGATCTTACTTCATTTGGTGGTGGCAGTGTGTGTGCGTGACAGTGTGTGCGGGGGCGTGGGAGTGCAGACATGTAGTGTTTAATGCCATTGATTTCTGTGGATGTAAACTACAGGCTGTTATTTCAGAGACCTATTTCTGACACAGAAATTATGCAAAATGCTCCAAAAGATATCCTAACCTCCAGAAAGACTCTAAAATGGCCAAAATACCCTCATACTGTAAACATTTTCATAGACAAACATTTTCAAATGCAGTAATTTCCTTATTTCTATGCACAATATATTTTAAGTAATTATGTAATTTTCCAGAAAAGGAGGACACATGTGGAGCAGAACCAAAAAGCTTAAGCAAATCTAACTATGAGTACCAGTCCCGGACCGATAAACATAACAGAAATGATATTCCATTCCATTTTACATGTACTGATTCTGAAATACCACAGATACTGATTTAACAACACAATGTATGTGTATGCTGCCTGCTTATTTATTTTTAGATTATTCTAATGTAAGCCCAAACATTCTACCCTAACTAAAAGTGTTAATCTTATATTTTTCATTTTCTTATAATCATAGGTGCTCACAGACAATACTGCCAAAAAATAGAACTGCAGTGGTCGTGCTAATGACACCCTCCAAAATACTGTTATTACATTATTCTGGGAAAAATGTTGAGTACAACAAATGAGAAAAATATAATACTGTTTTATTATTAATAATGCAAGTTTATTTATTTTAAATACATATACACCACACATCATTAATTCTGCTCCTATGGTCTTAAACACATTCAGGCCCTTTGTTAAGAGGGAAGCATATCAACAGCTATTTTAGATAAATGTATGTCACTACTGACTGCTTGCTGCTGCTAACCAGGAAGGTGCACTAAATATGTTCACATCAAAGTACACTAAAATAAACATATGAAACATTAATCCTCAGTGCAGGTGTGTACCCTACCTGCCCTGTCATAAAACCACAAGAATCAGTCCTGTCTTCCTGGACATGAAGACTGATGCAACTCTTTATTCACATTTCACAAATCCACAAGATGCTGAATGGGTGGTCCATATCATCCTAAACAACTGGAGGATGTTAGGTAGCCGATAGTTCCCTGGTAGACAAAGCAGGGGGGCCCCTAGAATTGTATTCAGAAGGGACAGATGTTTTAAGGAAATTTTAGAAATGGAGGCTCTCATTGATCTACATCAAACCAGTAGATCCCTCTGGTAACTTTAAATGTGGTAGATGTAACACATGTGCATACATTCATGAGACAGGTGGAAGCACATGTATTAATGGGAGAATATTTTACTTTCACGGACATTTTAATTGCAACAGTAAGAATTTAATTTACATGGCCAAGTGTGAGTTTTGTCCTGCCTTTTATGTTGGCAAGTCCAGCAGGCAATTTAAGGATAGAATTAGGCAGCACAATGCTGACATTAGGAACATGAGGTCCACCAATGCCCTATCCAGACACATTATACAAAATCCAAACCACAAGTTTACATTTGTGATGTTACATCAGATAAAGAAGGACAGGCAGGGTAGGGTGATTGACCTGGATTTGGATATATGTGAATTAAGGTGGCAACTGAGGTTGGATGCCACTATTTTTCCTGGCATCAATGACAGTATTAGTATAGCAGCCATATTCAAACTCAAATATATTTTAGGCTAACATACATATTGTCAGTGTATGAAGTACTTTATTTAACTTTGATAATTTGGTATTAATATTTTGGTAATGTTCTTATATAAGTCTGTGACAAAATTTTAAATAGGTAGTTTATGTATTATAACAAATAGTCAGGCTTGTTGAAACACCACACAACTTTTAATGAATGTTAATGGAAGTTTAACTTATTAGTTAGTTTTAATTATTCAATTATTCAATTGTTTAACGGGGAGGGGTATAAAAAGGTTGAGTTAAGCAATGATTATTGTTCTGAAGAAGTCCAACAAGTAAGTGAAAGCGCTAAACCTGTGGATTTGTGAATTGTGAATAAAGAGTTGCATCAGTCTTCGTGTCCAGGGTGCCTTCAATTTGTGAGTGCCAGTTCCTTGGTCTTTTGGTTATTAAGCTTACTGAATATCTAGATGGAAACAAAAAGGTTGTGAGGTGTGAAAAGATAAATTACTTTTTAAACTGGAATGTCATTCAAAAGCAAGTATAAAAAGACAAGCAGCCAACAACATGCATTTTATGAATAATAAGCATAAATCAACAGTATAAAAATATGACAGAAAACCAGAATATTCTCCAAAATCAAGGATAGATGAAAAGCCATGACTGTACTTGTGTCTATCTTGGATGGAGGGATACTCTATCTGCACACTTACACTGCATAACTGCTCCTTGCCTTGCTTGGACACATCCAAAGTCACTACATGGGGGAGTGGGGTACAACAAGTATGTCACAATTTGAAATGTCTGTGGCTGACGGTGATGGCCCTAACACATTTGCCATACTCGCAATCTCAGAGCAAGAAATCTGGACAAAGCCATAAATAAAAGTAGGACAAAGGCCCAAAAATAAGGACAATTTTTAAATATTGCTCTTGCAAACTTAGAAAGTTTAATAAAGTAGTAGGTCTTGCATTAGTATGAATTTTCTGAAGGGCATAAAATCTGAAACTCAAACATTTGTCATTATTTTCTAACTTCAATCTTTAATAATTTGCCACTAATTTGCAAACCACAATTTTATGAAAAACAGACCAAAAATGTGATCCACAAATCTGGATATTCTGGGAAAATCTGTACACACACACGCACACACTCACGCACACACGTGCACATACACACACGCGCTTTACACACACTTCTTTTTAGAGAGAAGATAAACTGCATATTGAGGCAAAGATGGTGTGTGTGTGTGTGTGTGTGTGTGTGTGTGTGTGTGTGTGTGTGTGTGTGTGTGTGTGTGTGTGAGAGTGTGTTCTACCTTTTACTTATGTCAGTAATTATCTTCTGGAGTTGTTTAAAGTTCAGATCACCTTTGTAAACATGAAAATGCTGAAATTGTCACAGCCTGAGCCATTTCCTGTAATTTGATTACAACACAAGGTGTCATATTATCTTATAATTTAGAAACGGGCTATAGAAGTTAAGAAACCCAACAGCTATAACAGAATGAAAAGGCAATGGGCAGGATCCACAATGGCTTGCACGGAGTCTAAGAGCCGTGTAAGACTCCATGCAGACATCGCAATCCAGGAACAGCCCAAAATCCCGTGTAAGAGAAAGCTAAAATGACTCTTACACAGGCAGGGCGTGGATATGCTAATCACCCCACTTGCAGCCGAAAGGCATGCAAATGAGGTAGATTAGCGATCCACAAAGCTGAAACCAGCCCATGTAAGAGTCGTGCTAGTTGCAGAAATGTACTCAGTTGACAACTGAGTACATTACTGCAAATAACACAACGGAGCCATGACAGCTCCAAATAAACTGTGCAAATGTTACAAACAGCATACCAATGCCAAATATGTGGCCATTGGCATGGTAAACTGATGCAAACATGAAAAAAGTTTTTTTTCGAGATCGGCGATGTTTAAGCAGCGCAGCCCAGCAAACGGGCTGCACTATATAAAACTGAAAATGAAGGTTAGAAACCCACAAATGTGGGTTTTATGTAATGCATGGATTTGCAATGCAGGGACTAGCAGACCAAAACAACATGGCCACCATCTAGTGGTTGCTAAGGGGAAGCTGAGTGTAAGACATGTAACTAAGCATTAGTAGGCAATCCTATGTAAATGAATGGTAGGATAGTGAATCACACTGTCACATAGCAAATGAGCACAGTCCGTGTAGTGTAAGAGTTAGATAAGGGGGAGTAACAGAGTAGGAGATAGGTGACATCACAGGGGGGAATGTCAGGAAGAAAGCAAGCTCATTGGAGCAAAGTGGTATGTGAAACATATCAATCACACAGCAGAAAAAGAGGAGTGTCAACAGATAAGCATGGGAAAGTCAAGAAATGGAAGGTGTACACTGTGGCCAACACCAAAGTTTCTTGCTGTACATGCATGCGCCATGTGCGCGCTGGGAGGCGCGAGTAAGACAGAGTGCGAGCGTGTAAGGCAGAGTAAGCATGTAGGAGCCTGTTTAAAGATCTGTAGACCTGTTTGCACTGGTGTGCGTGCATTTTAACCCGAATAAGCAGATTCTAGTCCGTGTAAGCATGTGTGCATGCGTGGTAGCCACTGTGAGCGTGTTTTCACTGGTATGCGCGCTGCTCCCCCTGAGGAAACAGAGAGGAAAAGGAAGCAGAAGAAATAGTAGGAAACTAGCAGGGAATACCTGTAGAGGTAGCAGGTGAAAACAATTAGAAGCAGGCAATTACACAGGCAGAATACAAGCCCAGCCCAGCACTTAAAACACTGCAAACAGCATTGCAGTATGTTTCTCTCAAGAGATACTGCAAGACAGGAGTAAGCTAGTAGAAGTGAAAACTGAAAAAGCTGCACTCAGACCAAACATGCTAGGGGCTGCCATAGCTGTCATAAGGAGACATAGGAGACTTGCTGAGGGTGGTGACAATGGAAATGCTGCCAGACAACCCACAGTGAGGAGACGGAGAAGAGTGTACAGGCCCAGGGTCACCTACCAGGGGTTACATGAGCTGGAGATAGTGGAGCACTATAGAGTGGACAGAGACCTCCTGCAGCAAATTGTCGAGCTGTGCAGGCCACGCCTCACACACAGAACCAACAGAGGGGAACCCATCCCAGTGGAAACCAAGGTATGTGTTGGCCTAAGAATACTAGCAACAGGTACCTTCCAGAGACCAACTGGTGATATGATGGGGATATCACAGGCATCAGCCTCCAGGGTACTGCACCAGTTCCTGGATGCCATGTCAGCACATGTCGGTGATCATGTATATTTCCCCAATGCCCGTGAGGTATTGGCCAGCAATATGCGTCTCTTCCAGCAAATAGCGGAATACCCTGAGGTAGTGGGTGCAATAGACTGCACGCATATTCGCATCAAGGCACCTGCCGGTGAGCGGGTAGGGCCTACATTAACCGCAAGGGCTTCCCTTCATCAACTGCCAGGTTGTGTGATGCCCAGGGCATAATAATGAATGTGTGTGCTGGCTGCCCTGGGAGCTACCATGATTCACATATCTGGCATTTGACGCAGCTGTACCAGACATTTGCCAATGGGGACATCCCACATGGACACCTAGTGGGGGATGCAGGTTATGCACTGGAGCCGTGGCTGATGACACCCATCAGAAATGCACACACACCTGAACAGGAATGCCATAATGAGGCACACGCACAAACATGTAATGTAATAGAGCGTGTGTTTGGGCTGCTCAAGTCATGGTTCCGGTGTCTGGACACATCTGGTGGAGCCTTGCAGTACTCACCAACTACATGTACCCAAATTGTCATGGTATGTGCTATGCTACATAATATGATCCTGTGAAAACAGCTGCAGCAGGACCAGCATAGGGCCGGGCCAAACAGCCCCCCACCATTGCCAAGGCCATCACAGGCAGAGCATGACTTGGAGGAGGAACAACCTGAGCCTGCCCCAGTAGGCAGAAGGAGGTGTGCCCAGTATGCCCTGGCCTTGGCAAAGAGGCAACACATAGCACATACACTGGCTCAGTAGGAACCCTGGGAATGATACCCCCTCTCTGACTCACTCATATAGTAACAGGGATGCCTAACATGACATAACCTGCTCTCAAACATGTACAGGGAGTGTAGTATGTGCATCCGACAGAGGCAGCCCTGCAGCACCACCTGAGGCATGATTGCCATGTGTTAAGCAATGTAACACCATCTAGTATATGCAAACATGAAGACCCAACCTAACATCTCACCCTCACCAAGCATGATGCCACACTATGAAGACAACAAGATCAAGTACAATAATTGGCTGAGGTATTGCTGTTAGCAAGGGGAACACATGGCTGACAGCCTGGGCTGACATGCCGAGCAAGACATGATGCCCCACCTGCTAGGGATGGCACACACCCAGCACACCTGGCTGTGTAGATACTGGCAAAGGCTGCTGTTACCCCCACTGTGCCTGGAATAGGTAAGTCTGGAAACACAAACCCACCAACATAGGTAGCACAAGGGATAATAACCTGGACGTAATGCTACCCAATGCCAGAAGTCTAACCTGCAAGGTGCATGCAGACCAAACCCACCACAGCATGGAGAATGGTAATATGTGTTCTGTAACAGAAACCTGGGCAAGGCCCAGAAGAGCACCCTAATACTACCAGGTTATGCCTCATACCATGCTCTATAGCTCCAAAACATGGAACACACAACAATAGGAGTGTGGCTACCAGTAATTATCAAGAATAACCACACCCCCAGGTTGGTACCACAGCAAGAAGCAGCATGGACTATCCATGGGCGAGTAACACTGTCTCAAACTGTGTACCTGTATGAAGCCTGCTACAGACCCCACACACAAACCCAGGTACCCCAGCCAGCCTTCCTGAAGACACATCAGATTATGAATGTCCCAACAAATACCAAACAAGGCACCCACAAAGTATGACATAGGTGGCAATCCATTATGTATGGAAGAAGTAGTCATGGACCTAGGGACACAAGTGGACGGTAACCTGTCATGTGACACACACATTGCCAAGGTGGCCAGGAAGACCTGCTATATTGCCAACCTTAATATGAAAGGATGCACATGTAGAGCTACAGAGGTCACTGTGCCCCATACCTTCCCTTATCAGGCCCATACGTGACAACTATGCCCCAGTTCGCATGTACCTTACCTTACACATGCAGCAGTCAGAAAGACCCCAAATGTACCCCACCAACAGGATAAAGGGTCCAAACATTGGACATCTGCAGCCTGGCTGAAGAAACCACAGCCCAATTCAGAAGCATACTGCACAGTCAGAGGTGATGTATGCCTGATGTACAAGGCCATGCCCAATCCAGAATGAATGGACATGCTCCACTGCAGAAACCCCAAATCCAGCAGACACACCACAGTGAGATATCTGAACCTCTACACATAGATTAATAGGATGTGCTGGAGGGACAGATCCATAACCCAGAGGCTCAGGACACTCTGGAACAGAATCCCAGTCCATGATAGGCTGAGCTCCACACACAAACTCAACAAGAGAAATCTGTTGAAGTGCATGGGAGATAGCAGGTGTACACTGGGGGCCATCCCTGTGTCACATCTAGGAAAGTAAACCCTACGTGGGCATAATATGCACATTGCAAGGGGTGTTGAGACCCACACACAGTCTGTCTGTGCTCAAACAAGGCCAGGGCAGATAGCCTAGTATGAACCTATGAACCTATGATGATACAAATTGTGCAGGACACAAAGGATTATTACACAGCTGTCCTACCTGATGGTAGGAACCATGGTGATAATCCACAGATATGCTCTGCAGCACTCTAATATCACAAACAATACACCAAACCCACACACATTGCCAACATCCTACCTAACAAATTCTTTGCAAACTCCCCACCAGCACCTAACTGCCAAATATCTATCCCAGGAGAGTGCTGGCCCCCTGACATTGCAGATGCTGAGGTAACAGCCAGCATCCACAAAGCACAGCACACAGCATCAATGGTACCAGATGGTGTCCTGGGTTGTGTCCAACAAGTACTGTAAGAAGAATGGAACAGCAAATAGCATTACTGTGCACTATCAGTCCTACCACAGGATATGTACCCAAAGAGCGGTGTACAGCAACAGTGGTCCCACACCACAAAGGGGGTGCTTGAATGGATACTGCAAACTATCACCCCTCAACCCCGAATATCTAGGTTGGCAAAGTAATGTAGAGGATGATCATGGATCCCATGAATAACGAGATTGGGTACCTACAGTCATTGGACCCTACCCAGTGTGGCTGTTATAGGGCAGATCCTGACCTGTACACATGTCTGACTCGTGAAAAATGCACCAAGCCCAGTGATGTGGGGAATGTCGATCACACAGCCTATCTGGACCTTGCTAAACCCTTCCATACAATACCCTAGTTGGCGGTACAGATAAGCTCACCAGCCTAACTATAAACCCCTATGCAAGTAGATGGGTTGCAAACCAGCTCAAGGACAGAACTGACCTGGCAGACATGCTGTAGCCATGGCAGACTGCAAACCAGGTACAACTGGCATCCCACAAGGCATGGTCCTGGGATCCCTCTCGTATGCTATATATGTCACATAGGTACAGGCCAACATGGAAGGACTCAGTCTGAACAGGTTTGCAGAGGACAAACTGGCCACCATATGGGATCCTCCAGCTGACACAAGCAACCTACAAAAGGCACACATAGAAACACACAAGTGGTGCCACAGCCATGTCAACAAGCTAAATGCAGAATAGGGTATAGACAACCCCTGTGGAAACACAGTACTTGGCCAGAAATTACCACAGAGGTGTTAACCCAGTAAGTACATCAGGAGCAATAAGAGACCTGGGGACACAAGGTGATAGATATCCTGCATGTGACAACCATGTGTCTGTAGTGGTTACAGAAACATACCATATACCCACCTAATCATGAAGGTAAGCACAGCTTGGTTAGGGTAGGTCAATGTGCCTCTCCAGTCATCCATCAGCAGCCTCACAATTGTGTACAATGGCCCTTCAGGGATGTACCATAGCAGACACCTGCAGCAACTGGAATGACCACACAAATACCCCACCAGGAGGATCGCAGAGCTGTAACAGATGCCATGTGTCACCTGAGTAAAGTAACTGCAGCTCCACACAGTGCCATACTGCCTGGCTGGAGGTGAACTGTGCCTGATGTATAGAGCCATGACCAACCTGGTATCAATGGACATTTGGCACCATGTAATCACTGAATGCTGGTGACCTATGCAGCTGACAGGCCTGAACCGCAGCACAGACATAAACAGGACATGCTGTACTGATTGGTCCACAACCCAGAAGCTCACTCCACTTACAACTAAACTCCCACTACAGGATATCCAGGGAGTCCCTCAGTGACTGTCATCCAGAGGAATCATGATAACTGGATGGGAGATGGTAGGTGTACCCTGGATATCACCTGTATGTCATGGGTAGACAGAGGCACAGCACACTAACCGTGACATATGTCATGGCAAACACCAGTAAATGTGTGTTGAAGGACAAACACTCTCTGACTAGCATTACAAATGGACTAGGGCACATGGCCATTGTTTGTCACTGTCCACACAAGTTGTGGAATACATTAACAATGTCGGACAATCATGTACTAAGCTGTCCATATCTGAACAAAATGCAACATGGTCATATCTGCACAACTGGCCCTCAACCAGTCTGGTGTGCTCACTATAAACATTACAAGCAGTGATAGGACTGAAACCAATTATACTGTCCACCACAGTGAAAGTTCTGCACCAGTACACTATACAACAATACAACTGTTTGGTCAGCAGGAAAGGATGATGACAACTGTATGCAAACTATCCCATGGTGACCCTGCAGGCACAGCATAATGCCTGTTAGGTTCAGACACACAGCAGTTGGGCAGTAAGAACACAACCTGATGTCCAACACTCAACTGTACATGTGATATATAGATGGCGTCCACACACAAACAGAAATGTGGTGGTCCACAGATCCCACTGGGCATGCTCGCACACTTAGATAAATGAGATGTGGCAGTCAAGAAGCCATACAAACTGTGAACTGGGCATGCTCACACACTTAGGCCATGTCACAGTTCAGCAGTTGCACACACATATCTGGCATTTCTATGTGTTAACACAGGAACCTCCCACAATACAGACATCTGCCCAGTGCACACAGTGAAGTTACAACAGAGACATAAGTAAAGTACTGGATCCCACTCATGCAAACATCTCCCACAGTACACACGTTGTTTATAGAGATAGGGAAGGCTATGGCAATAAAGACCCACAAACAGTATATGAGCAACAGATACGTGCATCTGACAGGTAAACATATGGACGTAGAGTGCAATACCTGACTGTTGTCCCTAGGGAATACAGAAGGCTATCCACAGTGTATTTGGCGTCTGCCTCCACAGTACAGTAGGCCACTGTGCCTGTGCAAAGTTAATGCATAGATATGCTCTCCCCCGTACTGATGGATAGTAACAGATGTACATACCTCTTCATGCATAATGATGTCAGCACACTATACATATGTCAGGAGCAGAAATTATACCCAGTAATGTGAATAGCGTGCTCTGCTACTGTGTCTCTAACAAGTGTTATAACATAGTTAGGTAGGGGTTTGAATCCTGCAAGTGCCCAGTGTGTGTGTGACTGTGTATGGGGGAGTAGTGTGTGCAATTCCATGTGTATGAGAAATGTCCCTTTTGGCAACTATTACTACACAAAACATGCTGCATGTTTCACTGTCTAAACACTGATGATGTCAGCACCCTATAAGTACAGCAGGAGAAAGCAATCCCCCCAGTAATGCAAATGGTGTGCTCTGCTAATTTGTCTCTCACTAGTGTCATAACATAGTTAGGTAGGGGTTTGAATCCTGCAAGTGCCCAGTGTGTGTGTGTGACTGTGTATGGGGGAGTAGTGTGTGCAATTCCATGTGTATGAGAAATGTCCCTTTTGGCAACTATTACTACACAAAACATGCTGCATATTCCACTGTCTAAACACTGATGATGTCAGCACCCTATAAGTACAGCAGGAGAAAGCAATCCCCCAAGTAATGCAAATAGCGTGCTCCGTTAATGCGTCTCTTCCTAGTGTCATAACATAGTTAAGTAGGAGTTTGAATCCTGCAAGTGCCCAGTGTGTGTGTGACTGTGTATGGGGGAGTAGTGTGTGTAATTCCATGTGTATGAGAAATGTCCCTTTTGGCAACTATTACTACACAAAACATGCTGCATATTCCACTGTCTAAACACTGATGATGTCAGCACCCTATAAGTATAGCAGGAGAAAGTAATTCCCCCCAGTAATGCAAATAGCGTGCTCTGCTAATGTGTCTCTCACTAGTGTCATAACATAGTTAGGTAGGGGTTTGAATCCTGCAAGTGCCCAGTGTGTGTGTGACTGCGTATGGGGGAGTAGTGTGTGCAATTCCATGTTTATGAGAAATGTCCCTTTGGCAACTATTACTACACAAAACATGTTGCATATTCCACTGTCTAAACACTGATGATGTCAGCACCCTATAAGTACAGCAGGAGAAAGCAGTCCCCCCAGTAATGCAAATAACGTGCTGTGCTAATGCGTCTCTCAGTAGTGTCATAATAGAGTTAGGCAGGGGTTTGAATCCTGCAAGTGCCCAGTGTGTGTGTGACTGTGTATGGGGGAGTAGTGTGTGCAATTCTATGTATATGAGAAATCGCCCTTGTGGCGACTAGTACTACACAAAACATGCTGCATATTCCACTGTCTAAACACTGATGATGTCAGCACCCTATAAGTACAGCAGGAGAAAGCAATCCCCCCAATAATGCAAATAGCGCTCTGCTAATGCATCTCTCACTAGTGTCATAACATAATTAGGTAGGGGTTTGAATCCTGCAAGTGCCCAGTGTGTGTGAGACTGTGTATGGGGGAGTAGTGTATGTAATTCCATGTGTATGAGAAATGTCCCTTTTGGCAACTAGTACTACACAAAACATGCTGCATATTCCACTGTCTAAACACTGATGATGTCAGCACCCTATAAGTACAGCAGGAGAAAGCAATCCCCCAGTAATGCAAATAGCATGCTCTGCTAATGCGTCTCTCACTAGTGATCTAACATAGTTAGGTAGGGGTTTGTATCCTACACATGCCATGTGTAATTTTGTCACACAGTTTGTCCATGTGGGGTGTTGTTCCCAATATTGCATGACATACATTATATCAGTAATGTCAATGCACACATGATGTATGTGTGTGCCACCTACACATATGTACCTGTGAACTGCAAGAGTTCCCATGTCCGAAGCCTGCCTCATGTGAATACATGGAATATGCAACAGACAACTGTATGACTGGGGTGTTCTATGCAGGGGCTGCATGTGGTATGTGACTATACAGTGTGGGTTGTAGATGGTGTCATCCCACCAGCGAGGGATACATGATTGGTCTGGAGCATATAGTCCACATGTTGGTGATGAACAGGTGCAGCATGTTGTCACCACTTGTGGGAGTGGTAACAAGTTGTTCCATAGCAATGCAGGGAATGAATGATAAGACACCTTCAGATAGGGTCTTGCAGCTAGAATAATGCTCACACTGTATGTTTGGGTAGTTGCAGTACAACCATATAATGGTGTGTGTAGAGACCATCATATTCCCAGTGTTGTCAGGAAGGCCAAGTGGGTTTCCTGGGTATGGGAGTGTGGTGTGTGCCAGGCTATGAACCTGAAGCCAGTGTAACCCACTGTGTGTTGCACATGGAGAGGCTCTGATGCTTTGTGCAGTGCCACCAACCTGGGGGTGTGTGTATCTGAGGTGCCTTTGGATACATCCCCCCTGTTCTGTTTTGGTGCATGTGTAGGGGATGACAAGCATGGTATCAGGAATGACCTGGCACTGATGGTGTGCACCTGGGAGCCTTGTACCAGGAGTCTGTTACTGCACGGATATTGCTGTACCCCATGCCAAGGACAGTTTCCACTGCATGCATCTTGAGGTTTACACTGCTGCTGTTGAGTAGCATTGCTAGTAGTGTCCCATCCCGTGTGATACCTGTGTAGGTGGCTATGTAATGTCAGCCTTGCATACAAAGGCAGTATGTGTGTAGCAACAGCCTCTGCCAATATACAATGGCCCATGGGTGACAGGTGCAAGCTGTCCCAAGCAAAGCAATGTGGCATGTCCAGCATGTAATCCCACACTGACAGGCATTGGATCCCCTTTGGATGTCACTGAAAGATACGTTAAGTGCAGAAACCGATGATCCTGTCTACATATTGTGGCAGCATTCATGGTGAGGGTGGGATGCTACCCAAAGCCAGGGTCATACCAGCCTGTGCCACAACCTCAGAGAGCCCCTCCATGTCCCCTAACATGTAGTCCAGGGAGGTGCGTCAGAGGTCATACACACTGGCACAGACAATGACTGAGTCATACTGCTACATGCCTTGGAGTGACTGCTTTGCTTGTGTTATGTGGTGGATCATAGTGCCCGATGGGCAGCTCAGCATGACCGTCACCTTGTTCAGCCTGGGAGCAGGACCACCGTGTACGTGTCAATAGAGGTACCTCATACAACCATAGCAGGTGTGTTGTCTAGCCATATGGCCTGACACTGTTTGGCACACAGGCTGTGTGAGCTATGTGTTGCATGTGCTCTGCTCTGGCGTAATGTTTGCTTGTGTGTCTGCTTTGCAGGTGTCAGCTGCTCAGGCAGGATGCTATTCTGAGAGCCCAATAATGTACCTGTGTGTGTCTGTGTTTGGATTGTGGTCGTGGCAGGTCTATGGGAGACTGGTACTGTATTCACTGTAGTATCCCACTCCACCTGACAGGGAATGCCAGTGCTGTGTAAACAGAGCTTAGCCCCCAGTTTAGCTATGTGGTTGCATCTCTCACATGTGTTGTACATGTATGGGAAGGGGAGAGGGTTGTCTGTGTACATGAGGCAGCTGTAACATTGCCACATGACTCACAGATTCACCAACTGGACCTGAGAGTAGATCGACAGGTGACCTTTGCACATGCTACCATAGCATTGTGACTCCCATACTAAGTAACGACACATAGGGCCAATGGGGAACAAGGTACTCAAGGTGACTATGTGAGGGTGTAGTGCTCCTGAATTGTCAGTGCTGGCATATGTGAATGCTGTCTTGAGCAAATGTGAGGTAAGTCATATGCAATGTGTTACAGGCAAGCTACATGCAAACAGGACAAACAGTGACGTTCTGTCAAGTGACACATGGACATCAGTACAGTAAGCAACACAGATGTCACTAGGGATCCACAGAGGCACTGTATATCTGCACTGCAGGTGGAATCAGTGTTTCAGGAACATAACAGGCAAACATGCATACAAACAAAGCTACAGTCAGCAGGCCTGTATGTAGACTATGCTACAACAAACAAGGTGTACGACTTCCAGTATGTAACAGTGCATATATGCAGGCACTCTAAGCCAGTACCCAGACATTCCCAGGTCAGACGGGCTGGGTCGAGCTGCAACCTCCACAAGTGTATAGACCATGTACCTTTGTAATGTTGAATAACTGGCCTGATACCCAAGTGCTCATACCTGTAATAATACACATGTCAAATAACAGACACTGAGCCCTCACTCAGCAGTTCCAGACATAGTATGATGTATGCTACCTGTCCTGGCACCACAGTATCTTTGACATGTATGGACACTCTCCCTCCTGTCATAGTTAGTTCTGTGTTTTGGTGCTGTTATGCATGGTATGAGGTGTGACCTTGTAGTGCTAGTGTGCTCTTGTGAGCCCTGAACCTGTTGTGTAGTACTGCACAGATATCAACATCCTGAAACATCTGCATTGCAGGGTCAAGTGTGGACAGCATGCAACTCACAGTTGATATGGCCATCATTGAGTATCAATATGTACATTGTTGTATCCCCTGTACTACCTATGTAGGTGGCCATCCCTTCACAGCCTCACCACCAGTATGCAAAGATGTGCAGACAGAACACTGTGGTAATTAGTATGGGTGTACAAAACAATACAATGACATTAATACTGTAACTGCATCAGGCATGCTGGTATATACCCACAATGCTATAATTACACTGTACTGTTGTCAACATCATACTATTACAATATGTCTATGTAGTCACCCTGTGCATCAGCACCATGTTAACCTGTTCCTGCACCGATGTTACAGATTGCAGGAGGTGGCACAGTTTCATCATATGCACAGGGTGTGTACCTGGTATGCCTGAGTCTGCCACTGATACAACCAATTGACATGTCTGTGTGTGTGTGTTGGTGAGGGACAGCAGTACAAGATGGGGCAATGTTGATGCAGTGTGTGTGTGTATGCGGTAGCCCTAGGTGTTATCACTTTGCATGTGTGTATGAATGCACACAGTCCCACCTCATGGCTGCCATATACAGGTGTTTGTGGACAGCCACAGACTGTACCTGCCAGGACATACAGATCACTGTCTGTGGCCACGGACACAGTACCTGTGCCTGGCAAGGGTGCTACAGACCATATCAGGTACCAAGCCAGACTGGGTACTGTCATCAGAAGCAGGTGTTCATTGACTGGAGACAGGTCCCTGTTGGGACTGTCCAGCACCACGTGCACGTGGTCTCCTGGGGCGGTCCGATGACAGCACAGACCCAGCATTTCTGGGGCTGCTGCTGGCACTATGTGAGCAGCCGCGGCCCTGTTGTCATCCGCGATGGCTGCCAGCTGCTGCTGTTGCTGGCCTACGGCCATGTCGACGCCTCAACCATCCACCATTGCCCTGGCTCATGGACATATAGTTGTGGAACAGATCTAATGTGTACCACCAACGTCTGTCAATGACCTCGGTGAAGTTGCGGATGGCGGCCGCAACATCACGCATACTGTCACTCATGGCTGTGCGACATGCTCTCAGCTCCCTCAGACCCTGTCTGGTGTACCGTTCCATATGTGACTGTGCCTGCATTACAGCCTGAAACATAGCTGGGGTTGAAAGACCTCTGTGGGCACGTCTGACAGGGGCAGTACGCCCACGGATGCTCCCACGAGAACCCATGGACATCTGCCTGTGTGGTACTGTGTCAGGGCCCTGGCCATGGCTGCAGTGTGGGGATGCATGTGCCACTGGTACCACATTACCCTGGTCAATGCCCACTGTATCCTGTCCATCACCTAGGGACATTGGTGACAAAGGATGTATTGGCAGGATGACTGTGCACATTGATGGGGTCGACAGCTGTGTAGTGTCAATTGGATGACCAATGATGGACCCTGGCACACCTACCTGTGCCATTACACAGGTATCATCATCACTATCCACAGCAGCTGATTCAGGTTCCCTGCTGCATGACACCAGAGCAGCACCAGAACCTGTGGGAGTAAGACAGGAAACACAGTTTACAATGTGTACACAATGCCACCACTGATGCACACATGCACACATGGGCACATGCACACATGCACACATGGGCACATGCACACATGGGCACATGCACACATGCACACATGCACACATGGGCACATGCACACATGCACACATGGGCACATGCACACATGCACACATGGGCACATGCACACATGCACACACCTCAGTATATGAGATATCAACCCACAGACACAAACACACCTGCAATCAAACACATAGCACTACTGCTTCAGCCTATTATTACTATTAGTATACAGAGTAGTGAAGGTAATGGTATTACACACTCACCAGCATGGATAGGCTGCCTTGCTGTTACACCAGAGTGACCTGCGGGAAAGAGACATTTATCGTCAGTGGGCACAACTGTGCCATTGATACTGTGGGCATGATACAGTTCAGTAGTGCAACAGTTAGCTTCCACAGGTGTACTGCAGATAATGTGGTTATCCCTAATGCACAATAATTACCAAGATAACAGCTACAAATCGAAGACACACCCCACACATGCATAACCTAACAGTGTACAGAATGGTCACTATACACGTGGCATGTTACCTGCACGCTCTGTGTCCTGCTGCTGTGTGGCTCCAGCCTCCATCATTACACATGTATGCTGTTGTTGTTGCTGCTGTGCTGGAGCCACAACACTCAGGAGTAGTCCCTCCAGTCTGGTGAGGGGGATGTCTAGCCACCCCACCACCTGTGGCAAGCTGCTGCCTGTGGATATCTGACGCATGCTGATGGACATTTCTAATTAAATCACTGCAGTGATGGCGTACCTGCTCATATGTCCGGTTATGTGTGCCTATGTCATTTACCCAATGGACCAGGTCTTGCCACAGTGCAGCCCTCTCCTGCTGGTTCTGGCTGGTGTGGGAAAAGAGTACAGCGAAATCCCGCACCAGGCTCTGGTGTATCTCCTCCTCCTCTGCAGCGGAGTAGACTGGGTTCCACTGGTGAACCATGGCCCTGAAAAGGAGAAGGGAAATATGTCAGCAATATCTGTCAGCAGACTATAGCACACATAATACACATTATACTTGACTGCAGTGATATAACTTAGGCACCATATATAGCAGCTGTCTGTCTATTGGGGGATACACATGTACATGACCAGATATCAGTGCTCATCCGACAACTGTGCAACAGTACCTGGCACACTCCATACAACAGACTAGTATACTGCAGCAGTCAACGCACTGTTTCAGGTACAATACACAACCTCACACTGGGGTTTGAATCAAGGTACTGTATGGGGAACATTATCAGCCCATGCACTGCACACAATGCACGTTACATATTTCACTGGTAATGCACACTACTCTTACTTGCCATAACCCTACCTACACCACAGTGACATACAGGGTAACACAGCACAACATATGGCAATGTAGTATGTGTTGATCGCAATACCCACACACCTGTCTCTGGCCTCACACCAAGGACACACACTACCATGACAGACAGACAGTCATGGTGAGCAATCACACCAGTACACAACATGCACCCAGTCAGTAGCACACTCATTCCACCTCACATATTCCATTTGCAATGTGTTAATGGGTGTGCATTGTGTCCTAGGTAGGTAGTGTGCTGTTGGCCCTGGGCCTACAGCAGCATACTGTTATGCTACCCTGCCCCTTGTGACACATGTGTTATGATCGTACCTGCTCCTTACAAACAGTTAAACAGGGTGACTCATATGGCATATTACCTATCAGCATAACATTCAGCAGGGGTATGTCTGACATCTACTCATGGGGAGCCTTGCTTCTTAATTCTGTGTGGTCTACTACAGGGTATGTCATATCTGTGGGTAGGGTCCCGTACCTCCACCATGTGCTCTATACTGCAGTGACAAGGACGACAGACATAGGTAATTTGTGTTGTGGATGTTGGAGGTGTTACCATGGTTGGGAGACAACTGTCATGGGTGTGACCGAACTATGTATATCCAGCAGTGGTAACCTCTATGTAGGTAGTCTGTGTGTGCTCTGTGGTGTTTGAGTGCATTGACACAGTTACTTGCATATGTCTGTGTCCTTCACCATATCTGTAGCTGTCATGGGAGGTACATACCGTGTAGGACATTGTGGGGTGTGGAGGGGTACAGTGACCTACATGTCCATAGCTGACACACCATGTCCGCTGACACATTCCATGTACAGGTATTACAGGACTAGTGTGCCACTGTGTATATCGATGTGGAGCCTATTGTACACTTGTTGACCCTGTTCCCCTGATACATGCAGTGGTGGGCAGGCATGTACATATGTGGTGGTTACTGGTGTCAGTGTTTTTGAATGGGGTATGGTACTCCAGTATCCACACTGGTGTTCACTCCATGCCTGTGACACCAGGCACCTGTAGCAAGACATCTGCACACATGTGCCTCACACAGTCTATATATGTATATATATATATATATATATATATATATATATATATATATATATATATATATATATATATATGTATATATATGTATTGATATATTTATATCTGTATATGGATATATATCTGTTTGTATATATGTATATATAATATGTATATATAGATGTAGATATATACATATAGATGTGGGGAGAGAGGGGGAGAGAGTGAGAGAGAGACACAGGGTGAGTGTGAGTGTGAGGGGGTGGGACAGAGAGTGAGAGATAGTCATATACAGACATATCTGTTGTCAGTCAGATCTATCTGTATATGTGTAAGTCTCTACAGATATCTATATATGTATGTGTGTATTACATATATCTGTACGTACATATTCTACCAATCTCAATGTCTGTGCAGTAAGTGAGAACCTGGTTCAAGGCTCCTGAGAGCACACCAGCGGTACCAGGCTATACCCTGTATCATGCATTTTGGCCCCAGGACTCGGGACAAAACAAAAAGGGAGGGGGTGTGTCCATATTCATGGAGGACACACACACCTCCAGGTTAGTGGCAACACATGTAGCATCACAGACCATCCAGGTGCAGATAACCGTAGGCAAACCTGCTATACAACTGGTAGCTTGTTACAGACCACCCTCCCAATCTCAGGGACCACAGTCAGCCTTCCTGTAGACATTGGAGGATATGAATGTCCCACCACACACCATCATATTGGGATAGTGCGACTACCCTAACATACACTGGGTGCATTATTCTACCCCAAACACCCTAGCCCAAAGGTTCCTGAAATTCACTATGTCAAATGCAATGGAACAGCTAGTCATCTCTCCCACAACAGGAGATAATATACTAGACCTGATCATCACAAACATGGGGACAATGTGCTACACACTGGAAGTATACCCCTCACTAGTCACATCTGACCACAGACTAATCCCCCTGGATATACACATCCCACCTCCCCCACAACACAACAGACTGCAGTGGGTAACCTCTCACATGCTGACTTTACACGTCTTATAACTGAGTTGGTATCCTTAATGCCCACTGGGCCAGTGTAATCCACTTCCCACAATGCAGACACCCTCACATATGCTTCTACAGACATCTCCAAGAATGCATGGATCATGCAATCACAAATGGAACCATGACCCTCTCCACCAAGGGCAGGCGTCCTGTCTGGTGGACCCCAGCATTGAACAAATTGTATAACAACACATGGTAGCTACTGCATGGCAGAGCATACTTCCATAGAGCTATGGCATCTCTCATCAGCAGTAGTAGAAAGATAGGTTTTGTCGTACAAACATGCAAGGCCAACAATGAGAGGGACATCGCTATGGTCACTACAGATAACCACAAGGCCTTCCTCTGCTATGTTACACACCTGGGTGGGAACCCTCAGTTGTGTTCACAGTTAGTTCACAGTGACATACGCTACACTGAACACACAGATAATGCCAACAGTCTGGCAGACAGGTTCAGTGCAGGTTTCTCCACTCCCTCACCCACACATGTGGAATTACTTATCCCAGCTGACTGTAACCTCCCTGTCATCTCAGATGTCCAGCTGGGAACCACCCTCAGCAGAGCTATAAACACAGCATCAATGGGACCCAACGGTATTGCAGGTTGCATGCTATGTGAACTGCAAGAGGAGCTACACATGCACATTACATGCTATTCAGCCGTAGCCTTACTACAGCATATGTACCTGGACACTGGCATACAGCAACAGTAGTCCCACTCCACACAGGAGGCACCTCTACAGACCCTGGTAACTACTGCCCCATAAGCTTAACCAGCCTGGTCTGTAACACTATGGAAAGGATCATTATGGTACCCATACACAGAGACATTGGGGACTTAGACACTTGATCCCACCTGGTTTGGCTTTGTAGAGGGCAGATCCTGCCTTATGAACCTGGTTGACCTTTTCAAATCAGTCACTATAGCCATTGCTGAGGGCATAGCGGTCCATACAGCCTACCTGGACTTGCCTACAGCATTCGACACAATACCACAGTCTGCCATCATAGACATGATCAACAGCTGACATGTAAATCCATATGTCACATGATGTGTTGCAAACCAGCTAACGGATAGAAACCCTATAGTCAACCTCACTGGTGCCATGTCAGACTCAGAGCCAGTCACATGTGGTGTCCCACAGGGCTCTGTCCTGGGACTGCTCATGTTCGGCATATCATTCTCAGATGTGGAAGCAGACATGGGAGGGTAGTGGCTGACAATGTTCAAACATGACTGCATACTAGGCGCCATAGGCGATACACCTGCTGACACATACATCCTACTGACAGGACTCACGGATACCAACAACTGGTGGTGGAGTCATGGCCTGACACTGCATGCCACGTAATGTATACTCATACCCTTTTGGATGGACAAGGTACCTACATATTATCACATAGACAATAACCCACTGAGTAAAGACAAAGTAATCGGAGACCTGGTGACACTGTGCAATGCTGACCTCTCATTTGACACCCACGTTGCCAAAGTGGTTGGATGGACTTCCTACCTTGCCCACCTTATCATGAAGGGATTCACATCCACATCAAAAGGGGTCATTGTACCCCTATACTCCTCCCTTATCAGGCCAATGACTGTGTACTATGCCCCATTTGGTATGTACCTCACCTGGCACTTGCAACAGCTAGGGGGACCCCATGAGTACATCACCAGGAGGATCAAGGGTCTGCAACAACTGTCATATGCTGCCAGACTAACGTACCTCATGCTCTATTCCATAGCATACTGCCTACGTAGGGGTGATCTGTGCCTGATGTAGTAGGCCATGTCCAATCTGGTAGTGATGGACATGTTCCACCTCATACACTCCAAATCCATCAGAAGCATGACAGCTACAGATTTAAACCACAGCACACATATGAATAGGACATACTGTAGGGACAGATCCATCACTAAGAGGCTTCCCATACTGTGGAACAGGATCCCAGTTCATGTTAGGCAGAGACCCTCACTGACACTCTTCATGTGCATTCTTGACAAGTGGATGGGAGATCATAGGTTTACAGCAGGGGTCTTCTCTGTGTCACTACTAGACAGAGGCACAGTACACTAATGCTATTATGTAGGGGGTCTTCACTGTGTCACTACTATACAGAGGCGCAGGTTTCTAAATCTATTCTATACACTGTCTGCAGATAGCCTAGTACTAAACTATGCCACTGTGAAACTATATCTGTCTATGTATTTCTACATCCCTCTCTATCTATGTATACACATATGCATATTATATATATATATATATATATATATATATATATATATATATATATATATATATCTCTATATACATATATATATATATATATATATATATATATATATATATATATATATACACTCCTTTTAGTTCCACATATGTATACACACAGTAACGCACTGCTGAACACCCATTACTGTACCACCTACTTGTACATTGCACTACAACCTACATTGCTATGTGCACATAACTACCATCACATACATATGTATGTGGAGCCTTCAGTGACAGTTTCAGTATGTCCTCGTCCCTATGCACATCCTCATATACATAGATACAGACCAATAACACATCTGGAGGGTTCACAGTATGTAGAGTATTATAGTAGTACTTTACATTACCTGTGTTTGTTGCAGCTGTTTGTGTAGGCTTGCAGTTGCTTGGCCTGCTGTCTGCCTCTTTGCTTTGTTGTTTCAGGTTTGTTATTTCTTTCTCTTTCTTTCTTTTTTTTTTTTTTTTGTTTTCTCTCTCTCCCTTTCTCTCTCTACCTCCAGCGGGTGCAATGACAGTATTGCATGTGTGGACTGGGAGTACAGGATGCTTTTGTAGGTATCTGCACATGTCCATGTGATGGCCTCTGCACCAATTGTTAGCCAGCATTTACTAATTGCATGCAGCCTGTTGTGTAGTGATTGCAGTTCTAACTGTGATTACAGGCCTGTGCTATAAAAAGGTCTGTTAGGTAGGCGTAGCCCTTTCAGATTATCAGGGTGGGGACCATGCTGGTTTGCTGTGGACACTGTTCTGTGAGTGTAAGGGTTGGTATGTCTCTCATATTTCAGGCTGTGTTGTAGACACTGCAATGCATGTTGTTCTGTAAGCTGAGTATTCCTTCCTCCAGTGTCCTGTTCTCCATGTGTATGTAAACTGACACCTATGACTAGTAATACTGTGTATATGGGTGTGTGTGCTTTCCTGTGGGGATTGTGGTGTAACTGGTATATAGTAGTGGCTCTTGCAATCTGTTGCTATGGCTTCAGTATTTGGCCTTTACATTCACTCCTTGTATGCCTGCTAGGTGTCTTTCCTGTTATGTGTTGCTATGGCTTTCCTATTTTCCATTTACATTCACAGCTTGTAATGCTTGCTAAATCTGTTTGGCCAGCAATTCCCTATGTGTTTGTTGTGGTAGGGTGTTACTGCATGCAGTATGGTCTGGCCATGGTGTGGGCCTTGACACTTACAGGGGTATTTGATCATGCTGCTGAGCAGGCCTCAGATACTCTCCGGTGCATCCTTTATCAGCCTCATGGAATGGTACATAGCAGTGGGTTACTCCAGTGACATATTCTGATACTCTGCAGTTGTGACTGTGGGTTATTTCAAGCATATGTATTAGTACACCATTTGTGCCGTGCAGGTGGTGCATACCTTCAGTCAGTCATGGTTACCATTGCATGTGTAGTTACACCTTTCTGCCTACTGTTAGTACATTTGGCAGGGTGTCAGTGGTGCACAGTTGACATTTGTTTTCACATCAGGGACATCCCTGTAACTCAGTCACAGTTGCTATGTCTGAACTCTTAGCTATTCAACTATGGCAGTGTTTATCCTGCTCTGAGTATGTGTGTGGCTTGCCAGATGCTACTGTGACATTATTACCTAGTAGCTACCAACTAGCATGACTGTTTCTCAGCACACAGTACTATTTTACAAATCCACTAGATTTGACAGTAAATATACATGACATGCTTTGTGTACTAGACTTGTATATTCCCTTTACATTAATTCCTACTATTTTATGATATATTTCTTTCAGCACAATATTCTTGTATAGCACTCATGGCTTAGTGGTAAGTCATGCAGACTAGTGTTTCCAAGGTCCTGGGTTCAAGACTGAGGGAGGTATTTTATTTTGCTGCTGAGAAAACTACAGGCCTTGTCATTCAGAGTGACTAAGGCACTTTTAAGCAGTTGTAAGCAGGTTAGCGCTGGTTTGCGTGAAGGTCACGCATGCGCACTGCCACTTAGCTTCGTGCACACATGCTTAGCTAAGCGCGCAGAAGCGCGCACCCACTTACTACTGCTTAAAAGTGCTTACTCTCACGCTATTTTCTTTGAAAGAAAAGAAAATGGGGAGATAGGAAAGTGGTGAAAAAGAGGTCACAAAGAGGGTAGGACAGTAGGAAAACAAGCTCGGGTTTTGCAGGAGGGATGTAGGAAAGGCCCATAGCTGCCCATTTCTTTGTCAGCAACAGCTGTGCATATGTTTGTAATTTGGTGTGAAATTTGAAACCTTCCACCCCTGAGAGAGGTGTAAGGACAACAATAATACTTGTTGTACAGCCAATTGTAATTGCCAGTTTACATGTCCAGCAGACATGTGTGCAAAATGGGCAGCTATGTATGGGGCGTCATTTTTTTGAGGGTACAGAGTGCCCTTTTTTTTTTTCAGGTGAGAGGGGTATGTCAGGTACAGGAAGTCGGTATAGCTGGGGAGGTAGGTTGGGGAGGTTAACAGACAAGACAAACAAGATGCATACAGGGGCGGTGTATGACACATGTGGGGGAGTTACACAATTGACGGGGATGGATGTTTGGATATCTCGAGCCCATTAGCCCACAGATGGCAACAGTGGAACTGAGATCCCCACCCATGGGCAGTTGCCACTGTGCCTTCACTGCCCAGGACAGGGCTGTGCTGGGGGCTGTGTAGGCCGGGCAGCAGGCATGCCTGTGAGTTGTGCCACCCGTGCCTCAAGCTGGCATAGGGGCCCAAGCACAGCATGCCGGATCTCCCTATGCACCACATTCCGGACACTACAGAGGGTGAGTGGATGTTCTTCTCCGGCCACGCTTGCAGAGGGGGGATGAGCCCCATCCCCTGCAGTGCTTCCACCCGCATGTGGCACAGGGCCACTGGAGGAGGGTCCAGCCTGGACACTACTGCCAGGTGCACTCGCCAGCTGAGGGGGGAGAGGTGGGTCCGCTGGAACCTGCCTTCCTTGTCGTCCTATGTTTTGCATTATGTTAAGACAGTTTTGGTTAGTAACGTACAATACCATTCACAATTAGTTGTAACAGCATGCATTAGTATTCCCATTAACCAAACACCCATAAATTCAAGCCATTGAACAGCAAGCATAACACATGCATAATTTGAACAGCATTACACATTCCAACAACATGCAGGGTTGATTGATGGCAACAGGCCATCAGGTTTGGATGTATGAACAGGGCAGATGCATCAACGTACATGCAAATATGTATGAACCAACAGGACAAATGTCCAGGGGTGTTAATTGTGATTGCACATACCCATTTCACGTGGAATGGATTATTTGTGGTTATAGGGTAGGGTGAAGAAATATTTCATTAACAACTTCAAATACCTATACATATGCTGTACATTTCTACTAGCTGCAGATATATACACACTACAGGTCTGCCTACAGTTTCCTATGTGATAACTACTTCAGGTTGGTGATAGGAATTTTACTGCTACATCAATATACATTTCATATTTATTCATACACATTCATATCTGGCTCTGTTTGGCTACATCATCCTGCTACATTTGCTTTATATGGCTATAGACAACTGTGGATGTTTGGTATTTCAGACAACCATACTATCTGCATATTGCAGACTGAGAGCAACATATCCAGAGTTTGGGACACACATTCCAGCTTCAGTACTGTTTTCAACACATGTTGCTGTTTGGTTCTGCCTGTCACATTCATTTCATTCTGTACTGACTGCAGTATACTTTATTCAGGTGTTATTACTACTTTATTGGTGGATTCATACCTCTTTCTCACACTCTCTCACTTGTTTTATTTTTACAATTCAGGATGGTACTTAATTCTAGGCTTTATTGACATGTTTTACCTTTAGTTATAACAATCCTTTCCAACAGTCTCACTTATGTCATGTTTCAAAATTTCAACAGGGATATATTTCACACGTGTTTTACTCAGCTTCTGCAGCTGTACTTTTCAGCCTGCTGCAGGTTATGTACTATTATATTACAGGTGGGACATCTTTATTTGAGACTTGTTTCATTTTTATGTTTGGATTACAGGCTGCATCACACTTTTGTAATCAAGCAATACTTGCAAACTCTCTTACACTGTTACTTGCACATTTTATTAATTAGTGACTACACTGCACTCTTTTGCTAACTGTCATACTTATATATTTATTTACAGTTACAGGGAGAGAATTACTGACCTGCCTGGTGGTGCAACCGCACCAGCCTATCGCCATAGGCTCGACGGTTCACAGAACGGACACCTGCAGCTGTAATATAAATGAAGTAATATTGGAATACACATCTCCATAATATCAGCTAGGTTAATTTCTTACATAAATAATTACATGTAACTTACTCAGTAGTGGGGCGTTGGGCATTTGCCGGGCCTCCTGGATCCAATGGTTCAGTTGGTCCTGCTTCCATCTCTTCAGGTCCGCATGGTGGTGACGGACCTGTTCACCAGTCATTGGTATTCCTGTGGCACTGGTGAGATCATGTGCCAACCGGTCCCATGCCTCAGCCCTATATGCTCCCCACAGGACCTGGCCCTGCATGAGATGGGCCTCATGATCATGGACGAGGAGCCAAACCATATATTTGGACTCCTCAATGCCCCACCTCTGTGCTCGGAAGCAACTACCCTCTCCTACACCTGCCATCCTGGCTGCAAGTCGGTTCCACAATCGGTTATGCTGTGTATTCCCACCTATGGGGCTTATATATGCCATTTTTCCTGCACTTATCTGTGATTGGCCATTTTGGAATTGTATCAGCTTCACAAAACCTGCTTTGTCATGCTCCTCTTTCTATTCATTCCTATATATATGCTATTACTGCATTTCTAAGTGCAACTGTCATGGCTTAGTGGTTCAGTGCTTTGACTATGGTGTATGGTATCCTGGGTTCGAACCTGGCCATTGCTTTTTATATTTTATGACTGTCTACACAGGCTAGGAGGTGTGTCTGTGTAAAGGCAGTTTTGATACAGCTTGCTCAACGTTGCCCGTCAGTTAGCTTGTTGGCGTGGTGCGCAGCTCCGCGCAAATGGATTACGCTGGTTTACGCGTGATTTGGCTGTCAGCACGCATATTACGCTCAACTCAGCTACAGGCACACAGTTTCAGCGTGTTAAAATGCTGCTCAACCCCGGGCACTCATTTTACACCTATTAAACCACTGCTCACCTACAGGCACTCATTTTACACCTGTTGTAACACTGCTCACCTATGGGCACTCATTTTATACCTGTTAAAACACTGCTCGTCTACAGGCAGATATCCTCAACTTGTTACACTGTAGCTCAGCTATAGGCACATCTGACATTTTTTTTTATTATCTCACATTTCTTCAAAATACATGGCCCATTTCGTTACATTTTACATAAAATATACTTTTATATATGTACATATATGTCAGGGAATTTTTTCGTGCTTATTTCACTAAAAATAAAAATTGATGTTGTGGGGGCTCGAACCATGACTGCCTGCTCTTCAGCCAACGTCTCTACCACTATGCTATTGCTTCTTGGCTTACTTTGCATATTTAGTTCTTATATGCTTCTCCACTGACTGCTAACTGTGGCTAAACGTCGGGCACGCCCACGCAAACGAGCGCACTCACGGGCAAACATCTTTACAACTTATAAAAGAAAATATAAGATGTTCATTTATACATTTTATGTTCATAGTCTGTGGGGGCATGTGTTGTGTTGTGTTTATTCACATTTACACGGACTCTATCGTGGGCGTTTACTTTTGGGACTTTTACTCTTCTGGGGGCGTGTCCGTTTGCAGGGCTCGCCCTACGGACACGCCCCCTACTGTCTTACATGGACCGTGTTAGCCTTAGGTGTGATTCAGCATGCCCTCATGCATATGCATGACATGCTGACGTCACACCGTTTAACTGCAGCCTCCATGTAAGCCTTGTAACGTTTACACGGAGGCTTTGTGAATCTTGCCCTTTTAGTTATGCGCTGCTTGTAATAATACATGCATCAGTACTTCCTTATAGTAACCATCTTCATGCCATATAAGTAAACACACACACAGGTTTATTATCATAATTTCCCTTCTGTTCTGTTATAATTAATTCCAAGGAAGTGGAAGACATGGAGGTTATAATATGCTGTCAAAACATTACAGAAAACAGCCACATTGAAGGAAAGAAAAAGGAGTCTACAATGGTACAGAGAATGTACTCCCCTAAAACAGCCATCAATTTAATGTAAAAAAAATAAATAATTAAATAAATGAAACGAAAAGCACCAGTAAGTGACTACTTTTTCTATATGCAGAACTTCAGATGAAATTCTACATGCAGAGCAAAAGCATTTACTGATGCTGTGCAAGTGATTTTGTAGTTGTAATCCCATCAGACTGAAATATTTGAAAATCTTCAGAATGATCATGATGGTACAGTGAGCATCAGATAGAAGTACTGCAAGTCTGAAATAGGATTTGCTACAAGTTCTTGAGTCATCTGAGCTTTCCTGGCAACAATTTCACCTAAGCAGACAAACCAAATACAGCATGTCCAGTTATGAGAATAGAATTCAAAATAATCATTATAAAAAGCAATTTTTATATGAAGCACCCCCCCTACCAGTCCACCTTGATCTGTGAAGATAAATACAGTCAGTAATAGACAAGAGAATAGTACCAGAAACAGATACTAGTAAGTGATTCTATACATACAGTGCAAAAAAAATAAATCAAGATCGTGTAACAAGCAAGTAAAAGTAGCATTTCGCTAACTGCCCACAGCCCACTACAAATTAGCTCTGAGTACGTAACAAGTATTTGTCAGTGTATCTGTCTATATAGATTAGATTACAGCAAAAAGCGAAAGTCATACTATGTTCCCCCATTTGTCTGTTTTCTTGAGTAAGTTCACCCCTTCAGGTTTTTTTAAACATTCCTATATGCTGGCCTTCATGATTTTCTATTCTACTGCTTGTTGGCTTGTTCTCTTGCACATTATAAATGTTATATTATGCCATTTCACTTGCTATTAATATACACACATACCACCAAGAAAAGAGTAAAAAATGTAAACTTTGTAAAGTCACTTCAGTCTCTCTCACAATCAGCTCAGCTGTCCGTCCGATCGAATGAAGGAATTAGCCTCAGGATGATCAATTATTTCCGTAATGCAATTCAATTGCAAACAAACAAGTTAACTCACTAACTGTCTGCTACTGTTTGTTTCTCATTCTTTTCCCAGCACATAAAGCCCGGGAAGAGAGTGAGAACCAATCAGTAGTCATTCACCCCATCCACGTCACGTACATGCCTGCTGACGTGGCAGTCCGAGCCCCTTCCACTTCTATGCGGTTACACAACTGCATAGACTTCTGGGCATCACACTCATGCCTTCGTTCCTTAATCCAGACTGCTTTTACAGCAGTCTGTATTTATAGAAACTATATAGTTTTTAAAACCTCGGAACTCAGCAAGCATGCGCAGTTTGAGTTCTGGGACTTTAGTGAGTCAGTCAGACTCGCAGCTAAATAAGCAGCAGCCAACTTAGAAATAATAATTATTATATAAAATGTATATTTTATTTACAAAATGTACTTTATTTTTCTTTCTTGCTGGGGGGGGCTGCAGTCCGATGGGACAAGTTGCCTCTGGTACTGGAGGATGTGTGTGTGTGTGTGTGTGTGTGTGTGTGTGTGTGTGTGTATATCATGGGGGGATGAAACAGTACGCACTGCCTAGGGTGCCATTTCACCTAAGTCCAGCCCTGTACATAGAGTTGTTGTTATGTATCATTTTGCAACTAAATGCCAATAACTGTGTCCCTTTGTGAGATGACCTAACATAGTGCTGTATACAGGCCTGTTGTAATGTAAGAGTATTGTAGTCACAGGTCATTCTGTGCTTACTACTCCTAAATGTTTGCAGCATGAAATAAGAGCTTTGTTAGTAGGGGTTGCAGTGACAGGGTGGTACCTAAAATGAAAGTGCCAGTGGTCCCCCAACTTGAAATTTGCAGGGGGGCCCCAAAATGCTAACACTGACCTTGTTACCATTGTTGGTATTCTTTCTAACTTTACACCTTTCTTCTTTTTTTCTTGAAGTATTACTTACCATCGTTGGTAATGCTCTTTTGTGTTTCTCTTTACAGGGACTATGTAGGAAACGTCTACAAGGTTTAAGAAGTGTATGGCAAGATGCCAAATTCTGGCTCCAACTCTAAATTAGTGTACTGTTTGGAGGCACTTCACTTAGAAGAGTACTCTATTTGCATGGCATTTGGCCATCGGGCCATGATAGAATGTCAAAAAAAAACTTGTGCTTAAGGGTCTTATTCCTTCTGACTCAACCAAATCTACATCTGGAACTTTCTCTTTGAGTAAGATGTCATCAGAAAACATAAGGGGACAAGAGTGAACAACAGTGACAGGTCCAAAGACAAGGGCAAGGAGATGAGGAAGCAATCCCCTGATCATTCTTCATTATCCATTTTGTCTTTGACTCCATCAGCAAAAACTTCCAAACCTTCAGATTCAATTCCAGATTGACCCAAAACTCCCCCCATTCCAGAGCAAAGTTTTTCCCCAGATTGAGTCTCTCCCAGGTTGGAGTCACCTTTCCTACAGGACAGATCCTTACAGAGATCCTTGACACCACTTTACATATAATCGTCATTGAGGTCCATCAGGTCTACCAGACACTTGACAGAAGCTGATGTTAACACTCCATGTTCTAAAATGTATTTTGTTGGTTCTTTAACAAATGTAAAATAAATAAATAAATAAATAAAATAAATAAACAGAATGATGAAGAAGTTCTTCAGGACCCAAATTCAGTTGGGGGTTCTTCTGTCTCTATTTTCCATTGGACCTGGAAATTTGAACCCCCACCCTTACCTGTGGATACTACTACCCCATTCTGAGCTCTCAGTTTGGGGATTTTGGCTCTGAGCTCTTCCACATTGTCTGTATCAGATCCAAGGTTTTGGTCTTCCTCAACTCTGGCATCATCTCTAATCTAACTGGCTCAATTTCTCTGCAGCTGGAAGGATCTTGAAGACAAAGATTCAGCATCAGTTCTAGGGGTAAAGGTTTGACTATGAAGCTGTGAGAGCTATCCCTTCCCCCTTGGAGCCTTGGCATTAGATAGCTTAGCTCTGGCTTTGATCTCAAAAGAGAGCTCCAATCACCCTCGGTCATGCCGGTGTGACAGATTCAGCTCCTACTAGAGTGATCTTGGGTTGCCCCTTGGCTTCTGCCTCAAGGCAGTGCAGAGAGCTCTGTCCAAGGCAGGAGAGTGGACATTTTTACTCCTGTCCACTTCACCTGCTCCACATCTGATAGCACTGGGTCCTGATCCTACTCAGTCTATCCCACCATGACTACAGGTTCACACTAGCCTTGAGACAATCCTCATTCAGGATTCCCCCTCAGGCTTCTGAGTCCTCTCTGGGACATCCCCATGCAGAGGCTCCTCTGAAGTATACGTGCATGTATACCCACAAGCAGTCTCCTTGGAAGCATGGGAGTATGTGTACCCTAGGAGTCCTTGACAGAAGACATGAATTTCGATAAAGGACAGGGGTCCCACAGATCACTCCTTGAGGACATCTTATTTGAGAGATCCTTGAGCTACTGAGACAGAAAGGAGGTTGGTCTTCTGAAGCACCATCCTAGGAGGAATCTGTATTCCTTGAGGTTTTTAGTTCCATTTCAGCTACTTCATGGCTGGTTTCCCTGGCTAATGAGATGGGGGAGTTAATGTGTCACCAGGCATGGAAGGAACTAGACATCATTGAACCAATCCCTAGGAAACTGGACAAATACCTTGTGGCCCCTAAAGACCATTTTTAGTGGATCAAGGGCCTAGCAGTGGATGCCACAGTAGTAGCTGCAGCCAATAAGAAGGAGCTCACAGAAGAAAGCTCTTCCGTCCATTCCCTTAACAGAGAATCCAGGGCTTTGGACAGATTTGGAAAGCATGTTTATGCTTCAGTTACCTTTGCTTTCCTTTCCAAATCTCTTTCTGGGTCCATGTCTGCGGAAAACAGAAACACAGTGGATTCTCAGCTAGCCACACTTCAATCACTGTATAATGCCTCCATGTGTTTCACATCCAACACAACAGAAGGTGTTTCAAGAGCTGCAGAACAGGCATTACAACAAGAAGGCATGCCTGTATGTGCTTGTATGATTTGACAGAGCCATTTAAGATATCTTTTATCAATGTCTTGCTTGATGGGTTGACCTTCTTCAACCCCAAGGTCAAAGACACACTCTCCAAGAGTAAACAAAATGGGAAAACTCTTTTTGCAGTAGGCATACGGTTCTCTACCATCCCAAAGGACCTTCTTTAGAAACCAGAAGAGGGGTAAGAAACTGTAGTGTATGAAATCTGAAGAGTTTTCCCAGGATTTCTCTGGAGACAGATCTTCCAGAGGTGATGGGGTATTCTAATGGTAGTTGGTACCGTTGTGGTAGAGGAGACCCATAGAATCAAGGCCTCAGGGGTTCCTTCTCTGTCAAGAAAGATATCTGGGTGCACAGAGGCTATTTCATTCCCTTTTTCTATATGCCCCCACTGTGAAAGAAACTTTCCAATGTATTACACTCTCAAAGAAAAACAGTAGCAGCATTAGAAATGAAAAAGTTGCTAGACAAACGAGTTATCCAAGAGATCCAACTAGACCAGCAAGGGTTCAAAACTTATGCCAGATTCTTTTTAGCGTCAAGAAAGAACTACAGCCTACAGCCAATTTTGGACCTCAGTCACTTGAACCAGTCTGTCAAACACACAAAGTTCTGTGTGTGGTCACAATACAATATATCCTCCCTTTACTGAGGAAAGATGATTGTATGTGCTCAATAGACCTTCAGGATGTGTACTACCATATAAAAATGGACAGATGCTCCAGGAGGTTCCTTCTCTTCTGACTAGGATTCAATCATTTCCAGTTCAGAGTTTGCCCTTTGATCTCACCATAGCCCCCCTAGGTGTTCACCTAATACATGGCAGTGGTTGCAGCTCATCTATGGCTATAAGGTTTCTGGTGTTCCCATATCTAGACAGCTGGCTCCTTACCACTCCCATCAGACCTCTGCTAATCTGGGACAGAAACGTCTTGCTTCAGCTGTGCTCTAACCTGGGAATTACAGTGAATCAGGACAAATCTCAGTTTTCCCCAGTACAAGTTCTGGAGTTCACATGAGCCCATTTGGATACAACCATCCAAATTGCAAGGTAACTGGAAAACAAAGTACCAGCCCTGACAAATCAAGCTCAGTAACTCCTCCTTTCCCATCTAATGCCACCAGCCAGACTAGTGCTTCAACTTCTAGGATTGATAGCAGCCTCTATTAATTTGGTCCTCTTGGCAAGATATTATACAAGAGTGTTACAGTGGACTCTGGCAGTATAATGGTCCATCAAATCTCACCCCATGACTTTTCCAAAATGCTTAACAAGAATCTGCAGAAATCATGTAAATTGGTGGATTCAATTTCCAGAGGTGTTTTGGGTCCATTCTGTTCCTCCTTCTCCCAAAGCCACAGTGATCACAGATGCTTCCCAACAAAAGTTGGGGACATTACCTAGGAAAGATGGTCCAAGGCATGTGGTCCATATCAGAGGCCAATCTTTACATCAATGTCTTAGAAATGAAGGCAGTTCTCCTAACATTGCAAGCCTTTCAGGATGTCATATCTCTAGGGTTGATTTCTATCCAGACACACGTCAGTTGTCTGGTACATCAAGAAACAAGGGGGAATTCGCTCCTACTCATTGTGTCAAGAAGCAATGAGAATATGGCAGTGGCCATTATCATCCTACTGCTTTCTGATGGCAATGCACATACTGGGGAAGACCATTATTCTAGTGTACAGGCTGAGCAATTCTCCTACTATACAAGAGGTCTCAACCCAACACAGGCAGCACAAATCTTTCATCGATGGGGCCAACCATGTTGTGATCTTTTTGCTTTTCCAATGAAGTCCAAATGCAACATGTTCTTTGCTCTGATCCGACCAAAGAAGTAGTACCCAAGAGACACTCTGATCCACGGTTGTACCTCTGATCCCCTAATATGCTTGTCCACTGACTCCCCTAATCCTAAAATTTCTACAGAAAGCATTACAATGGAAGATCAGGGTCATCCTCATTGCCCCTCTTTCACCTCAACAGGTGTGGTTTCTCTACCTTTGACCTCATCTGGTCCACCCTCCTTGGGTGCTGGATCTGAATCCAGATCTACTGACTCACTGACTCACCCATCTGGCATGCCTCATCTGGATATTTAAGCCCTAAAGCTAACAGCATGAGTTTTCCAATTTCGATGATGGCTAGTCAGTCTATGCTTTCATGCCAAGTGGGATCTATCTACTAGGAAGGTTTACAAACGTAAATGGAAAAGATTTTCCAGCTGGACTTCACAGAGACATCTAGAGCCTTTTTCTGCTGCTGTATCAGCAGTGTTAGAATTTCTTCCCTCTGTTTTCTATAATGGAACTAGTTATTCTACTGTCAAGTTTCAGAGCAGCAATCTCAAATTTTAATATGGGAGAGAATCACTGTTGTTTAGCCTCTCTGGAATTATGCAAAGCCTTCCTCTGAGGTACCTTTCTTCTTAGATCTCCACTTAAGGATTCTACTGCTCCTTGGAACTTGATTCGCACTCTTTGAACCTGCTGCCTGCTGCCAAGGTGGACCTAAAATTTCTGACTTGGAAAATCCTTTTCCTTGTAGCGATTATTTCAGCCAGAAGGTTATCAAAGCTCCAAGCTCTATCTTGCCAATCTCCTTGTATTATTTTCCACAAGGACAGGGTTACTTTACTCACCAATCCTTTTTTACCTAAAGCAGCTTTTCAGATTTCACTCAATGCAAGTATTAATGTTCCAGTCTTCTTTTCAAATAAAGGAGAATACATTCTTCATTTACTGGAAATACAGAAACAGTTATGCTTCTACCTACATAAAACCAAACTTTTCAGGAAATCAGATCACTTGTTTGTTTCATGTTCTCAGATAAAGATGGGTCAAGGAGTTTCAAAGGTTACCTTAGCTAGCTGTATCTCCCATGTTTATAAGCAAAAAGGTTTAACCCCACCAAAAGCACGCTCAACAAGATCTGTCTCCACTTCAGCCTTGTTTAATGGGGCTGTGATTGATGTCATTTGTGCTACTGCCATCTGGACTAATCTCCATATATTTATTTCCCATTATGAATTAGATTTGCTTTTCAGAGAAAGGGTGGCTTTCTGTTCTGCTGTCCTGTGGAGCATCCTTCCATGACACTACCCATGGAACTAAGTGGCTCTGTCCAATCAGTTGAGGAATGGTCAGAAAAGACATCAGATACAAAAGGTAGGCACTTACCATAATGATAGATCTGTGCTATTTCCATTCTTCCTCAAGTTCCATCTTTCCCCCTTCCATTTCATGGAAAGTTTTTTTTACTTCCTTGGCTTCTGGTATGATTGTATTGGCTGCCATTGTACAGCTTTACACATGCTTGCTTCAGTACAGATTTTTTCTTTGCTCTGTCATGTAGTTTTCTAATACATATTTATAATTCATGTAGTGTTTTTTTATCAGATTCGAGGGGGAAACCAGTCTGAGGTAATGTTGGGAACAGGAGGGAATTATGAGTAAGGGGAGGAGTCTGAGCTATGGATGCTAAGTCTGAAAGGTGGCCCAAGCTGAATCCAAGGTTGAATCCAAGACTCATAAGGAAGGACAGAAACAGACAACACAGATCTATCATTATGAGTATATAACTTTAATTCTTCCATGACCACTATCATTTCCATATAATTTTTTTTTCAGAAAATCAGCTTGCTCTGTACCTTGAGATGGTAATTCTCAGCAAGCCAATATTCTGTCTGCAACATCTGTGTTCTATTACATTGCTGGCCCTTTATATGTCTGTAACATTATTTTTCCCCTCAATATGATTTAAGTGCATACTTTTTCATAGTCTCCACTTTGTGATCTTAATTTTATCATGACCTAAGCACAGACTGTGTAGCAGCAACAAATCAAAACACCACTTGTATATTAGCAATGTTTTCTTCTTAGGTAGCTATATGTAGGGTCATGAAGCTATATTCTCCCTTCTGTCTTTTGTGAGTCTTTGAATGAGACTGCTATAGGACCCCCTTCTTGACAGCAATTATTTCAGCCATTATACCAGTGTAAAAAGTACAGTTTTGTACCTACCATAAATGTAGATGTTTGAAGATCCACATTGCTGCAGTCCTTACACTTGAGTAGTCCGCTGTCAATATCAAAGACTGACATCAGGATCAGGGTACAAATCGCATGACCGACGTCATATCCTCAGTCTTTTCTTGCCCCAGATGTCAGAAGACCCTAAAAGAAAGGTCAAAACCAAAAGACAGCAAAACCAACCAACCACCCTTGCACTAATTATATGTACAATATATACAATATACAATATTTACAACCCAACCCACACAACCCTCTAACTACAGAGGGAAGGAGGGAAATTGGACTGCAGCAATGTGGATCTTGAACATCTACATTTATGGTAGGTACAAAACTGTACTATGTTCTTCATCTCACATTGCTGCAGTCCTTACACTTGGGTAGAATCCCAAAGCAGAGGTAAGGGAGAATGGCAAAACTATAAAGCAGTAGGAGCTGCCAAAATGCCCTGTAAAATTGCAGTGGCAAAACCAGCCCTAGATTTAGAGTAAAGTGGAAGGTGATAATGCTTAGAGAAAGTATGCACTGAACTCCAAGTAGCTGCCTCCAAAATATCTTTAGTTGCCACCCCCCTCAAAAAATCTGTAGAAGTGGCAGTAGCCCTAGTGGAATGAGGCCTAATCCCAGCTGGAATCTCCTTACCATGATGGGAATAACAGAAAGCAATACAAAACCCAATCCACTTAGAAATAGTTTGTTTTGACACAGGCTTGCCCTGAGAACCCAAAGCAAAAGAAACAAATAACTGCTGAGACTGCCTGAACCCTTTAGTTCTGCTCAAATAAAATCGCAACTGCCTGTGTACATCCAAAGTGTGCAAAATCTTTCCCCCTTTATTTTGGGGGTTTGCATAAAAAGTAGGCAAATGAATAGTTTGGTTTAAAGCCACACTAGAAACCACTTTAGGCATAAAGGAAGGATTAGTACGCAAAGATACCCTATCCTTATGGAAAATTAAGAAAGGCTCAACCGCCATAAGGGCCTGTAATTCAGAAACCCTTCTTGCAGAGGTAATGGCCAACAAAAAAGCAGTCTTCCATGATAAATATTTCAACTCGGCAGTAGCTGCAGGCTCAAAAGGTTGTAGAGTGAGTTTCTCCAACACAAAATTGAGATCCCAAGCAGGAGTAGGAGCTCGGGGGTCTTATATTCTTTGCCCCTCTAAGGAATTGCTTAAACAAAGGATGAGAAAACAATGGTGGGTCACAGTCATAGTGAGCAGAAATTGCTGCAGCATGAACCTTAATAGAAGAGAAGGACAAACCTTTGCCCAGTAACTCAGTAAGATATTGAAGAGCCACACTTAAATTAGGCTCAGAAACATCAAATTCCTTTGCTGTACTCCAAAACAAAAATCTCTTCCATTTATCTGCATACACTTTCCTTGTACTAGGCCTTCTGGCCTCCAAAATAACATTCAAAACTTGCTGTGGAAGCTGAGACCCTCCAGGGTTCAAAACAGAATATGCCAGGCTGTTAGGTGAAGAGAGTGAAGTTTGACATTGAGTAAATGACTGTTCTCCTGAGACAGCAGGTGTGGAATTGAAGGCAAAGGCCATGGAGGCTCCAGACTTCTCAGTAATGGGTACCAGTGCTGTCGAGGCCAATCTGGAGCTATTAAAATCATCTTTGGCTTGTCCTGTCTGACCTTTAGGAGTACCTTTGGGAGGAGAGGCAGAGGTGGAAAGGCATACACATGAAGATTGCTCCAATTGAAAGAAAGAGCATCCACTTTCCAGGCTGTGGGATGAAACCTTTTGTGCAAAACTTTGGCAGCTGGTAGTTTAGTGGAGAAGCGAACAGATCTATGTCTGGAGTTCCCCATGACACTGTCAATTTCTGAAATACATGAGGATCCAATTTCCACTCGTGGGGATCCATAATCAACACATCTGCTAAGGAGTTCTGTGCTCCCAGCAGAAACCTTGCCTGAAGATTTAGCTGTAAACTGAGAGCAGTCTCCCACAAAATCATTGCTTGCCTGCATAGAGGATAAGAATGTGTTCCCCTTGCTTGTTGATGTACCACATGACAGTTGTGTTGTTTGTTAGAATCAACACCTGCCCTGGAAGAAGTAAATCCTTGAAAGCTATTAATGCAAATTGGACTGCTAACATCTCCTTCAAGTTGATATGTAGCTGTTGTAGTGTGTCTTGTATCCACTTTCCATTTAGATGAGCTCCCCAAGCTTTGTCTGAGGCATCTGTCGTTAGAATCTGACTCGCCTCTGGCTGGGTCACAGAGAGTCCCTTGTTTAGGTGACATTCCTGAGCCCACCACAAAAATTCCTTTTGAATGCAAGGTATTATCTGAATGACAGTGTCCATATCCTGGCAGTGCTGTGTCCATACATTTTTGAGATACCATTGTAGCTTCCTCATATGCAGTTTGGCATTGGGAAGCACCAGAATACAAGATGCCATGAACCCCAAGGCTTGAAGGACTGTCCTTGCAGTCAGCCTGGACTGATGAGACAATTGATGGAAGTAAAGGGAAAGATTCTGTTTGTCCGGGGTCAAAAAGGCCATCTGGGGTGCTGTATTCAGTCTCACACCCAGAAAGCACATGTCCTGAGAGGGTACTAGACTGGACTTTATTTCGTTCACAGAATACCCCAGGCATCTTAGCACTGCTATCACATATTGCAAATGATGACCTTCCTTGAGCCAGAATCAGGCAATCGTCCAAATAAGGATAGATCTGTATTCCTTTTAGCCTGAAGAAAGCTATCACTGGAGCCAGAACTTTCGTGAACACTCTGGCAGTAGATAAGGCAAAGGGCAATGCAGAGAACTGATAATGAGAAGTCCCAGCCGCAGATACTTCCTGCAACTTAGCCTGATAGGAACATGAAGGTAAGCCTCCTTGAGATCCAGAGTCACCATCCAGTGATCTTTGCCCAGCAGAGGTAAAAGCTGTTGTAACGTCAACATTTTGAACTTGGGAATGTCCAGATAAGTGTTGAGGATAGATAAATCCAAAATTGGTCTCCACGTGTTCAGAATAAAATCCTAGGCCCACTTCTGGCAGAGGTATTTGAAGCAGAGAAATTTGTTTGTGAGCCTCTATTCTTTGCTGAGGAGGAACGTCTGGCATGCCTTTGAAAGGAGGCAAGGTATGGAAATAAAACTTGTAACCTTGGTGTATGATATCCAATACCCATCTGTCTTGGGTAATTAAACTCCAATTTTCCTTGAAGAGTGCCAACCTTCCTCCCAAAGGTGCTGCCAGGCTCTGGCAGCTGAAAATAGGTCATTGGGCCTGTTAGACTGTGCAGGTGAACTCCCTGTTCTAGGCCTGAAAGAGCCTACCACGTCTAGATCTACCCCTAGACTGTGAATCATAAGAAGGTACATCCCCCTTAGCAGGCCAATTCCTACTAAACTTGGAGGCTGAACTTGCAAAAAATCTTTAACAGTCTGCATAGACTTAGCCTTGTCTTCCATTTTCTTTAAGACTGCCTCCACAGGTGAACCAAACAACACATCAGACTGTAAAGGAGCATCTAAAATCCTTGTCTTAACATGGTCAGATAAATTCTGATCCCTCAGGAAGAACTGAACCAGTGGCAGCCACCCTAGATGAAGCCTGTACAGCATCAAAACCACATTGTAAAGAATGCTTACCCACCTGTTCAGAAACATGTACCAAATCTTGTAATTCTTTACACTCAATACCTTCCAGAGCATCTACCTTAGACTTCAATTGAGAAAGTAGATAGTTTTGATATTTCAACATGTGAAACTGGCAATTCAAAGCCCTCATAGCTAAGGTGGAAGAAGTATAGACTTTCTTTCCCCATCTATCCAAAGCCCTGGCCTCTTTATCTGGAGGAACCGGATTTTTTACAACAGAGGCCTTGACACCCTTAGGTCCCTGACTAACAGCTTCTGGGTCCGCCCTAGGACTCTTATAAAGATATTTATGAGCTTCAGACACCCTGTAATACCTATCCGGTTTAACAGGAGCAGGAGGCAAAGAATCAGGATTAAGTGAAGCCTCTGCAAACACATCTTCCACAACATCCAGAACAGGAGGTATAGCCAAAGGCCTATGCTGGGGTAAAAGCAAAAATTCCCTAAGCCTTTTCCTGGAATCAGAGAAGTCCTGACCTTCCCACTTAAAATGTTCCCTCATAGAATGAAGAGTCTCTGAAAAAGAAAAATCCTCTGGAGGAGAAGCAGAAGGAGTAGAATCATCCACATCAGAATCAGAATAAGGAGAATACTCCTGTAAGTCTTCAGCCGAAGACTCTGAAACATCCGAAGCCTGCTCAAAACTCCCCAACTCTGGTTCCACCCTAGGCCTCTTATCAGGAGGGGGCAAAGAACCTCTAATCAAAGTAATTAAATCTTCTGCCATTTTAAGCATGTGCTTCTTGGGCACAGATCCTGATGAACTAGGAGTGACACCAACAGAAGCTAAACCTGGCCTGCCTCTGGGAGAAGCCTTGGAAACAGAAGGAGAGGGCCTAACCACCCTAGGAAGGGAGGGAGTACAGTAACCTGAGAAGCCCCTCAGCCTGACCTGCCTCCTGAGAGGCCACATCCTGCAATAACAAAGTCTCCCCTGGGACTCCAGAGAAACCTCCTGCGGAACCACGGTTCCACTGACACCTCTCTCTTCTGGGTTTAGCTGCTTTGTCCAACCTGGCACAATCTAACCGGCAATAGTTGAACCTAGCACAAAAGCGACACCCAACAACGTCGTGCTCAGGCCCCAAACAAGGAATACACAAAGTATGATAATCTCTCGCGTATCTGTTTCCCACAAGAAATACAGTTATTCACTTTTTCTGACATCCGGTAAACCACTGAGGCAAGAAAAACTAAAATATTCCCGGTCTGAAACTCCCGAAAAAAAAAATTTCCAGCGAACGGCACTTGCAGCGCTGCTTCTGCATCGGACCATGCGGCAAAAGACTGAGGATATGGTCATGCGCATTTGTACCCTGGCGTCCTGATGTCAGTCTTCCGAGGACAGCGGACTACCCAAGTGTAAGGACTGCAGCAATGTGAGATGAAGAACATCAGGACCACATCTGAAGAAGAAGTGCCCATCAATGAAGACTTCAGCAGTCAAGGAGCAAAATAGCTAATGTGCAAACTACACATCTGCCAGTAGACATGGAAGACATGCAGAGCATCACAGCCACAAATGCCAGTTAACTCTATCTTCTAGCTGCAGGCATGGACAGGCTTTATACAGTGCACTGCTGTTAGTGTGCCATTTTGGTGGTTTCTAGTATTTTATGTTTTCAGTAGCAGTAGTATGGTATTTCTACTGTTCTCGCTTTTATTTTACTGAGATTCTGTGAATAGTATTGACTGTACTTGTAAGAAAAAGACACATGCAGGTCTTGTAAAGCTCTTCCCTATTAATCCATGACAGTCTTTTATTCTCTTGCTATTGTTTTATTAGTTAAGTACACTGCCATCATTACTGAGCTTGATACTTTGTAGAGGATTGTGTTTGTGTGTGTCAATGCAGTTCATGATTCATCAGTATGATGGAGTCCTGATATCAGTCTTGAATACTTGATTCATCATCATATTATGTGACAGAATTTAAGGAAATAATGTAGCTAGATACAACTAATTCTTAATAATTCAGTGCCATATTAGCTGCTACTGAATGTGTGTGTATGTATATGTATATATATATATATATATATATATATATATATATATATATATATATATATATATATATGGGTCACCTTCATTTGCCTGACAGTTCAGTTGCCCAACAGAAATTTCAGGCAGTCCATTTGCCTGACCGTTCATTTGCCTGACAGTTCATTTGCCCGATAATTGGAAAAAGGCAAGTAAAAGGTTTTTCTCCTTTTCCCCACTGTAGTCCCATCCTAGAGTTAGAATTTATAGTTAGGGGGTGTGTGGGGGGCGAATCCTCCCACTTACGTTAGTTTTAGTGAACAATAAACCAAATTATACACTATAAAATCAAAGTACCCCCACACCCCCCAACTATATATTCTAACTCCAGGATCGCACTACAGTGGGGAAAAGGAGAAAAACCTTTTACTTGCCTTTTTCCAATTGTTGGACAAATGAACTGTCAGGCAAATGGGCTGCCTGAAATTTCTGTCGGGCAAATGAACTTCAGGTCAAATGAAGGTGTGTATATATATATATATATATATATATATATATATATATATATATATATATATACATATATATATGGATCCCTATCATATGATACAAACCTCATTTGACTGAAACTCATTTGACTGAGACCGTAAGACTGAAATTTCAAAAGACTGAAAAGTCACTTGACTAAAACCCATAAGACTGAAACCCATAATACTCAATTTCAACTTACTAAATTTTAAACTAGACCATATAAAACCAAACTAAGTGGGGGGGGGCTACATCCCCCACACCCCCCAATTTACCCTCACACCCCCAACTATATATACTAACTCCAGGATAACACTACAGTGGGGAAAAGGGAATAGTAGTGGCAGCATATAGACTACTGTAAGGTACATGAAAGGTATATGCCCTTTCCCCCACTGTGGTCCAATCCTGGACTTAGTATATATATAGTTATGGGGGTGTGGGAGCACAGCCCCCCACATTGGAGGTGTGGGGGGCATAGCCCCCCCACCCTAGTCTGGTTTTATATGGTCCATTTTACAATTTAGTATGTTAAAATTCAGTATTATGGGTTTCAGTCATGACGTTTCAGTCTTTTGAAATTTCAGTCATGGTTTCAGTCAAATGCATTTCAGTCAAATGAGGTTTCTATCATATGATAGGGATCAATATATATGTATGTGTGTGTGTGTGTATATATATATATATATATATATATATATATATATATATATATATATATATATATCTATGGATCTTTTTCCTATGGTTGAGACCAGAAGACTGAAGTTTTGAAGCTTTGAACCATTTAAATGGAGATCGATGTACAGCACACTCCAGTATATTTACCATTATCCTCAATGTAATGTGATCTCAGAGAGAGTCATTACAGTATAGTACCTTAGTTCTTCGCTTATGCATTATTCATGTAAGCCACTTTCCAAAATCACACATGCCTTGGTGTGTATTATACTAAGCAGCCACAGTGGCTCAAATGGATTAACAGACAAGCCTATCTGCATAGCAAGTACTTATTTGTGCAACTTGCACAACCACTATGCAGTTATAGTATGGAATTCATAAACAAAGTCTTGCCACTATATATTGTTAATGACAACTGGAGAATTAATAGTACTGTATGCTGAAATCTTTGTTGCTTGCTACTAATGTTTTTCTGGCTTTTGGTATAACATTCTTGTTGCATAAGGAAGAACAATAATGTGTACATTTCCTCTCTGCAAACAGTCTCACTCCATGATGTACAGATAATGCCCTCTAACCCAGGCACGCCAGGATTAAGTAACAGCTCAGGTGTTCGGGAAGCTGGTTACAGAAGGATAAGATTGAGGTCCTGGTTTGTTGCAGTCATCAATAAAAGTGAGGAATGTTGCATTGACTCTACAGAGCCAAATCCTGGGAGCTCTCATTGGTGGGGAATAGCTACATTTATCTGCAGGGGTGCATGAAAATGCACATATATCGATCTCTCCAAAGTCTAGCTGAAGAGAGAGGTAGCCATATGCTGGTTACATGTCCTATCAGTTAGTTCTTGGCAATCTGATCCTTTATGGACTTACAGCGTTGTTGTTCAGGTTGGTAGACACATCCCCAGTGAAGTTATTCCTAGACACTCACACTTGAAGGCAGACAGTATGTCTGTATCCTTAACAATGTCTTTTTTTAGATCACTGTTGCAGTATTCCAATACTGATTGGTTACCTCGCAGAGGTAACCTGATGCCCATCCAACAGACCAAATCTTCTATATGCTCATATGTCCAGTGTATGACCTCAGTCTGTAGATGTAGTAGCACAAGATTCTCAGACTATCTTATTGTCAGTCCAAACACAGGATCTTCACTCCTCTTGGTCTATTCTCTTCACTGTTGGCTACTACCATTGTCTAGACTTATTCAGGCAAGTGCCTAATTGGGGAACAAGCTTTAATTTTGTATTTTTTTTTCAAAAATGATCAGTTAATGTCAGCTAAGAGAGGGATGCATGGCTGTGGCAGGGATGACCACTCCCATGTATTTATTTTATTTAGGGGCTAAACACAATTACAAAAATTATAAGAGTTGCCAATTGTTTGTTCCTAAAATTCTCCATACTTAAATTTCCTCTTTAAATACATAGAGACCCAGTGTTTTAAGTTCCTTGTACAAACCAAAATGGCAGAACCCTCTGCCTTGGACATCCTGCATACACCTTAGAAGTTGTACATGAAAACTAGGCCTGAATCTTATACTGTCCAGTCTGATTCAATTACTCCCATTGAGATACAATAATTTTGACTCTTTCAGATTCCTGTTACAGCATCCACACTGGAGGTTGGTATGATGTCTGACTCTCGAATGTCCAATGAGACTGTCCATACAGTTACTGTTGAGAAAGGGGAACTGCAGGTGTTCATTTCAGACACTCTAGAAGGCATACTTGAAATCCTTGTTATGGAAGAGGTTCTGGGCACTTTGGTTAATGTCTGTCTGGGTTATGACCTTTTGTGCTTCATGAGAGATGGTGCCACCCCCAAGAAAAAGGGACAGAAAACCAAATGTTTCTCATATGCACACATCTCAAGAAAGCAATGGGTTGAATTTTCACAGGGTCTATACAAGGCCATTTTGTCTCTGAAATCCCTTTCCTTTCCTTTCTGTCTTCTCCTTCACTACCCCTGCCCATTCAAAAGAGGCAACATGAATCTTCTTCTGAAGAGGAGGAATCTGGTTAAGATGAAGATTCCTTGGCATACTCATCAGAAAAATTAATTCTCCTGAACAGTTTGTTTCTGATGATGAAACCTTGTCGCCTGAATTCACCACAGAGGAAATTTCTTTTGGGGAGACTTTAACATAATGCAAAATTTTGACTGAGACTCCAAACAGGTGACTGACATACAAAAAGGATACTATAACTTGCCAGGGTAGGGGCTCCTATGCCTTCTCCTGTTCCTCCAGTTTCCTCCAGTTTTATAGGCCCTTCTGGATGCTTTTGCATCCTCTCCTGACTCCCAGCCTCCAGCTCCAAAGAAGCCTGATAGGTTCTATAAGCTACTTGAGGACATGAAGTTTATCTACAAGAATCCTGTAGCTGATTCTATCTCCATTGATGATCCTATTAAGCTTCTCCCAGCAGCTAATGTGTTACCATCAAACAGAGACATAGGGCCATGGATATGGTAAAAAGATTTACACCTTTACCACCTTGGACTTTAGGGCTTTAGGGCTTTAAATTACCAAACTCAAATGACAAAATATATTTTTTTCATTCTACAGGAGTAAAATAAAACTATGGTTAACCTTGAGGCTTTTGGGACAAGTGATTCCCATGCTTGGACAAGCTATACAAGTGGCAAGACATTCCATTAAATGCAGCTGTAATGCTGCAGTGCTTCTTCTCTGTTATTAGATTGGCAACTGCCATCTCTCCCTGAGGATGTTAAGGCCAAGCTTTTGAATTCCCCCTTGCTTATGGACCTCTTGTTTGGCCTTTCTGAAGTAGAGCTTTTCAAGCCTTTGCAGGAGAAGGGTAAAATGATACATAACTTTAAGCAGACTTTTCTCATGTCAGTACCTAGGTATCAAATAAATTACCCTTCTAAGCCTGTTTCCTTTACTGTAGGAACAGAAGACCTCACAGAAGGAATGGAAACAACCCATGAAAATATTTCATGATAAACTTACCAGATATTCTAAATATGGAAAAGGATCTAGAAAGACAAATCAGTGTCCACTTGACAATCTGTTGTCCTTTCCTCTCTCCATGGTCTAAGAATTCCCTTGTCAAAAGACTAACTTTGTCCTGTCCAGCCTGGGAATTCGTCACTACAGACAAGTGGGTAATAGCCATCCTTCAACATGGATTTCAACTTTGGATAAACTCCCCTCATTGTGGGGAATTCCCCCACTTCCTTTCAATCAGGTTCACCTCTTTGCACTTCTTTTACTGGATCTCCTCACCTAGAGCACCATATAACTGGTGCCCCAGCGGCACCTGGGAAAAGGCTTTTAGTCATGACTTTTTTCTGGTCCCCAGAAAAAGAGGGCACTTGGAGGCCCATTCTGGACTTATCCCATCTCAACTCCTCACTGAATGTACTTTTTTTTAAGATGCTCTCCCTACAAACTCTACTTCCTTTTATCTTTCCTCAAGCCCTTTTATTCTCTGTAGACTAAAAAATGCATACCTGCATATTCCTATTCACCCCACCTGCAGAAAATTCCTCAGGTTCTCTGCTTTTTCATTTTGCTTTCAGTTTTCTGTTTTACACTTCAGTTTATGTACTGCTTCTATGATTTTAGCAAAGTGTCTTGCTTCAGCCATTGCCTTTTGCAGAACCCAGGAATACAAAATTTCCCTGCACATTGATGACCTCCTTATCATAGCTGTGTTCCAGGACACCCTAAAACTGCACCTCAGTTTCACAATCTCACTTCTGGAAAGACTAGGGTTCACCTACAGTCTCTTCTCTAACCCCTACCCAAGACCTGGTGTTCTAAAGTTGCAGACTGTATACCTGTCTGATGACCGCCTTTTTCCACAGGAGAAGGTTCAGTTTCTATTCTAATTCTGCCTGTCCCTACTCCCCATTCAGTCTACTTCAGCAAGGGAAATTCTAAAAATCCTGGGTTCCTTGGCAGCAACCATGCCTATAGTGCCATTTGCCAAGCTGCAAATGAGGAAGATCCAGTGGCACCTGAAATCTCTCTGATTCCAGCACAGTCACCCACTAGACTTTCAAATTCCCCTCTTGTCCTTTGTGAAGAAAGAATTACAGATGTGAATTTCCCAAATCCATCTCAATCTGGGCTTTCCCTTCTGCCTACCCATTCCCAACCTGGACCCACCCACAGATGCATCAGATCTGTCTTGGGGAGAATAGATGAGTTCCTCAACAGTACAGGGCCAGTGGTCCCCCAAAGGGATAATGGAACATGTCAGTGTCAATAAAATAAAGGCCCTTATTTAAGCCTTTCATGTGTTTTCTCACCTATGGAAGCCAGGGCCTCTCAGGATTTTCACAGGCAACACCATGGTCATGTAGTACATCAAATAACAGAGGGACTATGTCCTAATTGCTGTGCAGACTAGCTCTTCTGGCATGGGCTTAAGCTATAAAAGCAAATATATCCATATAGATGATTGCTTACATTCCATACAAAGACAATGTTCTTGCAGATTCTCTAAGCACAGAGACGTGTTCCTGGACATACTGCACAGGTGGGGTATCCCTCAAATAGATCTGTTTGCCTCAAGTCAGAACAGACAGCTCAAATTGTTTTGTTCCAGGACTCTCTTGTCCCCAGGCCAAGTGAATGGATGTCATGTCTTTCTGCTGGGGGAGGTACCTCTATGCCTTTCCTCCCCTTCCTCTAATCCAAAAGGTTCTACTGAAGATCCAATGGGACAAACCAAAAATCTTGCTGGTGACTCCCTTTTGGGCAAGGCAGCACTGGTTCCTTCTTCTTCTTCATCTAGCAAGAAGCTGTCACTAAACATTATCCCACAAAGTGGACTTGTTCAGAAAAAGGGTTCTCAACTTCATCCCAACTTGCAGGCACTCAGTCTAACACTATGGATGTAAAGTCCTAATTCCTTCCAGACACCAGTTTTCTGAGGAAGTGCTTCAGTATTCCAGGAATTGAGAAAACCTACAACTAGAAAATCTTCCATCTCCAAATGCAAAATATTTTCTAACTGCTATCTTAAGAAAAATTAGAACCTTCTCATGGTGGGGATCCCTATAATTTTGTCTTATTTGTGTGAACTACTCAAAACTGGGCTAGCCTATTCTTCAATGAACACACTCTTGCTCACTACTTCTGCCTACATGTCACTACACCCCTCCGCCCATTCATTTTCTTTTGTTATTCCTTCCATGGTAAGTCCATGTCCTCATCTGTAAAAGCCCACTCCACCACAACAGTACCCTCCTTCTTTGCCTTCTTCAAAGGCATTGACTCCAGAGCTATTCTGTATGCAGTCATGTGGTGCTCTGTACACACCCTTACAAGACACTAAATCAACGACTTCCTTTGCCAGATCCATCCTCCTGGGATTGGTAACAGCTCTCGTCTCCAGTCCATCCACTGCATCCAAATATTAAGCTTTTGGAATCACCCACCAGTAATAGAATACTGGAAAAGCAATCTAAGGAAGGACATAGCACAGTTGTGTAAGAACTTACCACAACAGTAGATGTCCTACTGATCACTGTGTTGCATCCCTCCTTCCTTCCCCCTTACTGTTTGTAGTGAGCTCTATTCACCTTGTGGACCAAGAGGAAACAGTTCTCCTCCCATCTTCTTCTCTAATCTGATATGATCTAGTATTTTACTTCTTGATTTACTCAGGCTTCTTCAGGGTCTCCTGGTTCTAGACAGTCTAGGGATCTTACTCTCTATGTCCACTTATGTACCCTATTCTCACAGGATGACCTCATACACCAGACATATGAGCATATAGGTTTTGGCTTTTGTACTCCAGTCAGACATCAAATTACCTCAGCAAGATAACCCATTAGTATTGGAACACTGCAACTGTGATCATTTGAACATCTACCATTATGGTAAGCACTTACACAACTGCACTTTTTCAGTGCTTCCAGTTCAATGGATATGCTCAGTTCAGAATCAGTGCATTTGACTCCAGGCATCACAAAATGTCACAATGGACTTCATTGTGTGGAAAAGGGAGTTGTTCGTTCCCTATAACCAGAGTGAAGAGGGATGAAGTTCTGAGTACAACCCAGATGACCTATGTTTGATCAATGCCATGGGCACCTGATAAACTGGTAAGAGTAAGATAAGCTTGAGTAGCCAGTGGAAGCTCACTAATCTGTGTGTGTGTGTGTGTGTGTGTGGGGGGGGGGGTTAGGCCACTGGCACTAGTGACATCCAGTGGTGACTCATTGTGTTACATGCTTGTAATGGCTGGGTTGGCTTGCCTGTGGGATGGATGGCTAGGTTGCTCCTTGTGACCTGAAGTTGGCTCACTTCCTACCTTCTGTCTTTCACCAGAGGAGGAAACAAATGCCTTCCTAGGCAGAAGCAAATGGGCCACTGTGCTATCACATATCCCAGGTGAATGCCTGGCTCTTGCTCATGACAGAAAGTACAGTTGTGTAAGATCTTACCTTACCATCTTATGCATAAAGCATAGGGCATAAAGGTGATGTCCGGATGTACCATCCTCAAAACTAAGAGGCCCAGTAGGAATGCCAGTCCAAGGAGAAGAAAGGTAACCAATACATCTCAAAGAGAAAAGGACCATGGGGAGGAGGGAGGGAGTGAATACTGCACAAGTAAACAGAAGGACATCTGCCATTATGGTACAATCTTGCACAACTGTACTATGCCCTTCCATTTCACTATTGCAATATTCTTTTCTTTTTTTTAAACATCTTTATTGAATTATCACTTGTGACATTGGCAAATTTACATTTATACAAAAGCAAATTGTATTAAGTTCACATTTACAAACATTGCACTTATATATATATATATATATATATATATTGCTACATATATATCATATAACCTAATCAACATTACATAAATTATTCAGTTCCTGCCCTTTTTTAAACAAGGAACATCTTTATTAAATGATCACTTATGACACAGGCAATCATACATTTATATAAATGAAAACAATCCACACTGACACAATCCTAGTTGCAAGCATTTTACATCACAAACCATAATGACACACTCATTATTCATCACTTATAATCTACAAAATCATTTTCAAACATTACATACCTCCATTCCATTTAAGTCCTGCCTTCTTTTAAACCACATTCTTCCTCTGTATGTACTGTTCCCACAATAACCATTTTTTTTCCTGTGTAGTTTGTTCCTACCCTTTTCTAAATTTCAGTTGTTTTATCTCTGTTGCTGTATTCACTAGTTCTAGTGTAGCTGGTTTAGATTTTGATTTCCATTTTCAAGTAATTGCTTCTTTTCACAGCCACCATAACAGGATACAGCAAGGCCTTACCATGTATAGACAATTCCAATTCTGTATTACAGCTGTCACAGCTCAGAAAAATCATCTTCCCTTGTCAAACCAATCTGCCTACCAAGCATCTCTGACAGTGCATCCCACAGGGAATTCTTAAAGACCACCAACTCACCGCACTCCCAGAAAATATGTTTCCAATTACTCTTTCTTCCCCATCACACCTCCAACATTTACTGTCTACCTGAGGAAAACTTTTCTAGAGTCTACTTAAGGTATAAAAATATCTGTTAAACATTTACAAGCAAAAATCCTAAATCTTACAGACTTTCTTGTATATTTGGAAGACATATAGCATCCCATTGTTTCTTTGTGAAATGTTTATCTAATCTCTATTCCCAATCCTTTCTAACCTCCTCTGATTGATTCTTAAAATTATCATGCAATATTTTTATATGCTTTACTAATTATTCCTTTTTTAATGGAAGGTTCTGTTCTAGATTCTACAAAAAATCCACAAGTGTTGATTTTTCGTTTAGGACTCCCCTATGTCTTTCTTTTTGCCTATACTCTGATATCAATGCTTGATAGGGAAAGAAAGCTCTAACCTGTAGTCCAAAAAAATTCTTAGCATCTTCCCATTCTATCATCTATCCCTCTCTAGTTACTTGCTCCCAATACCTTGGTTCCTCTGTCACTTTTCTCCATTAAATTCCAGCCCCCTCTTGCCTATTGTCTATATCCCTAATTGCAGTCATCCCTATCAGCAGAATCACCTTTCTCCATTCCTGTGTTGGCTTAGTTTTTAGGATACTTTCTGCTACTTTATAGATATAATATTCTGTACAATTATTGTTATTCTCCTTAAAGGCCTGCATCCAAAATCCCAGTCTCTCCTTCTTTCTTGAGCCCCCCCCCATTTCATCATCACCACTTTCCACTTTAAATGATAGTTTTCTGCTTGTGCTGTGTATAGGACCCTTAACCGTGTAGCTCTGAAATACCCCATTAAATCAGGTAATCCCAATTTGCCCTGTTCTACTGGAAGAATTATCTTATCCCATTTGAATCTTGCCGTCTTCCCTTCCCAGATAAAGTCCTTCAGCTCTTTATTAATTGCTATCCACAACTTCTCATCTGGTTGATAAAAATATGCCTGACCTGTTTATAAGACTAATGCTTCTATTTTACTATCCATATCCATACAACAAAGCTTCCATTTTCTCAGTTTTTATTATCTTTTGTTTTGTCTTTTCTCATGTATCCTTAGCTGCCACATCAGAATCAGTTTTAATCCATACTCCTAAATACTTTATTTTTGTCATGTTCCCATAAATATGGATATTGCTGAACCATTTCATGTGGGTACATAATTTACCACTATTGCCTTTGTTTTAGCTTAATTAATTTTGTATCCTGAAAAGATTTGAAACTGTCTCAAAATGTTTCACAGCACTGTAATGTTTCTTTCTGTTTTGTCAGGTATAAAATAATATCATCTGCAAAGAATCCCTTATTTTCTTTGTCAGTGGTTCTAAATATAATGAAATAACAAAGGGGAAAGAAGACACCACTGCCTAGTTCCTCAGCTCAAGCAGAAAGTATCAGAGAGGGCACCACCCACTTTAATATTCACCTTTGATCTCTCATATATCCTTCTAATCAACCTTATCATTTCTTTCTGGAAATACAAATGTTTCCATTGCTCTGCTCATATGTCCCAGCTTACTTTGTCAAATGCTTCCTCTGCATCAAGACCCACCAACATCAATGGTATTTTCTTACATTTCACTTCCCTCTGGATTTCATCAGTGTTCTGTTAATGTTGTCAAATGTTTGTCCCCCCCTCCACAAAACCACATTGATCCATATTTATCAATTTTGGCATTATGTTTGCCATTCTTTTAGCCATTATAGACATGAACACTTTATAATCATGGCTTAGTATTGAAATGGGCCTGTATGAAGCTGGATCTGATGGATCTTTACCCTCATTAGGTATTACAGCTACCACTGCTTTCTTCTAGGATGTTGGTACTTCTCCTCTTAAAATACTGTTAAACAAAACCTTCCAGATCTTTATCATTTTTTTCCCTCTATCTTCCAAACTTCCATGGGAATACCATCTATTCCTGGGGACTTTCCTATAGCATGGTTATACATCACAATTTTGATCTCATCTCCTCCTATCCTGTTAGTAATTGAGCCTCATCTGTCACTAACCTTGGCATAGTTAATTCTTCCATAAACATTTCCATTTATATCATTTCCTGATTTTCATATTTCTCTGCTTTATACAGACTTTCAAAGAATTTCCAAAGTATTTCTAATATCCCTACAGGATCTCATTGCCTTCCTTGTTATGGGCTCTCTAAGCTTGGTGACAGCCTTTTCTACTTTCTGTTGCCGGAGTCATTGTGCCAAATATTTTTGTGTTCTAGTGTTATTATTAAAAAACAGTTGCTTAACAGCAATCTTTCTAAACTTATGTATATTATCGAGGTAATCCCTTATTTTCTCCTTAGCATTCTGCAGTTGATCCTCTTCTTGTTCTGTGAGATTTCCCCCTATTCTGTAATAATTCAACATTTGTCAGTTCCTCTAAATAATTCTTGTTACTATTATTTATACTATTTCCCTTTATTTTATTTCCACCCTATTTTTAAACTCCATCCTAATTTTATCCCACTCCCTAGCTACATTTTCAGAGGAAATTTCTATTCTCCCGAGTAGCTCCTAAATGATTTCCACTACTCATTCCTTAAATTCCTCTCTTTTCAACATATAGTTGGGAAAGCTCTAGCGTCTCATTTTTATTTCATTACCCAGTGTTTTTATTCTAGTTATTACTGGCGCATGATCTGAGATACGAATAGGTACGTATTAAGACCTTCAATTAAATGCACACGTTCCTGTGGAATGTAAATTCTGTCTAGCCTCACCCAGTTTTTATAACTTGAGGAATAATATGTAAATTCACTCCCATCTCCTATTACTGAATTCACATCTTCCATGCCAAACATTTTCATATTTTTTTTCAAACATCTATCCTCCTTTGCTATACTTTCCCTTCTGGGCATCCAGACACATCTTCACTGCTGCAAATCAAATTCCAGTCCCCACATATAAGTAATATTCCTAGCTGAAAACTGATTATTTCCTCTCAGAATTTTCTTAAGCTCCATTATGGCAGTTTTAGGTGGAATATAAAAACATGCCAGTGTATTCCTTCTCCCTTGTCAGTAGCCCCTTAGCACTACAAAACTGCCATTGTTATCTTTTTTATCCTCTTCTATCACTATTGGTGCTCCTCTTGCAATTTATGTTAGTACTCCTCTTTTCCTTTGTCCCAGATATTTTGCTAAATAACCATCCTGAGAACCTTTCTTTATCGAATTCACATGTTCAGTTCTTTCCAAGTGTGTCTCCTGTAACATAGCTATTTGTGCTCTAATTGTTTTAATATAGTTCACTATTTTATTTTTTTGTATTTGCGAGACGATTGCCATTTAAAGACATTACAGAAAGCATCATTGTACTAAAAAGTTATTCCCTTTTTTGTTAAATGTGCAGTTCTCGCTTTTGTGTAACATGCACACGTTTGGCAGACTGAACTTTTATATAGCTGTCTCTTGTCAAATCTTACAAAACTTTTTGTTTTTTTGAAAGCCCTCAAAAAAAAAAAAAAAAGAGTACCCCCTAAAACCTATTTAATAGTAACACATAAAACTATATACATCTACAAATACTGAAGTTTTACTTTCCTAACAGGAACAAATATCCCAAACTGACAGCCATACTCACAAACTTGAGTTAACCTAAAAGAAAGGTTATCCATGCTAAGATGCATGGTGCAGCCTGTGCTTCTACTAAGTGCTAACTGGTTTTGTCTTATCTTTACAGCTCTCCTAACTAGGAAAGCCCCTGAATGCTTTCAGAGAACATCATCTCCTAGCCGGTTTCTCCTTTCTTTTTTCCCCAGCCAATCATTCTCCACCAGACTGTAAGCAATTTCTCTTTATCAGATTGTCTCAATGGAGATATGAGAACCAGACAGTCAATTTATTTTTATTAGACTGTTTCTCTGGAGACATGAAGGCCAGATACAGAATTGCTACTACGCATACATTCATTTGCTAGAAAAAAGTCTCATAATATTCAATATTATTTTTCATTTACTTGCTTTCTCTTAAAACTTGTGAGTAAATCAACGTTTTTTAATCTAGTCATTGTCCCATGCAAGAATGAGAAAAAGCACATTATTTTTTCTTTTGTCATGCTCTTTTAACCAGGTCTTTTTTATATTGCAGTGCCTACATTTCTTAAAACTGAACAAGAAGAAATTGAGAAGGGAGAAAGAAAGGGAAAAAAAGAACAGCAGCACTTATTTACAATCCTCATTGTGCATAAACATAACTGAGAAAATGTTATAGCATGCAAAGAAAACCATAGACCACAAAAATAGTACTATTAAGAAAAACTGTTTTCTTTATTTGTAATTAACTTTCTCTCCTCTCTTCCCCTCCCCAAAGCATTTTTCTGAATATTAATGACATGAAGTAGGGCATATACTTTAAATCTCCACAAGTCTAACAAATTCTGACCAAATTATGTCCAGATTTTCTTGTTCTGTCATATTTCACAGATATAAGTATTGCATTGTAATCCCACGTTAAGTTACTGGTTTTATTATTTTTCATCTTTACCTCCCAAATCCTGTCTCTGCTTCATTTCCAATGTACTCTCAATTCTTCTAGTCAACTCTTGTGGTCCCTTCCTTCTCTCTAACCTTTTTCTGTTGAAACAGTGGACAAGGTTTCACAGGTACAGTCTCTCTGTGGTCTTTATTACCAGAAGAACAAGAAGCAGAGTTTCTTTCTGTTTCACAGCTCACTTTTTGTTGGACAAACTTTTGTATTTCCTCCTTAGCATGTACTTCATCAAAAATTATTTTGTCCCTCCAGGGAAGAATACTTTGAAGACACCTGGGTACAGCAGTTTGAATATCACACCTGCATCTTGACATTTCCTGAATAGTGGAACGAATTTAATGTTCTTCTGTCTGGTGTACAATTCTCCACAAATGCTGTGCTGGCTCCCACTTTTAGTATTTTGTCCTTCTGCCATAATTTTGTCAGAATCAACTCATTCTGCTGGTATGATTGCATCTTTACTATTAAAGGTCTAGGTTGCTTTCTCATAGCCAGGTTTGGAGCACACACATGATGTGCCCTTTCAACTAACAACTCTTGCTGTGGAATACCAGTCCAGTTGGTTATTTAAATGTTCATAAAGTGCATGCAGTCTGTCCCTTCCAGCTTCTCTAGTATAGCTAAAAATCTCAGGTTTTTCATACGTGCTCTGTACTCTAATTCTGTTTTTTGAAACATCTCTTCCTGAGCAGTCTCATATTCTGTCAGGTTTTGAACCATTTCAACCTCTGATTTTTGCAGCTTTATCATCTAATATAAATATCTGTTTAAAACTTCTTCCATTTTTTTTCCATTCTTTTGTTGTTTGTGTTACTATATTCCATCAGTGTTCAGTTTATTTAAATCAGGTCTGTGTGCAGTTATCTTATATCTTCCTGTAGGTTTCTGCAAGTCATGTCTGGAGATTGCATTGCTTTTCGCTGAACAGCTGCAGACTTTTCCCCAGTAAGTGTTTCTTCCTAACTTTTTGTAGCTGACTTTTTCCAGGTACACTGTATTTTTTTCTGGCATACAGGCAGTACACTTACTAGCAATTTACTGAAATGTATCCATAAACACAAAAGTCTACTTGCCTTCCCTGTTGAGTTCCTGTTTTCACATTGGAAGAGCTAGAGTTAAGCTGTTACTCAGTGTGCAGCCATCTTGGAAGTCCCCACTGTTGCAGTATTCATTACAACAGGGAGCATGGAAAAGCTCAGGAAGAAAGGGATGAGGAAGGACCAGCAGAGCTCTCTAGAAACCTATGAAGGATGGTCCTAGCAAAACCAGCTCTACTCTGGAAATTCCATCCAACTTGTAGTGCTTGGTAAACGTATTCAGAGAAGTCCAGGCAGATGCCTCAAAAACAGAATTAGTATCCAAACCCTTGAAAAAGGCAACAGAGGAAGCCACAGCTCTAGTAGAATGAGCCTTAACAGAAGAAGGAATGCTCTTACCATGAAAGGGATAACAAAAATAAATGGCTTTAGAAATCCAAGAAAAAATAGTTTGCTTAGGTATGCCAATCCTATGGATCTAGGATGAAAGGGAACAAAGAGCTGATCAGATTTTTGAAAAATCTTAGTCTTATCCAAAAAGATTCTGAGCTGTCTATGCAAATCCAATGTGTGCAGCACAGTCTCACTAGCAGATTGTGGAGAAGGGGAAAAAGTGCAAATGAACAGACTGATTAAGAGACAACTCATTCACCACCCTGGGCATAAAAGAAGGATTAGTACAAAGGGAGACACTGTCCTTATGGAGCACCAAAGAAAGAACAAGTCATAAGGACTTGTAGCTCAGACACCTGTATGACAGAAGTAAGGGCCAACAAAAGTATAGTCTTCCAAGAACAATGCTGTAAGGAAGCTGAAGCAGCAGGCTCAAAAGGAGCCTGGGCCAATTCTTCTAAAACAAAATTAAGATCCCGAAGAGGAGGAACAAGCTTCCTGGGAGGCCTAATATGAAGGATGCCTTTAAGAAATTGTTTGGCTTCAAATCTAGAAGCTAAAGGAGATGATAAAGGGAGACAAGTAGAGATAGCTGATAAGTGGTCCTTAACAGAAGAATAAGCAAACCCAGCATTGAACAATTCACACAGGTAAGAGAGAACCAAAGGAACACCTACAGAAAGTGGATCCAGATTGCAAGAAAGACACCAAACAGAAAACCTCTTCCATTTGGATAAGTAGGATTTCCTAGTAGCGGGTTTCCTGGCATCCTGCAGGACCCTACGCATGTCCTCAGAAAAAAGATGTTTATGTGAAATCAAAATCCGATCACCCACGGTGTCAGTTGAAATATGGACAGGTGGGGATGGATGAAAGATCCCTTGTCTTGTGTGAGTAGGTCCACCCTGTGAGGTAACTTGTGATGGCTGCCCTTGGTTAAATGCAGAAGAAGAGGGACCCAATGATGTCTTAGTCAAAAGGGAGTCACCAACAAGATTTTGAACAGGACTTTTGGAATGAGGGGAAGAGAAGGAAAGGCATAAAGAAACATCCTCTTCCAAGAAAAAGAGAGGGCATCTACCTTCCAAACCAGAGGACCTTGGCACAAAAGAGAGGAAGTTTTTTGTTCAGAGGGGAGGCAAAAAGATATATATGAGGAGTATTCCACTGGTGGACAATGTCCTGAAAAAAACATCCCTGTGAAGCATCCATTCATGGGATTGAGTTATGGACCTGCTCACAGTGCCTGCCACAATGTTTTGACCTGAGGGAATGTAAACTGCCTGAAGTGCCACTTGATACTGGATAGCTAGTTCCCACACTAGGACTGCCAACTGGCGAAGAAGACAATATCTTGTCCTCCCCTATTTGTTGACATACCACATCACTGTGGTATTGTCTGTAAACATCTTGAAAGGTACAAGAAAGAAGAGAGGATGAAAGGCCTGAAGAGCTAGCAGAAGAGATCTCATTTCTTTGACATTGATGTGGTCTTTTTGTTGATGAGATGATCAGATTCCCTGTACCTTTAGGGAACCGAAGGTTGCTCCCCATCCCAAATCTGAAGTGTCTGTGAACAGCTCCTGAGAGGGAAGAAGTGGTTGAAAAGGGAGCCCTGAATTGAGAGTCAACTGTTGAGTCCACCACTGAAGTTTCAGCTTGAGACATGGAAGAAGAGGAACTAAGAAGTGGACGGGATGAGAATGCTGAAGCCAAACTGACTTTAGAAACCACAAATGTTTTTTCATGTGGAGCTTGGCAAGAGGGGGCATAGGAATGGTGGAGGCCATGAACCCCAAATCTTTCAGAAATTCTCTGGCTGTTACTGAAGCCAAAGAAAGAAGGGATAGAAGAAAAATGAGAGTTAGAGCCTTGGGAGGAGGCAGGGATGCCAGCATTGAAACAGTGTGGATCCTGAACCCCAAAAAGACATGAATATGTGGAGTCAGAAAAGACTTTTTGAAATTTATAGTAAACCCCAAGCTCTGAAGAAGGGGGGCAGCAAAATGAAGATTTTGCAGCAACATCTCTGGAGGAGGCCTGAAATAGGAGGTTGTACAAGCAGGGAAATACTTGGATCCCACTCATCCTGCAGAAATTAATCACAGGAGCAAGGCATCTGGTGAATACTCTTGTGGCAGTAAAAAGGGCAAAGCAGAAAACTGAAAATGTCAGAAAGCAAGAGAGAAACATAAAAACTTCCTGAAAGGGGGGTGAATAGGGATATGAAAGTAAGTATCCTTAAGGTCCAGAGATACTAGGAAAGCCTGAGGAAGCAGCAGAGGGAACAAGGTCTGAAGGGCCAACATTTGAAAAGAGGAGATTTTCAGAAAGGTGTTTAGATGAGCGAGGTCCAGAATAGGTCTCCAAGTGCCCTCTTTCCTGGAAACCAAAAGCATTCTGGAGTAGAACTCCCTCCCCCTTTGGGAAACTGGGAACTATTCAGGAAGTTTCAGAGTCAAAAGATCCTAAAGCTCCCCTGGAATGAAGGCCAACTTCTCCCAAGGGGGCTGAGGAATGCCCATTAAAGGGGGAACAAATTTCCAGACCATGAAATACCCTAGGCGGATAATGGACAGAACCCTGGAATCTTGAGTAATCTTTAACCAGACAGGAAGAGACAGGGAAATATGAATAAATGAGGAATGTGGCTGAGAAGAACAGGACAGTCAGCACCTGGTTTGTCAGGAAAAGGAAGCTTCTGTGTCACAGTAGTCTGGGTAGCTTTAGCAAGAGGAGCCTGCTACCCACCTTTTTTACCCTTGGGGTGAGGTTGAGACTACCTATTAACAAAGGCTGGCTTATTAGGGTAACTTCTCTGAAATTTAGGCACAGGAGACACAAAAACATGCTTTAGTTCCTGCAAGGTCTTGTCCTTATCCTGAAGAGACAAACAAATCATCAGGAGCTTCACCAAACAAGTGTTTGCTGTCTAGAGAAGCACCTATCAACTTAGCCATAATATCAGGCAAAGGTTGAAGCCGAAGTTAGGAATATCTCCTCATCACAGAACCAAAAGTAGCAGCTCTAGAAGAAGCATCTGCTGCATCATAACTACATTTAATAGAATGGCAAGCCACTTGGGAAGAAGTCCCTAGGAAGGAAAGAGGAGACCTCTTCCCTTCAGAGTCAGGGAGATCAGAAATTACCTGACAGGCTTGAGAAATAAGTGCCAGAATATACTTTGGCATATGGGTCTGATAAACAGCCCTAAAAGCCAAGCAGCAGAGAAATAAACCTTCTTACCTAGCCTTTCCATAGTTCTGCTGTCTTTATCAGAAGGAAGTAACTTAGTAGAGGGCAGTAACTGAGATGGCTTAGCAGCTGCCACAAACAACACAGAGGGGTCAGCAAAAGGACACTTGTAGAGAAAATTGCAGTTCTCAGGCTCCCTATAAAACCTATCAGATTTCTTGGGGGCAGGAGGCTAGGAATCTGGGGCCTTAGATGCAGTAAAGAAAAAAAGGCATCCAACAAAGCAGCCAAAACAGGATGAACAGCAGAAGGTCTAGGAGAGTCCATTTGCAAAAGCTCGGAATACCTCTTCTGAACTTCAGAAACCTGAGCACAATCCCATTTAAAGAACTCCATCATTATATAGATTGTGCTCAGACCCATAGTCCAAAGGAGAGGGGATCGGAGATGAATAAGCAAAGGATTCTTTACCTGACTCCACCTCCTCTTCAGAGGAATCCTGTTCCCTGAGTCTTTTAAGGGGAGTAGAGGACCAAGGAGAAGCAGGAACAGAAACTCCCTGCAGAATTGTCAAAGCCATAATGGCATTAAACAACCCCTGAGTGGTCCTTAAGAGCCTTAGAAACATGCTTTATTTTTTTGTTTCTTTTTCAAAAGGATGTCTGCCATGTAAAATTTAGAAGGCTCAGACCCTGGATGGCATTCAGGACTTGTAGTTGGAACTTCCTCTCTAACCAGATTCTAGACCCTTTGGAAATAATCAGCAGCGGTTCCTCCTGAACATGAGAAGTGGACGTAAAGCCTCCAGCGATGTGTGAGAGGTTGGATCCATGCCAGCCTCCAAAATGGTCGGGGCAGAAGAATCCAACTGCAGAGATGCGTGATCCTCTTGGCTTTCACTAGTCTCAGGAGAGATGCCCAGCGGAGGTGACATAGCAGAAGAATTGGACTTAGATTTCTTGGCCTTTTTCTTTAAGGACGACTGACCCTTTGAGTGGGAAGTTCCTTCCATAGTGTCTTTTGCTAAAAGCTTAAGATGTTGTTTCACCAAGTACAAGGTCAGAGAAGAAAGCCAATTATGGAGAGTCTCTGGAATGAAAGCCTTGCAAATAGAACAGGATGTATGGTCATGGGAAACACTAAGAAAAATAAGCACTGCTTGTGATGATCTTTATGGGGAATCTGTCTCCTGTAGTGGCATTTACCCTTTCTGGATGACATAAACCCCACAAGCAACACACACACACACAAAAAAAAGGTAAGAACCAAAAATCCCAGTGGGGGACTTACCTGAAATGGCTTGGTGAACCAAATGAAGCAGGCGTTCAGACTGCTGATCAAAAGATGGCATTTGGACTAGCGGCAAAGAAGTCCTGAGAATGGTACGTCCAGACATCACCTTTATGCCTTATGCTTTACATGCGGATAATATGTGTGATGTATGACGTAACTTAAAGGCTTTGGTATACTGCCAGATGTCAGGCTACCCTTGGCAACAGATTGTTATTGTAATGAATATTGCAAACAATGAAATAGAAGGACATCATATAAGCCGAATGATTACAGGTAGAACAGCCACTGGACAGTTCCCATGGCAGTGGGATGAGTTGGGAGGGAGCTTGGTATGGGATCCTGAAGTAACACAGCCTGGCATATGCTAAATTTGTTGTGGCTTCTATTTTTTCACTTATTTATATGCATGCATGCTTATTTTGTGAAATGCATTTTTTTCTAATTATATGTTTTCATTTGTTTTTAATTTACTGCTGCTGTTTTGTGTGTGTCCACAGTACAAAACATTATATGAAATGTGTGGACTGTGGAATTTGACATTTTTAAATTTCAGGGGTGGGTATACCGGAAAAGGAAACTGCAGAAATTACATTTGTGCAGCTTCAACTGAAAATCGTTTACTTAGATAACTCCTTACAGAGTTTGTCTGTTATATCACTATGTTTACTATTAAGCTGAAATATTTGTCTGAGGCATGAAAAACAGATAGTTATATAGAAAATCCTGGATTCGCTTCTGTGCATATATCGAAAATACAATGTAAAAATAAAAAAATAACATGGAAGGATGGTGTAAGGAATTTGTCAGAAGGAAAGTAAAGTCAATTGAAAACATGAAAAAAACTCAACTTGCATTAACTGTTCATTTGTTCAGATGAAATCACTTTGCAATAAACTTCTAAGTGAGGTGATGCTTGATCACCTTGTTTTAGTATGGTCACCAAACTGCACTCCCATTAATGAGCAAAGCAAGCATGACCCATGTCATGTAATAATGGCTGACTGTTTAGTTTCCTTGTAACTTAAAGTTTACAGCTAAACCATTTAAAATAATGTGTGCTGTTAATGGAATATTAGACATAAGACTGATCCTCCCCATATTAACTTTGAAATAACAAGCAGGTTTCAGTTAATGTGTCACATATCTGCCAATTCAGCTTCCATTTCCTTACAGATATGCAAGTTACCAATAAAGACAATTTCGATTCACAGTAGGACTAGTAACACAGAGTTGCAGTATTATATACCACGCTGTTTTGCCATGCTACAGTCCCCATGCAGCAAGTATAATTCACTAGTACTTCAGAGGTGGTGAAGGCAAAGAAACCACTTTGAAGCATACTTATCTATAGAATGTTTTACATAATATTCAGAGCAGCAATTGTCTTTAGTGAACAATAAAAACATGAGATGGAGAAAGAGGCTTTAAGGGACATGTAACAAAACAGTGTGCTTTGGCTCCTTGGTATATACAAACGTGTGTATGCGTATATGTGGATGAGGTCTGAAAATAAAATGCCAGTGAACAAGATGATGGCCATAAGGCAACAGTAATAATAGATTAGAAACACCCAGCACCCCCCAGGCCAGAATCATCTCCCACTAGTTGAGGAGGTCTTTGGATTAAAATATTTCAAAAAAACTTATTTGGAAATTGGTACAAAGCTCATATACTCCCTGCATAATTTATACTGCCAGCACAGGACAGTTACAGTGTATGCTTTAATGTGAAGGTTTTTCCGTCTGTTTTTTGTTGTTGAGGACAAGGCTGTGCACAGATGGCATATATTATGCCAGTTTTTCCACCTACAGAACAATGTACTCATGCATCACATGTGGCTAGCTCTAGGTGTTACTACCTACTAGACTCTACAACCAAGCATCCACATCAGTCCATCAATGTCCAGTGGATGATCCAATTACATTTCATTGGATGGGCCATCCCTAATAAAACCAGTGTTACTACAGTGCACTTTGCTTTAACAATGGTAGACTGGCTGGCTAAAAAAAAAAACACATCCACATACAAGGTCACTATGGTTGGACTTCCAACAGTGCAATAAACCGATTTAGAGAAAATCAAGTAATTTACTCTTTCTGCTTTTCTAATAAATATATGTACACAGAACATATTGAGCTACAACCTGGGAAGCTAATGTAACTCGTGACACAGAACCAGACAATCAGCACATTAAGCCAATCAACAGGCTCCTGTACTTTTGTCATTATGACATTCCCAAGTTGTATGTGTGTGTACCTAGACATATCACAGACTGTTGTCCTAGTCAATATTTGTAAAAAGCTGTGCTTGAACTGGATAAAGCAGGCAACATCAGAATGAATTATATCACACAGTTCGGTGTTGGTGGTGTGTGAATACATAAAACAGTATAAGCGTCATAAAAGTAAACGTTAGTTAATTCCTTCCAACATATACAAGTCCTCTGACAAACTACACTTTCAGTGCAACTTTGCAAAACATGGGTTAATTAGTAAAGAAACATGTTTTGAATTCTACAGAAAGGTATCACAAACAAAATAAGAACATTCTCAAAGCATAACTTTTAAAACATTCACAAAGTTTACTTGATCACACATGCAGCACACATAAATGTCTCTTGCACAATAAGATACAAAAGTCTGTAGCAGTAGCACATTATTTACAGTGTAAATTTTTGATTCAAGACTTCCCATTTCTCTCTTCAATGTAATGAAAGCAGAGTGATGGACCAGAATGCTACCCCTCAACATGAGGTAAAGGGATTTCATCATATGTTATCCGGAGATAAGGGTATTTCATCGGCAAAAACCAGTATTCAAAATTGTAATACAGATAAAATACTTTATTCAGTACTACCCTTTCCACTACTTCCAGTAAACTTACAAAAAGCTCCCTTGCAAATTGATGAGGTCTGAACGGATAGTAAAAATTTCTGATGTCTGAGGCTAGGGTTTTGTTTCCCAAAGGTCCAAAGATAGTAGAGTCATTGCCTAAAAAAGTGGGCTCTCCACTATACAGGTATATTCTGGTATAGTTGGTTTTTATTTTGTTGAGGAATGTTACACCAAGTTCTGCCATTTTCTGATAAGTGCGCTGGATAAAAGTGGAGCAGTCATAAGACTCAAACCAGACAGTTGAGTTGGGTGAAGATTCTGACTGTACTGTCCAAGTCTCATAGTAAATGCCAGTTTCATTGTCTTCCTTCACCCATTTGGCCATTTTATTGAACATGGAACCTAAGCATAAATGAAGAGCAGCAGCGATTAGTACATTGACAACAACATGGAATCAAGCAATAAAGAACAAGCAAACAACATGAGGCTATTTAAAGGTAAGGTGTAAGAAACAGGCATAAACATTTATCTCCTTTGACCAAGACCTGGTAGGGAGATAAATGTTGTTATGTTTCTTACTTACCCTACCCTTTCATAGCTCATTAAAAGAAAAAGAGGATCAGTATCAACTGCTATTCATCAATTTTAGTGGAATATCATATAATTGATGAATAGCAGTTGATACTGAATTTTATCTCCCAAGCTTCCTTCTTTAAGATGTCAAGGCAAGCAAAGGTAAAATCTATGGTCCACAAACAAACTGGCAGATCTAGACTTACAAAATCAGTTATGACATTTTATGTTAGAAATCTTTAGACAAAATTAAGTTGTCCTGGCCTGAAGCTAAGCTAGCGTAACATTTTTTTGGAATGGGGTCAGATTCCCTTTAAAAATTTGGCAAACACCATTCAGATCCAGAAGCCACCTTATTTGAGCATAAAATATTACCTCTCAACCTCTTACTGCAAGAAATCTGGACAAAGCCTAAAATAATGGGGGGGGGGGGCATTATTCAAGTTGTCTGAAGTGTATGAAGTATTCACGTTTGTGTAGTATTATGGTACAGTTATTTCACAAAAAAACAGCCATTACAGAGCATATTTCACAAAGTACAGTATTTCGAAGAGTTTACTGTGCATTTGAATGTTATTACAGGCACACATAGCAGCTTGTTCATATATAAATTATGAAAAAACATAGCAGCTTGTTCATATATAATTACAAGGGCCATATTTTTCAGTGTGTTTGGGCATAATTTGTTTGGCATGGCAGATGGATTTCAAAAACCTGGTCCACTTGTGTTTGACAATAATACTGCAGAGAACTTGAGAGTGTTTGAGCAAGAGTATGATATTTTCATACAGGCTGCATTTTCTGATAAAGATGACCATACAAAGGCATTTAGTCTGCTTAATTTAGCTAGGTCAGAAGCCATAGAAACGGAGCATTCATTTGTGTATGCACCTGCTGTCTTTGAAGGAGAGGGGGAAAACCATCATATTGTTGTACCAGCTGAGTCAAGGAAAGACCCAGAGTGCTTAAAACGTAAATTTAGAGAAATGTGTAACCCTCAAACGAATGTTACAATGGAAAGGCACTTATTTTACACAAAGGATCAAAAGCCTGTTGAAACTTTTGCAACATATATAACTGGTTTAAGAAACAAGGCTAAAATGTGTAGATTTGGTGATTTAAGGGATGAGTTGATAAAAAAACAGACGTGTGTGGTATTAAAGATGACGCACTGAGAAAGATTTTGCTTTGTGACATTGATTTAACTTTGAATAAGGCCACTGGGATTTGTCAGATATATAAGTTTACAGAAAAACACACAAATATGGTTACAAATGAGAGATGCATGCTTCCAGTAACTTTTAGAGCCAATGTTAATAGTATGTAGCATGTGGTTAAAAGAAACAGGCAAAAGCACATGGCAGCAACTGTAAACCCTGCAACATTCACTGGGAAACCCTATAGCTTTCTAGCAAATTCCAGAGTACTCACAGTCTCAGTGAAGCATGAGTGAGTCAGCAAACTCAAAGAATGGACCTCCACCCAGTTTCATTGCCAACTGTCGTAACTGTGGTGGAAGTCATGAGCTTAAAAGGGAAAATGTTTAGCTTTTGGTTAGCAATGTCACATATGTAATAAGTGGAATCATTTCAAAAGGTTTTGTAAATCAAAAGGGCCACATTCTTTTATAAAAGGGGAACAGTCAAAGAAACAAGTTGATCAATTAGAAAGCCGTGACCCTACTTTTTATGTTGATGGTGTGTCAGTGCATCATGAAACAGTCAATACAGTAGATTTTTGGGCAAAGAATGAAGTATTTTGTACTATTCATGTAAATGGAAAACCCAAAGAGTTCAAAGCTGACACAAGTTCAAAGTGCAATGTTATGTCTGCAGAAACATTTGCAAGAGATGTGCTGGTGGGAAGCTTGATTTGGCAAAGTGTTCAAAGCTTGTTGCTTATGGGGGGTGAAGAGATTCACACTGAAGGCTCAGTAGTACTTTCATGTTTCTCTGCTGGTAGAAGCTACGACTTGTTATTTTATGTGGTCAAAAGGCACGTATAATAATTATTAGGGCTCAGAGACAGTTTGAAAATGGGACTGCTTTCATTTAACAAGGAAGTCCATCATGTTAGCTTAAAAGACCACTGTGCTAATTTCACCCAATATGTTTTCTTTACCTATACTGATCTTTTTGAAGACAAACTAGGCAAGCTTCCAGCTGTGTACTCCATGAGATTAGACCCAGATGTCAGCCCAGTTGTCAGGCCAGCCCAGAAAGTTCCAGTAGCTATGCAGAAAAGAGTCAAAGCTGAACTAGACAAAATGGTGCAACAAGGTGTAATTTGTCCAGTTTATGAACCTACTGAATGGGTATCTTCCATGGTGGTATCTCATAAGCAAAGCTCAGATGATATCAGAATAGGTATTGATCCATGAGATTTGAACAAAGCACTGAAAAGACCTCATTATCCAATGCGCACAGTTGAAGAAGTTGCAGCACTGATGCCAAATGCCACTGTTTTTTCTCTTAGATGCAGAGAGTTCATTTTGGCAAATTTTGCTTGACAAGAAACCTTTGTTGCTTACTACTTTCAGTACTCCTTTGGGCAAGTACAGATTTTTGAGAATGCCATTTGGGATTAATTCTGCCAATGAAGTCTTTCAATGAGCAATCGAGCAAATTTTTTCTGGGTATCCTTGTGCTATTATAGTAGATGATCTTTAAGTTGGAGGTAATAGTGAAGCTGAGCATGACAGAAACCTCAAGTTCTGGAAAGAGCACTTCAAGTGACTCTTAAGCTGAATCCTCAGAAGTGCAAGTTCAGGTTATGAGAGGTTACTTACGTTGGTCATTTGTTTATCAATTCAGGCTTGCGGCCAGACCCTTCCAAGCTATTCTTCAGATGCCAGCTCCAGACAATGTTCAAGCCTTTCAACGTTTTCTTGGCATGGTTTAACTATCTAGGCAAGTTCATTCCATACTTAAGTCAACTAGCAGTGCCGCTTAGAGAGTTGACATGTAAAGATGTATCCTGGTCATGGTTGGAGCAACACCAGAGAGCATTTGATGTCCTGAAACAGAATTACCAGTCCACCAACTCTCAGATACTATGATGTTCACAAATCAGTTACTCTTTCCTGTGATGCTTTGAAATTTGGTCTTGGTGCAGTCATTCTTGAAAAGAGAGCCAACCTGTTGCCTATGCGTCTAGATCTCTAACCCAAAATGAAATGCAGTATGCTCAGACAGAGAAAGAGCTCTTGGCAGTTGTGTTTGCATGTTCGAAGTTCCATGATTATATTTATGGTAGAACTATCCAGATCGAAACAGACCACCGACCTCTAGTCACTATTTTGAGAAAGCCTATGCATGCAGCTCCAGCCAGATTGCAATGTGTGATGTTGAGACTGCCAAAGTACAGTTTCAATCTTGTTTACACAAAAGGCAAACATTTTTATCTTGCGGATACATTATCCAGATCACCCAGAAATACCACTGAACAGCATGAAAATGAGCAACTTGATTTTGAAGTCATGGAAATGAGTATTTTTTCTTCCACACGTCTTGACGAGTTTAGAAGTCACATAGCCTTAGGTCCTGTTTTACCAAAGCTCAACCACTTTATCAATAATTGAGGATGGCTGTCAGAGCAATCTAGTTTACCTCAAGAAGTACAACCATATTTTCCTTGCAGAGATGAGATTTTGTCTGACAATGGTATTGTTATGAAAGGTCCAAAAGTCATTGTTTCAAAGTCTTTGCAACAACAGCGTATTACTATCTTGCATTGTGGCCACCCAGGAACCAATTCTACCATAAGAAGGCCAAGAGGACTTGTATTTTGGCCTTCTATGTCACAAGACATTGAGATAGTACTTTCATCTTGTTCTGTATGCAATAGTACAAAGCCACATCAGCAGAAGGAACCACTTCAGCTAAACCAGATTCCTGAACTACCTTGGTTGACAGTAGCCAATGGCATTTTAAAATGGAATGGTCAGCGTTACTTGGTGTTAGTAGACTCTTATTCTAATTGGTTCGACACCTCCTTCCTAATCTAGCATCCAGTACTGTCATTACTAAGATGAAGCGTCATTTTGCAGTCTACAGTAGTCCGCACAAAGTTATTTCAGACAATGGCACACAGTTTACTAGCCAGCAATTCAAAAGATTTGTCGAAGAGTGGGACTTTATCCATGTTACGAGTAGTCCTGAGTACCCGCAGTCAAGTGCAGTTCAAAGTGCGAAACAGTTACTAGAGAAGTCGAAACAAGATAATAGTGATGTTTTCCTGAATCTCTTGAATCTCAGAAATATTCCTTGTGATAAACATCTTGGTTCACCTGCCCAGACAAACCAGAACCACACTACTAGTCAGCAGTAGTTTATTGGTTCCAAGTACTATGAATAACAGATAAGTATAAGCCCATATGTTAAACAAATGCCTAGCACAAAAGTCTTATTACAAGTCCAACAAACCACTCAATCCATTACGAGAAGGACAGACAGTGAGAATGCAAACGTGCAACAGTTATGATCGGATTGGAGTCGTGAAAAGTGTTTGTCCAGAGTAGAGATCATACATTGTGGAATTACAAGAGTAGAGTTTAGGCGGAATCGGAAACATTTGATGCCAGTATCTGAGCCTGTACCGCAACACCTAGCCTGTGAGAAAGACTCTTTATCTCAGAGTGAGTTATTCAGCATCCCAGTTACAAAGGACGTTCCAGCAAGTATCCCTGCTCCTGAGATGAATCACAAAGTTCCTAATATGAGTTGTTCACCGAAGACTGTCCATGTTGCTAAACTCAGTTCTGATTACAACAGTACTAGATCAGGTCATATTTCCAGACCATGTTACAGATACATGGCAACTTGGACGTAAACATTGTGTTTGGTTTTGATGTCTCTGTTATTGCATGTCTTATTCCAATGTCATTTCATTAAGGCAATCTTTTTAAGGGGAGGGATATAGATCAATATGTATGTATGCCTTTAAGAAGCTTTCTAGGGGCTTGTACAAGTCTATAAATACTGAGCACGTGCGAGCCTGACTGCCATTTTGTAGTAAGCTATTGAGATGTAAAGATGCATGTCTGTGTAGTCTGTCTATTAATCAGTTTGTTTATATTTTGCAATGCTGCTATCCATCCTGATGTGTTTCTATGTAATAAAGCACATAAACAAACTACCCCGCCTGTTTGTCACGTATACTAGAGAGGGAGGAGCTTCAATCTGCATTTTATAAATCAAACTGATGACCAAACAATTATAATGGCTTCTATTTTCCTATTTAAGAATTTATTTCCTCATCCTACTGTCACCTTTGCCACTGATATAGCTAAGAATTTCAAAATAGCAAATTTTAACTTGTAATTCTCAGTTCTAGCCAAATTTGGCTTTCCAATTGACCTTATTCTACTCAAGTACTTTACTTAATTCCCTCTACCACACTGTTTATCAGTAGTAAGTATTCTCAATCTACTGCTGTCAGCAATGGTATCAGTCAAGGATACCCACTGTCTCCATATTCGTTTAATTTGTATATTGAATCTCTTCTTTTATATCTTGGAACCTTTTCTTGAGTAAATTTCCCTGCTTTAAAAAAAAACATGATACCTCGTACAACATTTGCCAATGATATCAATATCTTATTTCCTTCTACTACATTTACAGATGACATCAATATCTATTTCCACTCTCCTATCGGTGGTATTCCAAAAATTATAACCTCTATTGAGATATTTGCTGTTTTTTCTAAATACAGTTTACACATATAGAAACCTGCACATTTTTCCCCTTTTCTTTGACTATAAATTTTACGATCCCTATCCATGCCTCAAATTAAAATACTCAGGGGTAGTGCTGTCTGTTATACAGAAAATAGTGCTGTGAGAACTAACACTTCAGGGAGGGGGAATTTAGACACACACATAGTAAGACCTTTCTACTAAAGATATAGCATGGTATGCCTATATAATGACATGCCAAGATGAGCCATTTCATATGCAAATGATGATATCAAAGACGGTTGCCAGATTCAGAAATGCACAAAATTTGCTAAATGAACTGTGGAAATCACGTATTCTAAATGCCAAAATTTTCTGGTGTACTGAGGTATTGCTTACTCTAAGACAGTAGGAGTATCTACTGTAATAATCAGCTGCCTTGGGAGCCAGTACCTACAATGTTGCTAAGTTCCACCCTCGCCAGTGCAGAAGTCTCTGCCAGCAGCTGATATACCATCATCTCCATGACTGGAAGATTGTCCACCAATGCTGTCTAATGGCTCTAATAGCATCCAGTATATGAACTGGAAGGGCTTCCACTCCATCAACTGCAAGCTAGTGTGGTAAGCACTGGATATTATATACAATATCTCTGTCCACAATCCAGGTAGTACCAAAGACTGCACTCCAAATTATACCTATGTACTCCAAAATACTTATGTTTTAATTTCATTCATTGCTTTGTTACAACACCTTGCTCAAATGTTATTATTATGTCTTCTATATTACTGTGTTTTTAGTAGTTTTGAAAATTGTATTGTGCTTAACTTTGTTGATATTAGCGTTGTAATAATTGTATATGGAGCTTTTCTCCCCGGACCTCCATTGAAAACGGGCTCATTTTGGCCCAATGGACTTCCAGTTAACAAACTGCAAACAAATAAATAAATAAAATAAAATAAAATAAAGATTCCTACATTTGGCACATATGCGAACCATATACTTCAAGTGGGGTGACTTTCTACAGCGTCATCTAATTGACAGGTGCGCACATTGCCACCCACAGAGTCCCTGATCATCTGATTATATGAACATAGATAACAGACTACTCACAGTTACGTGCTGCAGGTGATGCTGTATGTGACTTGGAACTATGGCTGATAATCTGCATCTGCAGCCCCCAGATCAGGGCAGAGATGGTGTTAACACCAAACTGTGGCACACATGGAACAGCTTTGAACATGTGTTCAAATTACTGAAGTTCTGTTTCCACTGTCAAGATGCATTTGGTGGGGCACTGCAGTACACTCTGAACATGTACAGCAAGCTATCTGTGGTCTCTGCCATGCTACATAACATCCTGCATGCTGGTACAAAAGCATTTACAATGTGGGGACACCATAACACTGCCTGACATTCCTGTGACAGCTGTGAAGGATGAGCAAGGGAAGGAGTCATCAGGGAACCTGATCTGATGGCATTCCGTGTGAAGGAGGGACAAGCAAAATACATCATGGCAGTGGTAAAGAGGTGGTATCTGGTCCACAACTATGGGCCATGACAAGATAAATAAGTAATAAAACTTTTACATGCTGGATTGTGCCACACTGGTAATGTGTTTGGCCTTTACTTGTGATAATCACTGATGTGGGTTCAAATCCCACCTCTGCATATATGACCTGTACAAACTTGTTAAATGGATTGACAGACGTGCAGATGTTGCTTGGCCATATGGTTTATCTATGAACCATGCTATGCATTGAATGCACTGACTGGCCACTCCATGTATCACATATTACCATACTCACATAGGGCAAGTCATCATCATTTGTACAGTTGGAGTGGGGCACAGCAATTTTGTCATTTAGGTTTCTGGTATTCAGAACTGCTAACTTGATACTATTCATATTGGAATGTGCTATGTTGGGATGTCCATCAGGTGATCTCTGCCTAAAAAAGGCACCGTGGAGGTAGCAAAGGTTTTAGCCAGTATGCGAAAAACTAAGGAACTAAAGGTGCAGACCATTCCTGGCATGGTAGGAGAGGGGTGTCTATTAACCATTTCATCCCATGCAGAGAGACACAGGATCTCCTTGAATGATAATCAATTTACAACCCAATTATTTCATCCTTGAATTTAGGCATAATTTTTGGTGAAGGCAGAATGCTACCAATGCCAGAGGTTTACGTTTTTGAAGACGTAAGCACAAGACACAACATCTCTCTCCATCTTCTCCAAGGTGGAAATGCTTAACATCATTTGCCATCACATAGGCAACTACAAGTTCATAATCATGTCTAAGGTGCCACAGGGACCTAAGGCCCCTAGTGATTTCTCTAATCCTACAACCAGAAAGGCAGCTGTCATTCCATCCTCTGCCATCATGATGAGTATTGTGTATATATGTCTTACAATGGTTGCCTCCCAGTAACAGGTGGTTTAGTATTAGTAGTTTGACTATGTGGCTGAGATAAGCTAGTAGGAAGCTTATGCAAGCATTTTGTCTTACCTCACTGTATGTAAAGAGTGTTGATATGGAACTCTGGGAATGTAGCATTATTGTGGTGTTGTTTACTGACTGCTTATGGGGCAAAAAAACGATTAATCAGTAAACATGAGGCAGTTGTGACACTGCCTCAGAAAATCAAGTGATACTAGGCTGTCTAAGGATGAGGTTAAAGCATTCTGGGACTACATGGAGACGGGTAGCATTTTTTTCCAGGTCAATTAACAGAACAGATAAAAGCTAACAGAATGTACACACAGCATGGGTGTAAAATAAGTGCAAATCTGTGACATTTGAGGACATGCAATTTATATGCAAGTTTAATTACAACAGTAATGGGAAATCTGGCTATACCAACAGTTATCTAAGGGTCCTCAGTATTTTGGGTTAATGTAACACAGTGGGAGAGCAAATTAATTTAAGGGGAGTGCCCTCACAAAATACTTTCGTGCTTACTAACAAGAGTCAATGAAAGACTAGGGATTTTGTGGTTAAATTGTGGCTGAAAAATCTATAGTTCCACTGGGATGTGTTGGTAAAGAAAATTTAATTCCTATGACTCACCAAGAGAGACAGCTTTTGTTTTTTCTCCCAAGAAGAACTTTTAATATGCAAGGGGAAAACTTTTAAGACATTACAATCAAAAGAAAACAACATCAGAAATACAAGGAGTGTGTCTTTCTAACACAGTTGAGTATGTTGTGATGAGCTTCCTTTGGAAAAGTTCCAGGAAATAAACATTATATCTGACACAACCATGTTCTGTAAGAACTTTAATCTTAATATTTCACTTGCAATTTAGTGCCATTAAATGGCTTGTACAATTAAAAATTCTAGCCTACAGCAACACTTTCTTGAGGATGAATGTAACAGTTGATCACTTTCAAGTGTCTGTGAATATTGTGCCATGTCCATAAGAATAAAAATAACCTCAATATCCCTTAAAGGGCAAAATAATTTTTGTTTGAGCATGTATCCCTTGATGACCTATTTGTCCAGTGATTGAATACAACACTACAGTCATCTTCTAGAATGTACTTCTCTTCCAACAGCAACATTTGCTGGCTTTTACTCTTTTGAATTCTGGACTGGTTGAATATACATTATTAAGAGTCTCCAAAGATCACCCTTTCAGTAAACACACTATAACAACTACACAACAGAACCACTCCTCAAGGGATAAAACTTCAATTCTCACATCCCTTTTCATCAGAACATTCATTCCTGACTTCTGTCCTCTTCCTTGAGTATATCAGAGCTAGTAAAAATCCTTTCCTGATCAACACCACATCCTCATCAGTATGCCTACTGCTACATTAATATGCCTACTGCTACATTAATCTTGTCCAAATCTTTTAAGCGTATTAGAATTTTTGTCTTTTCATTGGAGACATGACTTCTTAAACATTTATTAGGAGGGAAATATGAGACTAATTTGTGTCAATGCAGGTATACTTCTCTCAAAACTTTCTACATGTAACATCCCTTGCAACGAAAACCTTAATGTTTCATCTCCTAAGTCTATTATATGAACTTTGAAGGGGAATTTGCTCATGGTGGAGAGGAACTGTTTGTGTTCCAATTCTTTTCTAACAATAACATTTTGTAAACAAATTAAAATCACAACTCTGCAATAATAAACAAAAAGAAAAGGCAAAAAACAATAGCTAACTTAAGAAATTCTTATGTTGTACCTCTATAAACGGGGTCTTATGGCTGGAAACTACAGCTCTCTCTACATGACTGCAAGCAATGAAAGGGAAAATCCTCTTGGTATTACGGGTCATGGAACTCACAGTTACATGTTCCAAAATGCATTTGAAAATGCTGAATGTTGGCATGTACTGAACTGTAGCAGTGGTGGTTAAAAATGTGCGGCTTAGTAAAATAGGAAGTATGAGGCAACTAGCATGAACAAATTACAGAAAGTATGCTGCAGCGGTCAATAAATGAAGACAGTAAACCTTCAATGCATTTACAATATAACTAACCAAGGTTTATAGGTGGCGAGTAATATACTGCTCCTTTCCTAATTTAATTTTTCACATTCCTACCTATGTTTGGTACTAAAGGTGCTTAAAGACAGGCACTGAACAGTACATACATCATACTCCATATGGAAACTGCTGCTACTATTAATAGGATATTTCTAAATATATTACTGCCTCTGGAAAAACAATATTTTGACAGTTTATATAGTACAGAATAGTTGAAACATTCCTGCTTTGCAGTTTATACTGCCTAGCTGTTTATCTTTACGCTTACAAATATGAGATGAACTGACATGTACGCAGCACTGCTCTAGTGTTTATGCATTAGTAGACTGCTATTTGACGAAAAGTATTATTTTACCTGGGATAATAAAACTAATGATTTCTGCCCTGCAGGTGAACCAAGCATCAATAAAAAAATCTTGATTATAGTAAATAAAATTATCTGAAACAATTTTAATCAGAGTAAAATTTCTGAGAATCCAAGAAAAATTGCAAATTGTTGTACCTTATTGCAGCCTACATGAGACAACTGGAGTGGGAAAAGGTTTGGAGATCTCAGAGTTAGTATATATTGTTTAGAAATGTGGGGGGTGCACTTGTTGATTTAACAGATCTGTTTCTGTATGCTGCCATGTTTCTTGCTGCAGTGTTTTGCTGCAAATTCAAATGTGCTGCTCCCATGAACAGTTACTAAAAACTAATGGCAATGTAACAATACCTTATCCTAGCTATTACTGCTCCAAGTCCAGCATGCATGTTAGAAACTGCCAATTGTTTAATACAATTAAACAACATATTCATAGCTGCACCATACATTGATCTTTTATATTTTTTATAGTGATGCTGTCACCTTCTCCTTTTAGCATAATGCATTATTGCAACTTGTAGTATAGGATGCCTCAAAAGGTCCAAACATCACATCCTTAGTTTTGAGTCAGTGCTTTACACAGCACCTAATACAACAGAAACAGGTCAACTCCACAGCACAGAGACATGAGGAAGTGACTACAATCCAGACGATCTTGGTTAGACTAGTAGTGTAGACAATGCAGAAGCTAGATGGGGAAAAGAATACATGAAGAGGCTTCACTTGCCTTTTTTTTTGCACTTTTTCCTGTTCCGACCATCTAGTCGGTCTTAAACCCCCTCCTTGTCAACTGGCCCATTCAATTCTCAGGGGCCTTCATTCAGACAGCCATTGGGTGGTTAGAGCTTTTTCCTTTAAGCCCTAGCCTTCCTCTGCAAACAGTCAGGAAGGAGATATGGAATGGGCTGAAACCAGAGATTGGTACTTCACTTCAGTAAGGGTTGTTCCCTCTAAGCAGCTCTGCCAGTTTCCCCATTCTCTGCCAAGGTAAACATACCACCCCTTATGCTCTTGGATGTGTGACATCTATCCCATCTATTGAGAGAAGTAAGCAGTACATGTCCCCTCACTTTTCCCTTTCCCTGGCTGTCTCCTCCAGTGCTGGGGCCACTACTCGATCCCTCCTCATCACATGGGTTGCAGTCAGGGCTTCATCCCTTTACACCACAGAGGCAGGCTAAGTCTTCACCTACTTGACCCTGTGCATACTTGGGGGTGTGGATAGGTTTGACTTCCGGGGGGACTGTGAGCTGCAGTACTATGCTCACCCATAAGGCATGGACTGACATCAAAACACAGGCAAGGATTTCCCTTGTAGGCCTTACTACACCCCCTACCTCATATGTACACAAGGAGGACTGATTAGGTAATAAAAAATCCCCAACCAGGCCAGCAGTATGATAGCCCTGCTCTCATGCGTCTCTCCTGGTGCAGTGGCAATTTGCACCACTGCTGCATCTATGGGCTTTTCTCAGGAAGGGTCTCTCTCACTCCCTCCCACTGAAACATACCCAGGGGTCTGGTATACTACTGCACAAGAAGCCCTGTGGATGGAGATACTGGAAGCAGTTGGGACAAACCTGAAATCACTGACACATTATATGTAAAAAATGGGGGGAAATGAATACAGTAGGCATGACTGCTGTACATCAAATTAATTATCTAGGTGTTTTGTGGCTATCTACATCTTTGAAACTGGGGGTTAGAATGGGGTTTACAAGTATATCACATGTGACCCTGTCACAATCAGGCTTATTACTGCAAAACCTCAGGAAATCAAACAATATTTTAGCTTTTTTGAATTAACATGTACCCTACTACATTTAATATATTTTACACAACTTCTTAAAAGTTTAAACAGCTATTTTCTTCACTTAGTATAGTGAAATATGCTGATGAAGCATCAAATGACTGTATTTAAGCCAGTACCATACAACACCCAAGTAAAAATAGAAAAGAAAAGGCAGACATGGCTGCAGCCAACTGTTGGTTAAAATTACCTTTAACCTCATGCTATGTGGTGCCATACGTAACACATAGAACATTGTGTAAGCAATCTTTTTTTTTTTTTTTGCTTCAGATAACCATAATATCTAGCACTTTTTTTTTTTTTTTTACTTTTTGAGACTTACAAATTTTCAATAAAAGTTTTTAAGCTAAATTTGTGGAACACAAGGAAATAAAAATCCCTTGACAAAACTTTTCAGAAAAAAAGAAACTAACAGCAAGTCCAAACAAAATGTTTCATTAAACGTTTAAAGCTCTTTCAGAGTAAATCATTTAACTGTTATCTGATGCATAACCAAACACATTGCTTTGGCAATTTAAAGAAACACACATTAGCTTTCCCTTAACACGTTAACAACAAAACATGACTGAGTAACAACAAGTATTAAAACACTATAGGACACAATCATTATTTCTATCTGAAGAAAATTTGTGGTATTCTTATTCTGAATTCACCGTCTCTCCTCCCTATGATTCACCATGATATGTACAAGTACTGTTTTTAAATTCAGAGGAAAAACTCAACAGAACAAACTGCATCCAGGAAGTAACCAATGCAAATGTAAAATAACTGATGTACATTAGTTATTTATTTTATTTATTTATTTATTTTGACATTTGTTAACCAGATATGTTCGACTAAGTATGTGCCCTTTTTCAGCGAAGGCCCGTGGAGAAAATCTCCATACAGAACAAATATTATTCAGAGATAACACAAAGTACAGAAAACATCAATACCATGACAAAGTACAGCAGTAACTATAGATACATTAAAATCTCAACATACAGTACAGAATTAATAGGTGTACAAGCAGAAAAAAACAAATAAATCAGTTTGCAAGCTCTGATGCAAAGAAAATATGAAATAGGAATATGAATTAATATAATTTTTTCTGAAATAAAACAGAAGTGTAGTACAGGGGTAGAACAGGTAGGTACAAAGAGGAAGAGAAAGCCTAAAAAAGAGTAGATAGAGTACTTGCCAATGATACTGTGAAGGAAGAAGACAGAGATGAGTCACAGGGGGCAGATGGGCATGTGGATAAGAGGACAGAGGAATAGAAATCATACCTGAATAGCATCATATACAGGGGAAAGAATTGGAAGAGATAGAAGCAAGAAGGAGAAATGGGAGCAGAGTAAAGTAGAGCATTAGGAATAAAGATAAAGGAGTGAGATGGGGAGACTGGCAGGTGAAATAATCACAGCAAGTGAGAAGAGTGGGACAAGTGTAGGGGCTGTGAGTAGTTATGTTGGGTTTTGGCAGCAGCAGAGCCATGAGTTCTATAGAGACTCTTTTAATGCCTTTTTGAAGTTGAGGGTGTTGGTTATAGTTCTGATGATAAGAGGTAGTTTGTTCCAAGCCTTGGCAATGGAGTAGTTGTATAGGTGTTGGCCGATTATTCTTTTGGGCTTGAGGATTTCCAAAAGAAACTGGTCAGAGCTCCGGACAGAGTGATTAGGAGTACAGAAGGCGATAAGGGATGAGATGGTGGAGCAGGAGGTAGGTTTGTTAATAATGCAGTGAGTAAGGAGCAGTTGAGCTAGGTAGAGTTGGCGTGGGAGTTCAAGCCAGTTTAGGGATTTAACAGCAAGGCAATGGTGTGAATTGTAGGGTTGGTTAACAGTGAATTTAGCAAATTTATTGTAAGATAGTTCAAGTTTACACTTTAGAGAGGAAATTAGGTTGGTTAGGTTAGGTTAGGTTAGGATAGGAGAGGAGAGGCATAAAGTAGACTGGAAAGAAGATAAGCATAGGCAAGAGAAAGTCTGGAGTCCTTAGTGAGGAATTTTTGTGCTTCTATACAGTAAGCCTAGTTTTTGGTGTTTTTTAATGCAATTTTGGACATGTAGGTCAAATTTTAATTGATTATCTATGATAACAGCCAGGAGGTTGGTTTGTGATTCAACATTTATTACAGTATTGTCAAGAGATGAGATAGCGAATGAAAATTTAAGATGAGTGAGAGATTTTGGGATAAATAACAGAAGTTTAGTTTTCTTGGGATTGAGTATGAGTTGATTGTCAGTTAGCCACCTTTCTAAAGAGTTGAAAGAGTTTTGGGTTATAGTAAGGAGGAGTGAGGGTTTGTCAGAGATGCAGATAATAGTGAAGTCATCCGCATATTGTATGAGGGAGGCTTGAGAACAGACAGTATGGAGACAGATGGTGAAGGTGTTAAATAGAAGTGGTCTGAGAATGGAACCTTGAGGTACACCAGTATTAATCAGAAGGAAGTGGACAAAGAGAGAGAGCCACACAATGGACTCCTGTCTGTTGGAAAGATAGCTTGAGAACCATTTAATTGTAGGGTTGGAGAGACCAAGATCAGACATTTTACTAAGAAGCTTGGGGTGGGAGACAGAATCAAAGGCTTTGGAGAGGTCTAGGAATGGACAGGATACTAGGTTAGTATTGTCTCTGGCTTGAAAGATAGTATGAGTGAAGGAGATTAGAGCAGACCTAGTACAAAGGTTAGGGCAGAAGCCATGCTGGGTAGGAGAGAGTAGATTTTACTGTAGAAGATAAATCTGTTTATGTACACATTTTTTCAAGTATTTTAGACAGGGGGCAAGATTGCTATGAGCCTGTAGTTTGACAGGTCAGTGGATTTCCCTCCTTTGTGAATAGGTATAGTGTAGAATTATTTCCAGATAGAGGGACTGTAGATTCTTGTATAGGTCTGTTGATAAAAATAGAGACAGGGTAGGCAATAGAGCTAGTGGCTAATTTTAGGAAGACTGGTGATATATTATCTGCAGAAGGACAGCAGGACTTCAGTTCAATTACTAGTGATTTAATATAGGCTGTAGGGACAGGTTTGAGTGAGAAGGTAGGTTTATGATTAGAAGGACAGAAAGGAATAGTGGGACTGGAAGCAAGACTATTCTGGGTTAGCTTTTTAATGGAGTTGATGAAATAAGAGTTGAGTGGCAGTTTCTAGTGCAGAATTGTTTGGGCAAGGGGTGGGTATACTGGGACTAGCAGGGTGAAGAATCTTATTTATGATGTTCCAAAATTTTTATGATTGTTGTGGTGGTCTGTTTGAGGCTTTAGGTAGAAGTCTTTTTATCATTACTGACTTGTATTTTAGTGAGGTCATGGAGTTCTTTATAGGTTTGTTGGTGAGAGGGGGATTTAGTCTTTAGCCAGTTCTTCCATGCAATATCCCTCCTGTGCATTAGACAGTAAGTGGACTGAGAAAGCCACACAGCAGAGAGATTTCACTCTGATTTTTCTAAGGGGAGCAAGATAGTTGAGAATGTTTAGAAAAATGGAGTTAAATTTTAGAACAGCTACCTCGAGTGGTAGGTTATAGACAAGGGGCCAGTTTATGGAGGAAAGTATACAGCTGAACTCATCAGAGTTAAAGTTAGCAAGACTACAGCACTCTATGCATTTATGTTGCCTTATGGTTGTGGGAAGGTGGCCATTTATAGAATCTGGTAGTGTTTTGGGGTTGTGGTAGAAGTTAGGATTGGAAACAAGAATCCAGTCTAGGATAGTGCTGGGATTAGTTGGTTTGTTGTAGTAAGAAGGGGCTGAAATTAGTTGTGTGAGACCTTGACGATTTATACTTATTCCACTTGACTCGTACCGTCTTCCCTTCCCAGATAAATTCCTTCAGCTCTTTATCAATTGTTATCCATAACTTCTCCTCTGGTTTATTAAAATATGCCTGAATATGCCTGACCAGTGTATAAGACTAAAGGGACTAAAAACATTTTAACTGCTTGTATCTTACTATCAATATCCATATAACAGAGCTTCCATTTTCTCTGTTTTTGTATTATCTTTTTAGTTTCTTCCCACATATCCTTAGCTGCCACTCCAGTATCATGTTTAATCCATACTCCTAAATGCTTCATTTTTATCAAGTCCCCATAAATACGGATATTGCTGAACCAGTTCATATGTGGTTAGATAATTTACTGCTACTGCTTTTGTTTTTGCTTCATTAATTTTGTATAAAGAAAAGGTCTGAAACTGTCTCAATATCTTCCACAACACTGTAAAGTCTCTTTCTGGTTTTGTCAGGTATAAAAATAAATCATGTGCAAATATAGCCAGCCTTTCCTGATTACCATACTGATTATACCCTTGAATTTCTCAGTCCCTTATTTTCTTTGCCAATGGTTCTAAATATAATGCAAATAACAAAGAGGAGAGAGAACACCCCTGCCTGGTTCCTTCTGTTTAAGCAGAGGTTATTAGAGAGGACCCCACCCACTTTAATGTTTGCCTCTGATCCTTCATATAACCTCCTAATCAACCTTATTTCATCATAGAATGCAAATGCTTCCATTGCTCTGCTCATAAAATCACAGCATACTCTGTCAAATCCTTCTCTACATACCCACCAGCAACAGTGGTATTTTCTTGCATTCTGCTTTCCTCTGGATCATCACTGTTCTATTTATGAATGAAATCACAAATGCAGCTATCCAAATGCTAGTGTTCCCGTAGCATAAAATACAAAAGATAAAATAACAAATCAAGCTCAAGAACATGCCAGGGCTGACTAAGGTCCTCCACATAAACAAACAGGCAGAATAAACTGACGAAATAGAGTCTCAAAAAATAAACAGCTTTAATACATAACAAACTGGCAAGCGCCTTCACCCTTATGGGCTTCCATTCCTATCACCTGTCCAGATGAGGAAAAGATCATCCACAATCATAGGAATGCCCTGTCACATAGAAATAGTATGCATCCTGACTTTGTGTTTATAGTGTATAATAGTATCCATCCCTACCTATTACAAAAATGAAGATAGTTCTCTATTATACACAGGATGTTAAGAGAATTAAGGATATCTTCTCCAGACACTGGGACATTCTTACTGTTGACCCATGTATTAGAGACATAGTGGGCGTTAGACCACATTTTACGTATAAGAATAGAATGAATTTACATAGACTTCTATGCTATCCCTCCGATAGTAAAACTAGAATGACCGAACCTATACACCGTTGCACTATGCATTGTAATAGTTGCAATTTTTGCAACTATATAGATACTAATGCTTGTTTCACACACCCACTGACCTCCCAGTATTTTGACTTTAAAATAAGTGCATCTTGTGACTCTGAACATGTAGTGTATTTAGCTACCTGTGCATTATGTCTGTCATTTTATGTCGGCAAAACAGATAGAAAATTGAAATACAGAATAAGAGAACATCTCTATAATATTCACACTAAATCCTGTAAAAATGCACTTTCACAACATGTTATTGAGACCTCTGATGAGCACAGGTTTACGTTTTTGGTAATACAAGTTAATACACCTAATCAGAGGGGTGGAGATGTGAGGAATTTTACAGAACAGTGTGAGGTTAAGTGGATTATAAGATTAAGGGCAGATAAGAAACCGGGTCTCAATGATAAAGTCCCTATGAGACCCATGTTAAAAGGGAGAAAGCTAAAGATTAAATAGTTAGGTTTTAAATTAATAAAACATTTTTAATATAAAATAAAATTTATTTATGTTTATGTATTTTTTATGTTTTATATTGTATTTAGTTAGATATATTATTTTAGTGAGTCCCCATTATATGTATTGTATTTAGACATGTTTTAGTAATGTCTTATTCTTTATTATTACTTTGACAATGAATCAATTGATTTATGCAATGCAGGAAATTATTACCAGGATTCACGAAGCCTCCGAGTAAGAGATACATGGCTTACACGGAGGCTGCAGTTAAACGGTGTGATGTCAGCATGTCATGCATATGCATGAGGGCATGCTGAATCACACCGAAGGCTAACACGGTCCGTGGAAGACAGTAGGGGGCGTGTCCGTAGGCCGAGTCCTGCAAGCGGACACGCCCCCAGAAGAGTAAAATTGCCCAAAGTAAACACCCACGACAGAGGCCATGGAAATGTGAATAAACGCAAACACATGCCGCCACAGACTATGAACATAAAATATATAAATGAACATCTTATATGTTCATTTATATAGCCTCTTGTTCGGCATTTATTTCTCAGATGTTAAAGCAAACAATGACTGCAAACAGAAGCCATAGTCGATACACCAGCAGACACACACATCCTACAAAAAGGCCTCATTGAAACGGACAACTGGTGCCGTAGTCATGGCCTTAAACTAAATGCCAAAAAATGTATAGTCATCCCTTTTGGAAAAAACAAGTACCCACAAATTATGACATAGACAGCAACCCACTGAGTACGGAAAAAGTAATCAGAGACCTAGGGACCCAAGTAGACAGCGACCTCTCATTTGACACCCACGTTGCCAAAGTGGTTAGAAAACATTCTACCTCGCACACCTCATCATGAAGGGATTCACATCCAGATCCAAGGATGTCATTGTACCCCTATATTCCTCCCTCATCAGACCTATGATTGAGTAAAATGCCCCATTTGGTATGTACCTCACCCGGCATTTGCAACAGCTGGAGAGACCACAAAAGTACCTCACCAAAAGGATCAAGGGTCTCCAACATATGTCTTATTCTGCCAGACTAAAGAAACTTCAGCTCTATTCAGTAGCATACCGCCTGCTCAGAGGTGATCTCTGCCTGATGTACAAGGCCATGTCCAATCAGGATCTGATGGACATGCTCCACCTCAAAAAATCCAAATCCATCAGGACCACGAGAGCTAAAGACTTAAACCTCGGCACAAGTATGAATAGGACATGCTGGAGGGATAGATTCATAACCCAGAGGCTTCCCATGCTTTGTAACAGGATCCCAGTTTGTATTAGGCAGAGCCCCTCACTGACGCTCTTCAAGAGAAATCTTGATGAGTGGATGGGATCACATCTGTGTCACTGCTAGACAGGGGCACAGTAAACTAATTCTATTATATAAGGGAACCTTCACTGTGTCACTACTAGACAGAGGCACAGTATTCTAGATTTATTCTGTACATTTTTGTACCATTTCATGGGGTGGCAAAAGCCACATCACTATGGCTAGGCTTACAAATGCCCCAGGGCAGATAGCCTAGTACTATACTATGAAACTATGAAACTATATATTTTTTTTTAAACGTAAAGATGTTTGCCCATGAGTGCGCTCGTTTGCGCGGGCGTGCCCGTAACTTAGCCACAGTTAGCAGTCAGTGGAAAAGGATATAAGAACTAAATATGCAAAGTAAGCCAAGAAGCAATAGCATAGTGGTAGAGACGTCGGCTGAAGAGCAGGCATTCATGGTTCGAGCCCCCACAACACCAACTTTTATTTTTAGTAAAATAAGCACGAAACAAGTCCCTGACAAACATGTACACATATAAAATCATAGTTCATGTAAAATGTAATGAAATAGTCCATTTATTTTGAAGAAATGTGAGATAACAAAATAATAAAAAATGCCAGATGTGCCTATAGCTGAGCTACAGTTTAACAAGGTGAGTGCATCTGCCCGTAGGTGAGCAGTGGTTTAACAGGTGCAAAATGAGTGCCCGTAGGTGAGCAGTGGTATAACATGCTGAAACTGTGTGCCCCTAGCTGAGCTGAGCGTAATATGCGTGCTGATAGCCAAATGAGGCGTAAACCAGCGCACCCTGTTTGCGTGGAGCTGTGCACCACGCCAACAAGCTAACCAACGGGCAACGTTGAGCAAGCTGCATCAAAACTGCCTTTACACAGACACACCCCTCAGCCTGTCTAGACAGTCATAAAAAATAAAAAGCAGTGGCCAGGTTTGAACCCAGGATACTATGCACCATAGTCAAGGTACTGAACCACTAAGCCATGACAGCAGTACCTATAAATGCAGTAATAGCAAATATATAGGAATGAATACAAAGTGGAGCATGACAAAGTAGGTTTTGTGAAGTTGATACAATTCCAAAATGGCCAATCACAGATATGTGCAGGAAAAACGGTATATATAAGCCCCATAGGCGGTAATACACAGCATAAACGATTGTAGAACTGACTTGCAGCCAGAATGACAGGAGTAGGTGAGGGTAGTTGCTTTCAAGCACAGAGGTGGGGCGTTGAGGAGTCCAGATACATGGTCTGGCTCCTAGTCCACAATCATGAGGCCCAACTCATGTAGGGCCAGGTCCTGTGGGGAGCATATAGGGCTGAGGCGTGGGACCGGTTGGCTCATGATCTCACCAGTGCCACAGGGATTCCAAGGACTGGTGAGCAGGTCCATCACCACCATGCGGACCTGAAGAGATGCAAACAGGACCAATTGAACCTTTGGATCCAGGAGGCCCGGCAAATGCCCAACGCCCCACTACTGAGTAAGTTACATGTAATTATGTATGTAAGAAATTAAACTAGCTGATATTATGGAGATGTGTATTCCAATATTACTTCATTTATATTACAGCTGCAGGTGTCCGTTCTGCGAACCACAGAGCCTATGGCGATAGGTTGGTACGGTTGCGCCACCAGTCAGGTCAGTAATCCTCTCCCAGTAACTGTAAAGAAATATAAAAGTATGACAGTTAGCAAAAGAGTGCAGTGTAGTCACTAAGTAATAGAATGTGCAAGTAACAAGTGTAAGAGTGTTTGCAAGTATTGCTTGATCACAAAAGTGTGTTGCAGTCTGTAATCCAAACAGAAAGATTAAAATGTCTGAAATAAAGTCTGAAATAAAGATGCCCCACCTGTAATATAATAGTACACAACCAGCAGCAGGCTGAAAAGTACAGCTGCAGAAGATGAGCAAATCACATGTGTGAAATATACCCCTGTTGAAATACTGAAACATGACAGAAGTGAGACTGCTGGAAAGGATTGTAATAACTACAGGTAAAACATGTCAATAAAGCCTAGAAGTAAGTACCATCCTGAATAGTAAAATGAAAACAAGTGAGAGAGTGTGAGAAAGTGTTATGAATCCACCAATAAAGTAGTAATAACCCCTGAATAAAGTATAGTGCAGTCAGTACAGAATGAAATGCATGTGAGAAGCAAAACCAAACAGCAAAATCTGTTCAAAGTGTTGCTGCAGCTGGAATGTGTATCCCAAAATCTGGATATGTTGCTCTCAGTCTGCAATATGCAGATAGTATGATTGTCTGACGCAAATGTAGCAGGATGATGTAGCTGAACAAAGCCAGATATGAATGTGTATGAAGAACAATAAAATGTATATTGATGTAGCAGTAACAGTCCTATCACCAAATTGAAGTAGTTATCATATAGGATATATATAGAACAGTAGTGTGCATATATGTGCAGCTATTAGAAATGTACAGCTTATGTATTGGTATTCGAAGGTGTTAATATTATTTTCTTCACCCCACCCTATAACCACATATAACCCATTCCACGTGAAAATGGTATGTGCAATCACAACACCCCTGGACATTTGTCCTGTTGGGTCATAAATATTTGCATGTCCGTTGATGCATCTGCCCTGTTCATACATCCAAACCTGATGGCCTGTTGCCATCAATCAACCCTGCATGTTGTTGGACTGTGTATTGCTGTTCAAATTATGCATGTGTTATGCTCGCTGTTCAATGGTGTGAATATCTGGGTGTTTGGTTAATGGGAATACTAATGTATGCTGTTACAACTAATTGTGAATGGTATTATATGTTACTAACCCAAACTGTCATGACATAATGCAAAACATAGGACGACAGGGAAGGCGTCTCCCACCTCAGCTGGCGAGTGCACCTGGCACTGGTGCCCAGTCTGGACCCTCCTCCAGTGGCCCTGTGCCACCTGCGGGTGGAAGCGCTGCAGGGGATGGGGCTCGTCCCCCCTCTGCAAGTGTGGCCGGAGGAGAACCACCACTCACCCTCCGTAGCGTCCGGACTATGGTGCGTAGGGAGATCCAGGACTCTGTTCATGGGCCCCTATGCCAGCTTGAGGCACAGGTGGCACAACTTACGGGCATGCCTGTTGCCCGGCCTACACAGCCCCCAGCACAGCCCTGTCCTGGGCAGTGAAGGAACAGTGGCAACTGCCCATGGGTGGGGATATCAGTTCCACTGTTGCCATCTGTGGGGTCATGGGCTCTGGATATCCAAACCTCCGTCCCCGTCAATTGTGTAACCCCCCACACGTGTCATACACTGCCCCTGTATGCGTCTTGTTTGTCTCGTCTGTTGGCCTACCCAACCTACCTCCCCAGCTATACCGACTTCCTTCACCTGACATACCACTCTCACCTGAAAAAAGGGCACTCTGTACCCACAAAAAAATTACGCCCCATACATAGCTGCCCATTCTGCACACATGTCTGCTGGACATGGAAACTATCAATTACAACTGGCTGTACAACAAGTATTATTGTTGTCCTGACACCTCTCTCAGGGGTGGAAGGTTTCAAATGTCACACCAAATTACATACATATGCACAGCTGTTGCTAATGAAGAAATGGGCAGCTATGGGCCTTACCTACATCTCTTCTGCAAATCCCAAGCTTGTTTCCCTACTGTCTTACCCTCTTTGTGACCCCTTTTTCACCACTTTCCTGTCTCCCCATTTTCATTTCTTTCAAAGAAAATAGCGCGGGTGTGCGCCAGAGTAAGCACTGTTAAGCGGTTATAAGTGGGTGTGCATGTGTGTGCGTGGAGCTAAACGCCAGTGCGCATGCGTGAGCTCCGCGCAAACCAGCGCTAACCCGGTTACAACTGCTTAAAAGTGCCTTAGTCACTTTTTTTTTCAATAATAAATCTTTATTCTTTTCTAATTGTAATACAATACTACAACATATGTACATTATATACATGAATGCTTCCAACAGTTACATAAGATCATTATACATTAAGATAAAATTCTAAAAAGGTATTAAAAAAGAAAAAAGAAGAAAAAAAAAAGATCTAGTGTCAATATAAGGTTTATCTATACTAATCTCCAGATTAAGTATGTACTTCCTGGGGAAAAGTGGATTAGAACATTAAGCTAACACAATGTTAAAGATTTGCTCCCATATTTTTGTATTATTTATATTTTTCTGATGATCTTTAATTAGTAATTTATGTGCTAAAATATGTTTTATCGCTACACTTTTAAAGTTTTCCCATGAAGTCAAAGATGGATTCAGCCAATTTGTAGCTATATAAAGCTTCATTAACAAGAAAATATTTATGAGTATGATCATTTGGGATCTGTTCAAGTTATTTGGAGGAATATGAAGAATCATAAACTCCCAAGAAAGTGTGGACTGTTGATAACCCATTTTTTGTAATTGAATTTTTAGAGAATTCCAAAGTTTGAATATACATTTACAGCTCCAGAACATGTGTAAAAGGTCAGGGGTTTGATCAATACAATATGGACATTTAGGTGAATTTTTTCGAGTTGAATTTATGTAAGCTGAAGTGAGTGTAGTAAGCGTTATTAAATATCATCAGCTGAGTAAATAATAACTTTTGAAGAGATACTGATTTTAAGGTTAAATTAATTGCTTTCAATATTTTATTATCATCAATCAGTAATAGTTTATCCTTCCAGTATTTGGATAAAAGTATTTGGTTATTATATTTCACATCTTTTATCAAATTATAAGAAGCCGTTATATATTTGGAGTCCTGCATAAGAGTTTGCCATAAATTTGAACAAATGGTTAAGTCTTCTTCTTTAATTTTAAAATTACTAAAATAAGTTATTGAAAGATCCTTTAATTGTCTCATTATAATTAAATAAGAATTAGGAAGGCTCATCTCTCTTAACATGTCGTGTATTGAGATACCAAGAAAGGGATATAAATCAAGTATGGTTAGATCAATTATAAGTGAGAATTTTTTAAGATCTATTAATTGATTACCGATTTTCAAATTCGGGTTCTTGTGAAATGGTTGGAAAGTCATCATATACTGTAAGAGATTTAGTGATTTAAACAGGTTTTGTATTGATATTATATATAATCTAATATGTTCCATCAAAGCGTATATTTTAAAGGTATCTTAATTTAAAAAAGGTAATGCCTTAAAATTGATACCCAATTTAACAGCATGTTTGTAATTCAGAATCAACCACTTGGGTGACCATTTAGTACTGGACTTGTCAAAGTTAACCACTCTTAGAATTCTATTAGCATTTATTATTAAATAATATGCTTCAAAATTGATAATTCTAAACCACCCTTATTTTTCGGAGTCATCAGTTTATCATAAGATATTCTAGTTTTCCTAGGTTCCCATACAAATCTACCTAATTCCGTATGAAGTTGTTTAAAGAATTTCCTAGAAATTGAGACTTGAGTAGCTCGAAAAATATATAATATTCTAGGGAGTACATTCATTTTAATAATTGAAGTCTTTGCCATTATTGGTAATTTCAGATTATTCCATCTTTTTAAATCAGACAGTATATGATCCCAAATTAGCTTAACATTGTTCACATAAAAGTCTCTATTATCTGTTGAGAAAACAATACCCAAATATTTTATTTTTTCTTCGGCTTTAACCTGACCTATCAATGGTAAAAGCGAAAAGGGTGTAGGCATCTTTAACGGAAATAAGTTGTTTTTTTTAAAGTTTATTTTGTAATTAGATATTTATACAAAATCTTCCACTGCCTTTAATATTTTTTTAGTATCTGAAACAGGCGTTGTACAATAAATATTAAGATCATCAGCAAAAGCAGCCATAGATATTTTCGTACCATATACTATTGGAGCATTATGATAAATATTTTGCTTAATATGTAAAAATAGTGGTTCTAAATATAAATTGAATAATATAGGAAATAGCGGACATCCTTGACGGGTACCATTCTTAATTTGTATTCTTTTTGAGAAATTTTTATTAATATATAAAGTTGTATAGGGATTATTATATAACTTTTTTAATGTTAAAATGAAATCTTGGGGTACATTAAAATGATAAAATATCAAACAAAAATTTTAAATTAACTATCGAAAGCTTTTTGAGCATCAATTATGAGTGTGTAAACATTAAGATTTTTATGAGTGGCATAAGAAATGAGTGTATGAAGTGATAACGTATTATCAGTAGTTTGTCTGCCATTTATAAAGCCAGCTTGTTCATCAGATATTATTAGGTTTATTACCTTCTTCAATCTATTGGCTAAAATAGATGTCATAATTTTCATGTCTATATTTAAAAGTGAAATGGGTCTATAGTTATACGGATTTTGAAGATCTGCATTCTCTTTAGTTATAAGAATTGTTTTCGAAGCATTAAAATGCGGATCATTAATTTTATTATTAATTATATCATTAAATACATGTGGAAGTATTTTACACAATATATCACAAAAAGTTTTGTAAAATTCAGAAGTCAAACCATCCGGTCCTGGAGATTTATGTGGCTTCAAATTATTAATTGTATCTGTTATCTCCTCAGAGGAAATTGGTTTGATTAAACTCTCATGAGACTCATCACCAATTTTCGGAAAAATTATCTTCTGCAAAAAATCGTTATTACTCTTATTTATAAGTAATTCCTGATGTTCACCATAAATTTGAGAGAATATTAATTCAAAGGTATTCATAATGTCTTCAGTATTGGTATATCTTTTATTATTAAACTGTATTTCAGAAATTTGAAAAAGTATTTTCGACTGATTAATGATACGAGCTAGTGCTTTTGATGGGGTCTGAATATGATTAGCATATTTTACCAGTATTTTCTGTTCATAAAATGACAATTTACTATTTTGTAGTAAAAAAAGATCTTTTTGACATTTTAATAACTCCGTTTCAGTTTGTTTACTATAGTTCCCAATTAAATCTTAATCTAATAACTTAATTTTATTTTCCAATTCCTGTATGTCTCTAGTTTGTATTTTCTTATAATAAGTAGCCTTTTGGAGAAAAATTCCTCTTATTTGTGCTTTGGTCATTGCCCATTCTATATCAGATGGATGCCGGTGTTTAGAAAGATTAACTAGTAGATGATTGCAGGTCTCTTGAATTTCTTTAATTATATCTTCTTTATTTAAAAAATACGGATTTAGAGACCAATTATAACCTCTATGACGCCTACTATTTCTAGTGTCTTTGTTAAAAATTAATGTGATTCTAGAATGATCTGATAAGTGTCGAGCTTGTATAGATACACAGTGATCTAAAGTAATTAGTACGTCTGAAATTAGGAAAAATCAATCCTAGACCACATTTTATGACAACTTGAATAAAATGTAAAGTTATTTGAATTTATTTGATTGTTTGTGTATTTAAATGGGTCATATAATTTAAAATCTGTTTTAAGTTTCTTTAATGCTATCACTGCTTGATTATTAAAGGACCTGTGTGAACTTGATTTATCTAATTTGGGATCTTGATATGTATTCCAATCACCTCCTATTATTATATAACAATTATTACATTGATTCAGGATAAAATAAAGTGATGCTATAAAAAGTTGTTGATTGGTACATGGGGCATATATATTAATAAGTGCCACAGGTTTATCATAAAGTGTAGATGAGAGAATCACATAACACCATCTTCCCTCTTTGTCTATTTTAAAATCTAGAATTTTCTCTTGATACTGATTTTTAATGATAATAGCCACTCCTGCACTATTAGTTGTCCCTTCTGAAGCTACCACCTCTCTAATCCATTTCTTAACTTTTAAGGACAGTCCATTGGTCATTGGTCAAGTGGGTTTCTTGTAATAAGATAAAACATGCCTTTGATTGGAAAAATAAATGAAAAAATAATTTCCTTTTTTTCATGTTCTGGAGCCCTTTAGTATTCCATGAGTCTATTATCCACACACTAAGATCTTTAATTTGTTTAAGGTATTTTAAAATTGAGAAACAGTATTAAATTCGAGTATAATAGCACAATATATATTGTCTGGAAGCAATCTTGACATCCCATCCCTAACCAGTGCCTATCCACTATTCCCCTGGACCAGGACGTACATAGGTTTTTTACACTGTTAAAACTTTTATAGTTAAGTAACTTTACTAAACATCTATTCTTTATCTTACAAAATATAACATCAAAAACATGCAAAAAACCTATAAAAGCTACATCTAACTCTACAAAGCCTAACCAAAACATTCCCTAATAAACACTGATGAATATCCACAGCTCTTGAACACACTATATAGTTAAGCCTATCAAGTAAATGGTCTTCATTACACTTATATTTACTATCATACCTCACTAATAGTTCTCATATAATATTGCTTATACTAATTAGTTGTATTCATTAAGTTACCTAACAACCATATTTAAATCTAAAATAGTCAAGTATGTGGCACTACACCTATTAAACAATAACATTATTAAATTAAAGATAATTCACCATATGTATTGTTAATTAAAAGAGAGAGAAAGAACTACGGAGAAAGCAAATGTTTAACATTTAAATATAATATTAAATCTGACTTTCTTTATATAGCCTAAATTATCTAAAATTATCATGTCAGTAAATAAGGTGAACAAAAATAGGACTCTAACTTCACTTTACTGGATAATATAATTACATTTGTGAAATGATGACTGAGTAACACAGTTCTCTAAACATTCAGAACCACATGCCAGTACATAAACAAGATGAACTTCACATTCCTGGAGAGCCCACAATATAATATCTCATGGTCTCTTTATCCAGTATTTATCCCAACACTAAATCCCCTTATTATCTAAACATTTGCAGTATTATAACACACCAGTAATACAGGAAAAAGAAATAATAAAAATATACTAGCAGGTTATTAACACAACAATATTCAGTATAACATACCTAAGGAAGAGAATAACTAAGGTAAAGCTACAATACTTCTAAGCAATCAGTTAAATGACACATTTTAAACCAGTACATTATTAATTCAATTATAATCATGCCTGAATGAATTCACAGTTCCCTTTAAACCAGTAAAACATATTACATACTTTAAATGTCCATGAATGCTCGTTTTACAGTCCAAATAGCTTCCACTTCCTCAACAGAGATCTTCCTACTTCCTGAGCTTGTAATCCTGTCTTCGAGTTTGCGACGGGGGAACCATTAAACGGATGGACTTCCGGATGTGCCACCTCGAAAGCGGACCCTCTGCAGCACCCAAAGGACTTCCTGTTACTTCGCGACGGGGCTCAGTTCGTAAGAGCCATAAAAGTTTGGAAAATCTTCGTGGACAAGCTGGAGCTGTAAAAAGAAACTAAGTAAACATTTACCAAGGGGCCTGGTGAAGAAAAGAGAACAAACAAAGGATTTTGAAGCCTCAAATCATAGTAAGCATGGAATCCCAGTATCCACGTTGCTGCAAACAGACTGAATGGCCAGATCAAGCTTCCAAAGCTGGAAGGGACTTAAAAATCTTCAAAAAGGTAACTTTTGCTTCTTTTCTTGTAGATATGGAGTATTTGGAGCCATCGACTGTAAAAATCAATATGTTAGGGTATTTCATTTGAAATTTGATGTTCTTTTCAATGAGGAACTTACAGTATGGAGATAATGCTTGTCTAGCTTGCCTTATTTGCAATGGTAAATCCTGGGCCATAGAAACTTTATTATTCTGCCACATAATATAACCTCCATTTTTTTTAACAGTTAAAATTATTTTGTTTACATCCTGGTAGTTGAGTATTTTGACGTATACTGGTCTAGGTATATTTGAGGCTTGTGCTTCTCTGAGAGCTCTATGGGCTCTTTCTATAACTATTTGTTTAGCTATGTCAGAGTCATTAAACAACATTTCAAATATTTGTGTAATGGTAGAAATTAAATCATTGTATTGGATAGATTCTGGAATTCCTCTGATAATTATATTGTTCCTTCTGGATCGTGCCTCCAAATCCAGAATTTTATTTTGCATAGACTGAATATCCAGGTCATGAATGTCTGTTTTTTTTGCCAGCAATGTTATTCTGTCCTCATTTTCAGATATTCTGGCTTCTGATTTATCTATTCTTTTGAGAATTTTAGTGCATGCGGCACCAAAAGAATGCACCTGGTTTGATAGTTCTTTTAAAGCTTCTTGGATAGGTAACAAAGCAGTTTTAATATCTTCCATATTAGCCATTTGATCCGGTTTATTTTTCATTCCAGCTTTTGAAAGTTCCTGCTGTTTTGTAATCTTCTGCCTTTTTGTTGTTAAATCTTTTTCTGGTGACTGAAGTTCTGATAATTTGGTTTTTGTTGTTGTTGTTTCCATACTTTTATCTTCTTTTGACATTGTGGAGCAAAGCCGATCTTTAGTATAGCTCAATGATAAATATCCAAGGTTACAACTCAGACAGTTCCTTTGCTTACTACTCTGTTCAGTCAGTCAGTCAATCAGATCCAATCCTGTTAATTTGTTTATTTTCCTCCGGTTCCTTCACCTCTCTGACGATATTTAGTTGTAGTAGACTAATTTTAGCCAACAATTAGTGTAGAAAAACTTGCAGTATATCCTCAGGGTTAATTTTTATTCCGAGTATCTGAAGAGCTGTAGATATGCAGTGTCTACAGAATGGCGGCCATCTTTGAATCTCTCATTCTGTATTCTTAAAAGTGCCTTAGTCACTCTGATTGACAGGTCCTGTAGTCAGTTCAAAAGCAAAATAAAATCCCACTGTCAGTCCCGAACCCAGGACCTTGGAAACAGTAGTCTGCATAACCTACCACTAAGCCATGACTCTTATACAAGAACATTGTGCTAAAATAAATATATCATGTAATAGTAGGAATGAATGTAAAGGGAATATAGGATGTGTAGTACACAAAGCATGTCATTTAGAATTACTGTCAAAATTAGTGGATTTCCATAATAGTAGTGTGTAAACAAAAACAGCCATGCTATTTGGTAGCTAGTAGGTAATAATGTCAGTTAATGTACATATATAAATGTATGTATATTTACATATATATATATATATATATATATATATATATATATATATATATAGTTGTAGGTGTCATTGTGCATACACACTTACTACAGGGAACAGGAGAGAGGAATGGAGAAATGTGAATCTACAACACAGCCTGAATCATGAGAGAGATACTAACCTTTACACTCACAGAACAGTGTCCACAGCATACCAGCATGGTCTCCCCCCTTACAATCTGAAAGGGCAACGCCTATCTGACATCCCCTTTTATAGCACTGTCCTGAAATCACAGTGAGAAATGCAATCAGTACACAACGGGCTGTATGCAATTAGCAAATGCTGGCTTACAATTGGTGCAGAGGCCATCACATGGACCTATGCAGATACCTACAAAAGCATCCTGTACTAACACTCCACACATGCAATACGTTCATTGCACTGTCTGGAAGCAGACAGAGGGAGTGAGACAGAGACAGAGACAGAGAGTGAGAGAAGAAAAAAAAAAAATACACACGCTACACATTGAGTCTAAGCTGTCAGAAGTGACAGTAGCAAGCCGTGCCAGCAGCAGCAGGAAGCAGAAGTAGTGGTAACGCAACCAGCTGCAACAAACACAGGTAATGTAAAGTAGCAGGTTAATAGTCTGCATACTGTGAACCCTCCAAATGTGTCATAGGTCTGTATCTATAGGTATGTCCATGTGATATGTTGTGTGTACGTAGTTCCACCAAAAGGGGATGACTATACATTACATGTCAGTCAGTGTTAGGCCATGATCCTGGCAGCAGTTGTCTGTGCATTGCCCTCATCAATGGCTGTAGTGACTGTTTAGAAAGGTCAGCCAGGTTCAAAAGGCAGGATCAGCCCATCACAAAGGCAAACTGGCTGGGAACAAGTGTCTGCAGGTACCCAATATCGCTGCATATGCGTCCCATACTGAATAATTCCATAGCTTAGCAGACCAGGCCGGTTATGCTTATGATGCGGTAGTTCCCAGGGTCAGTAGAGGTGCCTCCTTAGTGGTGTGGGACCACTGTTGCTGTATGCCAGTGTTCAGGTACATATCCTGTAGTACGGCCAAGGTTAAATATCAGTCTTATATGCGGTTGTATGTCCTCTTGGAGTGCACGTAGCACACATCCAGGGATACCATCAGGTCACAGTGATGCTGTGTGTTCTGCTTTGCTGAGGGCGGCCCTCACCTGGACATGTGAGATGATAGGGTGGTTACATTCAGCTGTGATAAGTATCTCAACTTGTGGGGGAGAAGGAGGGGGGATACGTGCACCGAACCTGTCTGCAAGAATGTTGCCAATATCTGTGTGTTTGGTGAATGTTAAGTAGGTGTGTATTAACTCAGAGCATATCTGAGGCATTTGGTCCATATGTGTAACATAACTGAAGAAGGCCTTGTGGTTATCTATAGTGTTTGTGGCCATTTCCCTCTCAGAGTAGGCCGTGGCCATTGTTATGAGAGACCATAGCGTATTACCAGTGCTGACCACAGATGCCTTCCCTTAATGTGAATCTGCTCTGTCCTGCAGTAGCCTCCTGCTATTTTTATACAATCTGCCTCTGGCTGGGGTCCACCGGACAGGATGCCTAACCTTTGTGCATAGGGTCTGGGTTAGAAATGTGTGTGCAAGTTCCATGCAATCTGTGGGATGTCCGTGGTAAGCATTCGCAAAGGGGTCAGCAGTGTGGGTTGTGGCTTCCACTGGCCCAGTGGGCTGCATGGATACCATCTCAGTCCTAACAAGTGAATAACTGTCTAATCACATACATATCAAAGTAGTCTACTGTGCTGGTGGTGGTGGTGGGATATGTATATCCAGGCCGAGTAACTTGTATCCACATCACACTAGAGGATGGCGTTACACATACAGTACCTTTGTATGAACCCCCAGAGTGAGGTTGTGCATTGGACCTGTCGCAGTGTGCTGACCGATGGGGCATGCTACTATGTTGTATGGAATGTGGCAGGTATTGTTGCACAGGTGTTGGCTGAGCACTGATATCTGGCCATGTACTTGTGTATCCACCACGAGACAAACACATGCAACATATGGGAGTAGTAGTATATCACTACACTGGAGTATCATGTATAGTATGTGTGCCATATATTGCTCACATAGTCTGCTGATATCCTGTTTGTGGGGGAGATGGCGCGTCAGCGTAATCCCGCCTACTCTGCAGTGGAAGATGAGGAGATACACCAGAGCCTGGTGCGGGAGTATGACATACTGTTTTCCCGCACCAGCCGAAATCAGCAGGAGAGGGCTGCACTGTGGCAGGACCTTGTCCGTAGGGTAAATGACACTGGCACGCATAATAGGACATATGAGCAGGTAGGACATCACTGAAGTGATTTAATCAGAAATGTCCGTCAGTGTGCGTCGGATATCCACAGGCAACAGGTTGCCACAGGAGGTGGGGTGGCCACACATCCCCTCTTCACCAGACTGGAGGGGCTACTCCTAAGTGTTGTGGCGCCAGCCCCGGAACAGCAACAGCAATACACCTGCATCATGATGGAGGCTGGATCCACACAGCAGCATGACATGGAGCGTGCAGGTAATATGCCATATGTACACTTGACTGTTCTGTACACTGTTAGTTTATGCATGTGTAAGGTGTGTCCGTGGTATGTAGCTGTCAACATAGTATGTAATTGTGCATGTGTGATATTGGCAATATCAGCAGCTGACATGTGAAAGGCAACTGGTGTACTACTGCACTGTATCATATGCAGTATCAATGGCACAGTTGTGCCCACTGACATTAATCTCCTCATTTCTGCAGGTCCCTCCGGGGTTACAGCAAGGCAGGCCATCCATGCCAGTGAGTGTGTTTAACAATACCTATAATAGTCCTGATAGTGCTAGTAATACTAGTGTAACTCAGTAGTGCTCTGTGTGTATACTGCAGGGTGTGCATGTGTGCAGGTGTGCCTGTGTCCACGTGTGCATGTGTGCATGTGTGCCTGTGTCCATGTGTGCATGTGTGCCTGTGTCCATGTGTGCATGTGTGCATGTGTACATGTGCATGTGTACAAATGTCCCTGTGTGCATGTGTGCATGTGTCCATGTGTGCCTGTGTCCATGTGTGCATAAGTGCATCACTGGTAACATTGTGTGGACACTGTAAACTGTGTTTCCTGTCTTCCTCCCACAGGTTTTGGTGCTGCTCTGGTGTCCTGCAGCAGGGAACCTGAATCTGGTGCCACAGGTACTGGTAATGATGATATCTGTGTAATGGTACAGGAAGGTGTGTCAGGGTCCGCCATTGGTCAGCCAATTGACAGTACACAGCTGTCAACCCCATCATTGCGCACAGTCATCCTGCCAGTACATCCTTTATCACCATTGTCCCTAGGTGATGGACAGGATACAGTGGGCATTGACCAGGGTAATGTGGTATCTGTGGCACATGCATCCCCACACAGCAGCCATGGGCAGGGTCCTGCGATGGTACCACACAGACAGTTGCCCATGGGTTCTCATGGGAGCAGCCGTCGTACTGCCTCTGGCAGACGTGCCCAAAGAGGTCTGTCAACCTCAGCTATGTTTCGGGCTGTCATGCAGGCACAGTCGCGTATGGAAAGGTACACCAGACAGGGTCTGAGGGAGCTGAGAGCATGTTGCACAGCCATGACTGACAGTATGCGTGACATCGCGGATGCTATCCGTAATTTCACCGATGTCATAGACAGACGTTGTGGGGACATATTACAGCAGTTCCACAACCAAATGTCCATGAGCCAGGGCAATGGTGGGCGGTTGCGGCGTCGACGTGGCTGTATGCCAGCAACAGCAGCAGCTGGCAGTCGGCGCGGACGACAACAGGCCCATGCAAGCCCCCATCCCATAGTGCCAGCAGCAGCCCCAGCAATGCTGGGTCTGTGCTGTCATCGGAACGCCCCAGGAGACCACGTGCACATGGCTCTGGACAGTCCCAACAGGGACCTGTGTCCAGTCAACACACTCCCGCCAGGCACAGGTACCATGTCCGTGCCAACAGACATTGATCTGTATGACCTGCCAGGTGCAGTCTGTGGCTGTCCACAAACCCCTGTATATGGCAGCCATGAGGTGGAACTGTGTGCGTGCATACACACATGCGAAATGTTAACACCTAGGGCTACCACATACACGCACACACTGCACCAACAGTGCCCCACCCTGTACTGCTGACCCTCACCAACACACATACACACATGTCAATTGGTGGTATCAGTGGCAGACTCAGGCATACCTAATTCACACCCTGTGCATATGATGAAACTGTGCCACCTCCTGCAATCTCCAACATCAGTGCAGGAACAGGTAAACACGTTGCTGATGCACAGGGTGACTACATAGAAGTGTATTAGTAGTATCATGTTGGTAACAGTACAGTGTGCTGATATGACTGTGTGTATATCCCAGCATGCCTGATGCAGTAACCGTATGACTGTCCTGAATTATCTGCACCCATGGTATGTACCAAAGTGTAACAGCTGCACATAATTGCATACCGGTGGTAAGGATGTCAACAGATAGCCACATACATGGGTAGCACAGGGGGGAAGCTAATGCAAGTAGTGATATGCAATGATGGACATGTACAGTAATGGTGTCAAGTTGCCCACAACGAGTATGCAATGTGGATGTTTGCGCATGTTGATATGTGTGCAGTACCAATGTAATCCAAATCACAATTAACTATGACATAATATCAGCTCTACCATGGGCATCTGTGCTGTGCATTCCTGGGTACATGTTGATAGTGCCTACATATCTGCACTGTTACCTACTGTTAGTGTTACCCCTTCTTTGTTGTACAATGGACTACTTCCAGCCCTGCTTACTGTAGCTTTGTTTGCATGCATGTTCGCTTGGGGTTCTCTGGAACACTGCTTCCACCTGCAATGCAGAGTTACAGTGCTTCTGTGGACTCCTAGTGACATCTGCATAGCGTACGATATGTATGTCAAGTTTACACATGACAGAACATCACTGTCTGTCCTGTTCGCATGTACGTTGCCTGTGACACATTGCACATGTCTTACCTGGCATTTACCCACGTGTGCAGTCATATATGCCAGTGCTATGAAACAGTAGCAGTACACCCACACATACACACCTTCAGTATGTTGTTCCCCATTGGCCCTATGTGTTGGTACTCACCATGGCAATCACACTACTAGGGTAGCATGTGCAAAGATAACCTGTGAATCACCTCTATGGTCCAGTTGTGGTTTATGTGAGTCATGTGGCAATGTCACAGCTGCCACATGTATGCAGTCAACCATCACCCTTGGCCAGGAACGTACAACACATGTGTCGGATGCCACCACATAGCCAATCTGGGGACTGAGCACTCTGAACCCAGTAATGCCATACCCTGTCAGGTGGCATGTTATACTACAGTGACTACAATACCAGTCAGACATAGACACGCACTGACAGCAAGCTGAACACACTGGGGCATACGTGGGGACTCAGAATAGCATCCTGCCTGAGCATCACACACCTCCGCAGCTGGCACACAGGCATATGTTACGTCGGAACAGAGCACATGCCACACATGGCACACACATTCTGTGTGCCACATACTCACAGCCTGTAGGGTTACAGATGTGTCAGGTACCTCTCTTGGCCACTGCAGTGGGGTCCCGCTCAACAGGCTGTACATGGTGAAGGTCACAGTGATATGCCTCTGGGGCACTATGGTCCACCACAAAACACATGCATACAGGTCAGTCAGAGGCATGGACATATATGACTCAGTCATTGACCATGCCACTATGGCTGACCTGAGACATACCTCCCTGGACTACATGATAGGGAACATAGAAGGGATCTATCAGCATGTGGCATGGGCCAGTATGAGCCTGATCTTGGCTGCCATCATACCCTCACCAGGTATGCTACCACTATATGTAGGAAGGGTGTTCTATTTCTACATTCTGCTCAGTCTCCAATGTCATTCATAGGGTATCCACTGGCTGTCAACATATGCTTACATGCTAGGGAAGCCACAATGATGTGCGAGGGGCAGCTTGCACGTGCCACCCATGGCCCAATGTATATTGGCAAAGCCCCTTGATACACACATACTGCCTTATGCTGCAGGACACGGATTACATAGCCACCTCTGCGGGTATCACACAGGATAGGACACTAACAGTGATGCTACACAACACCAGCAGTGTACACCGCAAGATGCATGCACTGGACACTGTCCTCAGCATGGTGAACTGCAATGTCTGTGCAGTACCAGAGTCCTGATTCACGGCTCACAGGTGCATCCCATCACTGCCAGGTTATACCTCATACCATGCCTGTTGTCCCCTACACATGTAACACTGGACAGGGGGGTGGTATCCCAAGGCACCACAGATACACACACCTCCAGGTTGTTGGCACAGCACAAAGCATCAGGGCCTATTCATGCGCAGCTAACAGTGTGTCGGACGGCCGTCTGGTTCATAGCCTAGCACACACAACCCTCCCATAAACAGGAAACCCACCTATCCTCCATAACAACACTGGCAATATGCAAGTCTCAAGAACCGTCTTTATATGGCTGGACTGCATCCAGCCAAACATTGTGCGTGAGCATTACTGTAGCTACAACACACTAGTTGAAGGGTTCCCAGCATGTGGTCACTGAATTGCAGTGGAATGACATGTTACCATTCCCACAACAGGTGGGAACATGCAGCACCTGTACATTGACTACATGTAGACTATATGGCCCGGACCAGATGTGTATCCCCTGCTGTAGGTATCTTACCATATACACCCACACTGTATAAACACATACCGCGTGCGGCCCAAGACACAGTCATATTGTTATGCATTGCAAATACCATTTATCCACTCGAGGCATGTGTCAGACATGGTAACTACTGCAGGTCACAGGTATTTATGTGTATGTGTCACACACATACATCATGTGTGCATTGCCATTGCTGGTTTAGGCAATGGCATGCATTGTTATGCACTAAGACCCACACAAGGTCATAATGTGTGACACAACCACACGTGGCAGTTGTGGGTTACCAAAACATACCTATCTGTACTCTGACAATGGTAATAGACCCAGTAGCAGAGCTCACTATTGGCATTACTGGCCAAATAGCCCTGTTTGGCTGTGCTGATAGTGTGGTGACATCCCCTGTGTTTACTGGGGGAATATGCAGCATCTGGTGTATTGTATTTGCCAAAAGGATCTGTTCTCTCACACTTGCATTTACACACACCCTACTACCCCCACACACACTTGCCATTTGCAGGATTCATACCTCTACCTAACTAAGTCACGACACGTGAGAGAGACGCATTAGCGAAGCGCACTATTCAGATTACTAGGAGGTTCCTCTTCTCTGGCTGTACTTATAGGGTGCTGACATCATCAGTGTTTTGAAAGGGTAATGTGCATCATGTAGTGTGATCTCCTGATTGCCAAAACTAACATGTTTTTCATACAGAATTGCACACACACAAACTCCCCACATCCAAACACACACACACTTGCTGGTTTCAAACCCTTACCTAACTATGTTATGACATTTGAGAGTGACGCTGTAGCAGACTGCGCTATTCGGATTACTGTTAGGTGTCTCTTCTCCAGCTGTATGTATAGGGTGCTGACATCATCACTGTTTGGAAAGGGTAATGTGCATCATGTAGTGTGATCTCCTGACTGCAAAAAAGCACATGTTTTTCATACAGAATTGCACACACACAAACTCCCCACATCCAAACACACACACACACTTACCATTTGCAGGTTTCAAACTCCTACCTAACTATATTATGACACTTGAGACAGACGCATTAGCAGAGTGTGCTATTCGAATTACTGGGAGGTTTCCCTTCCCCTGCTGTACTTATAGGGTGCTGACATCATCCGTGCTGAGATAGGGGAATGTGCATTCTGTAGAGTGCTTCCACAGTTGCCAAAAGGGACATCTCCCTCACACAGACTTGCACACACACTAACCCCCCTCCACACACACTGGGCAGTTGCAGGATTCAAACCCCTACCTAACTATGTTATGACACTCGTGACAGATGTATTAGCAGAGCGCGATGTTTGAATTACTGGGAGGTTCCCTTCTCCTGCTGTACTTATAGGGTGCTGTCATCATCCGTGCTGAGATAGGGGAATGTGCATTCTTTAGAGTGCTTTCACAGTTGCCAAAAGGGACATCTCCCTCACACAGACTTGCACACACACACTAACCGCCCTCCACACACACTGGGCAGTTGCAGGATTCAAACCCCTACCTAACTATGTTATGACACTCATGACAGACGCATTAGCAGAGTGCGCTATTCGAATTACTGGGAGGTTTCCCTTCTCCTGCTGTACTTATAGGGTGCTGTCATCATCCGTGCTGAGATAGGGGAATGTGCATCCTGTAGAGTGCTTTCACCGTTGCCAAAAGGGACATCTCCCTCACACGGACTTGCACACACATAACACTGGACAGTTGCAGGATTCAAACCACTACCTAACTATGTTATGACACTCGTGACAGATGCAATAGCAGAGCGCGCTATTCGAATTACTGGGAGGTTTCCCTTCTCCTGCTGTACTTATATGGTGCTGACATCATCCGTGCTGAGATAGGGGAATGTGCATCCTGTAGATTGCTTTCACAGTTGCCAAAAGGGACATCTCCCTCACACAGACTTGCGCACACACTAACCCCCCTCCACACACACTGGGCAGTTGCAGGATTCAAACCCCTACCTAATTATGTTATGACACTCGTGACAGATGCATTAGCATAGCGTGCTATTCAAATTACTGGGAAGTTTCCCTTCTCCTGCTGTATTTATAGAGTGCTGACATCATCAGTGCTGAGATAGGGGAATGTGCATCTTGTAGAGTGCTTCCACAGTTGCCAAAAGGGACATCTCCCTCACACAGACTTGCACACACACTAACCCCCCTCCACACACACTGGGCAGTTGCAGGATTCAAACCCCTACCTAACTATGCTATGACACTCGTGACAGACGCATTAGCAGAGCGCGCTATTCGAATTACTGGGAGGTTTCCCTTCTCCTGCTGTACTTATAGGGTGCTGACATCATCCGTGCTGAGATAGGGGAATGTGCATCCTGTAGAGTGCTTTCACAGTTGCCAAAAGGGACATCTCCCTCACACAGACTTGCACACACACTAACCCCCCTCCACACACACTGGGCAGTTGCAGGATTCAAACCCCTACCTAACTATGTTATGACACTCATGACAGATGCATTAGCAGAGCGCGCTATTTGAATTATTGGGAGGTTTCCCTTCTCCTGCTGTACTTATAGGGTGCTGACATCATCTGTGCTGAGACAGGGGAATGTGCATCCTGTAGAGTGCTTTCACAGTTGCCAAAAGGGACATCTCCCTCACACAGACTTGCACACACACACTAACCGCCCTCCACACACACTGGGCAGTTGCAGGATTCAAACCCCTACCTAACTATGATATGACACTCGTGACAGACGCATTAGCAGAGTGCGCTATTCGAATTACTGGGTGGTTTCCCTTCTCCTGCTGTACTTATAGGGTGCTGTCATCATCCGTGCTGAGATAGGGGAATGTGCATCCTGTAGAGTGCTTTCACAGTTGCCAAAAGGGACATCTCCCTCACACAGACTTGCACACACATAACACTGGGCAGTTGCAGGATTCAAACCACTACCTAACTATGTTATGACACTCGTGACAGATGCAATAGCAGAGCGCGCTATTCGAATTACTGGGAGGTTTCCCTTCTTCTGCTGTACTTATAGGGTGCTGACATCATCTGTGCTAAGACAGGGGAATGTGCATCCTGTAGAGTGCTTTCACAGTTGCCAAAAGGGACATCTTACTCACACAGACTTGCACACACATCAACCCCACTCACTCACTCACACACACACACACACACACACACACACACACACACACACACACACACACACACACACACACAGAGCAATTGCATGGTTCGAACTCCTACCTACCTATAGTATGACACTTGAGGAAGATGCATTAGCAGAGCGCGCTAACCGAATTACTGGGCATCTGGTCTGCACCTGCAGTATTTACAGGGTGCTGACATCTTTATTTATACAGAGTTATGTACATCTAGTACTACCTGTCAGGTGGGGATAGCATATATATGCATTTTCAGCCACCTACGTCAGGGTCAGATATGCACATCGCACTGGCAGGTTATGTTCTATACCATGCTTCATGACCACAGGACCTGTAACACACAACACAACCAGTCCAGAACACCACACCCACATCCAGGACACACACTTAGCTTCTCTGGGAACAGTGCCAGGATATGCAGGTGTTCACATACACCATTCCAGTTGTTAACATCAGGTACAGGCATATTGTGTGTGAGAACTACTCAGGCCTCTACCACTTTACCCTACAGCCACTACAATTTGTGGGTCCATGTGCTATGGCAGAACCACACACCACAGCCACATGGGGGAATACATATTGCACCTGTCCATCTGCAACATGGGTACTCACTGTTCCACACCAGAGGTAGACCACCATTGTTGATATCCGACCATACCCACCTTTCCCTGGACATCCATATCCCACCCCCACTCCCAGGCAAGGTTGTCACTGCACACAAACTGTATTTAGCACAAGCAGACTCCACACTTGTGAAGACTGGGGTGGCCGACCTCAAAGGACCCATGCTGGGGGACTATACTGGCCACTCAGCATAATCCTTGACAATTGCATTCTATGAGCATGTGTATGGTTTGCATTGATCATGCTATCCCACATATACCCATGACTGCTCCACAACAAGACACCTGTCAGGTGTACTCCAGCCATATATGAGCCGTCCAACAGACAGAGTGAGCTAATACATTGCAGAGCTGTAGCCCACAGAGGGAGGACATCTGTGAACAGTTCCGACACGACACTTCATTCCCACATAATCATCACAACACAGTGTTGACAGTGGAATTGTCCAGACAATGCAGATAGGGCTCCCCTCAGTCTGTTACTGATGGCCACTTACTGTTAGGGATCCTCTGCAACCCTCTTCCAGCACACACCAACAACATGGCTGTGGCTTAGCACATTCAAACCCTGGGATCTCCACTGTGCCCCTGCTTGACAGAGGCACAGCTCACTAGCCTCACACGTTGCCTTATGTGACCTACTTTACAGTGGCACAGTAGCCTACTGTACTGGGGATGCAGATGCCAAGCACACTCTGGCTGAGCTGTCATTCCCTAGGGCAACAAGCCTAGTATTGACCTCTACACCCATATGTTCAATTGTCAGATGCACAATATTTGTTGTGCTGTTCTACTGTTTGCAGGTCTTTATTGCCATAGCATTCCCTGTTCCTATGACCAACTTGTGTATCTGTGGAAGATGTTTGCATATGACGGCGATCCACTTTATCACTTATGTCTCTGTAGCCATTTACTGTGTGCACTGGGCAGATTGCTGTGTTGTGGTTGGTTCCTGGAATAACACGTACAAATATGAGATATGTGTGGCCAACTGCTAAATGGAGATATGGCCTAAGTGTGTGAGCATGCCCAGTTCAGCCTTTCCATGGCATGTTGTCTGACATATGCCTCATTCATCAAAGTGTGTGAGCATGCCCAGTGTGAGCTTTCCATATGTTGCACTCTGAAGTCCACCACATATTTGGGTGTGTGTGAACTTCAACAATATCTCACGTTTATGGTTGTGTGTTGGGTGTCATGTTGTGTACTAACTGGCCAACTGCTTCGTGTCTGCCACAACAGGGATTATACTGTGCCTGCAGGGATTGCATGGGATACTTTGCAGACAGTTGCCAACATACTTTCATAATGACCTAACATTGTAGTACCGTATAGTGTACTGGTTCAGTACTTTCACTGTGGTGGACAGTATCCTGGGCTTTAGTCCTATCACTGCTTGACATCTTCATAGTGTGCACAACAGACTGTGTAGGGGCCAGTTGTGCACATATGACCATGTTGCATTATGTTCAGATATGGACTACCTACACCAGGCTCGTCCAACATTGGTAGTGTATTCCACAACATAGGTGGACATTGGCAAACACTAGCGATGTTCCCTAGGCCATTTCTGATGCTAGTCACAGGGTGTGTTTGTCCTTCGACACACATTGTAACTGGAGTTTGCCATGACATATGTCATGGTTGGTATACTGTGTCTCCGTCTACCTCTGACATAACAGTGATACCCAGGGTTAACCTACCATCTCCCATCCACTCATCAGGATTCCTCTTGAGGGGTGTCGATAGGTGACTCTCTGGCTAACCTGTACCGGGAGTCTACTCAAGAGTGGGGATGCCTTCTTTGTTATGGATCATTCTGTACAGCTTGTCCTATGTATGTCAGTGCTGGGGTTCAGGTCTCTCATGTGCATAGCTCACTGCCATTCAGATTGTACAAGGTGCAGCATGTTCACTGATTCCAGGTTGGACATGGCTTCATACATCAGGCACAGCTTGCCTGTAGCTGGGCAGTATGGCAGTGTGTGGGGCTGCAGTTTGTTTACTCAGGCAACACATGGCATCTGTTCATGCTCTTTGCTACTCCTGGTGGGGTACTGTTGTGGACTTTACAGTTGATGGAGGTGTCTGCTGAGGTATATCCCACAAGGGCTATTGTAGTCAATTGTGACGCTGATGAAGGATGACTGCAGAGCCACAGTGACCTCCCCTTATCTACATCTGACAACCTTCATGATTGGGTGGGTATATTGTATGTTTCTGCGAACACTACAGCCACATGTTTGTCCAGTGCAGGATATCTATCACCTTGTGTCCCCAGGTCTCTCATTACATGTTAGGTATGTAATGGGTTAGCACCTGTGTGGTAATTTCGGGCACTTACTGTATATCCACGGTGGTTGTCTATCCACAGTTCTGCAATTAGCTTGCTGACATGGCTATGGCTCCAGTTGTCTGTTTGTAGGTGGCCCTTTTGTGGGTTGCTTGTGTCAGCTGGGGGTCGGATATGATGGGCTGTTTGTACTCCTCTGCATACATGTTCAGTCACAGTCCTTCCATGCTGGCCTACACCTATGGGACATATATACAGAACGGGGGGGGGGCCCAGGACCAAGCCTTGTGGGATGCCACTCATATCTGCTTTGTAGTCTGACATGGATGCAGCATGTCTGACCATGTCAGTTCTGTCCTCGGTCTGGTTTGCAACCCCTCTACTGACATAGGGGTATATATTTAAGCTGGTGAACATATCCATACTGAACTCGTAGGGTATTGTCTAGAAGCATATGCACGGTCCAGCTATGCTGTGTGGACCACATTGCCCTCAACAGTGACCTTAATGACTGCTTCAAATGGGTCAAACATGTTTAGGGGCAGGATCTGCAGTTACGACAGCCACACTGTGTAGGGTCCAGTATCAGTAGGTCCACGATAGCTTTATGTCTGCGGTACATACTGATCCTTTCCACAGCTGTGCAGATCAAGCTTGTCAGGATCCTGGGGTGGTAGTTTGCAGTATCCATTCAGGCAACACCTTTGTTGTGAAGGACCACTGTTGTTGTACACTGCTCTTTGGGTACATATCCTGTGGTAAGGCTGACATTGGGCAGTAGTGTGATTTGGCATTCCATTATTCTTGGAGTCCATGTTGGCCTCAGCCCAGGACACCATCACATACCTTTGCTGCTGTGTGTTTTGCTTTGCAGATGATGGCTGTTACCTCAGCATCTGCAATGTCAGGGGACCAGCAGTCTGCTGGGATAGATATTTTGCATTCTGGGGGGGGGGTTGCACTGCACCTGTCAGGTCGTATGTTGGCAATATGTGTGTGTGTTTGGTATGTTGTTTGTAATATCTGTGTGATTCGGAGCATATCTGTGGATTCCCAACATGGTTCCTACCATCAGTTAAGTAAGCCTTGTGATTCTCCTTAGTGTCCTGTACAATTTGTATCTTCATAGGTTCATGGGTTCATACTAAGCTATCCACCCTAGGGCATTAGTAAGCCAAGCCAGAGTGTGTGTGTCTTTCGCCACCCCTTGCTATGTGACTATTATGGCCATTTATGATTTTCTTTACTGTGCCTCTGTCTGGTCGTGACACAGTGAAGACCCCCAGTATACATGTACGATCATCACTTGGCAATATTCCTGTTGAGGGGTGTCAGTGAGTGGTTCTGCCTAACTTGGATTGGGATCCTGTTTCTGGGTGTGGGGAGCCTCTGGGTTATGTATCTGTCCCTCCAGCACATCCTATTTCATTATGTGTTGAGGCTGACATCTGTCACTGTCACAGCTCCAATGGCTTTGATTTCCTGTGGTGGAGCATGTCCATTACTCCTGTGTTGGACATGGCCTTGTACAACAGACATACAATGCCTCTGTGTAGGCAGTCTGTGACTGCATTCAGCTGGGGTGTCTACAGCCAGGCAGCATATGACATATATTTGACACCCTTTATCCTCGTGGTGGGGTACCTTTGAGGTCTTCCGAACCGCTGAAGGTGTCATGTATGGTACATCCCATATGAGTCATTGTACTAGATTATGGGTGAGATAAGGGAACAGTACAGAGGCACAGTGACCTCTGTTGATGTAGATGTGAATCCTTTCATGATACTGTGTCCAATATCGACAATCTTCCTAGCCACATTGGCATTGTGTGTGTCACATGACAGATTACTGCCGACTTGTGTTCCTGGGTCCCTGATTACTGCTTGCATACATAATGGTTTACCACCTATGTGGTAATTTGTGCATACCTTGTCTGGTATTTGGTGGGACATTCATACTGTCCAGTGTCTTCAGGATGTCTGGGTGGAGCTCTTGTGTGTGAGAGTGTGGTCTGTCACATGCTACAGACTGTACAGCAGTTTTGACTACACTTAGGTGCACATGGGTGGTCTCCGCTGCTTTGTGCATTGTCAGTTACCTGGCTGTATGGGTGTCTGTGCTGCGTATGGATACTCCCCCTCCTTTGATGTTTTGGTCCAGGTGTTGGGGCCATAACGCATGATATGTGGTATAACGTGGTAGTGCTGGTGTGCTATCACTAGGCTTGCAGCAGGCTTCTGTCACTGTACAGACATCGATGTTCTTCATACTGGGAAGTGCCTCAGGGGCATGCATATTGCAGTTTACACATCTGGCATTGGTCAGCATTACCCTTATGTTTCTTACCACTTATGTTTTCTAGGGTGGTGGGTAGTCTTTTTGGCCTTGCCTACATACATAGATTCATAGATTCATAGATTCATAGATTAGTACTAAGCTAACTGCCCTTGTGAGCCATTTTAAGCTTAGCCAATTATCCCTTGTGAGACTCAAACCCTGCACCTTGTGTTTGTAAGGTAAACACCTTAACCATTAGGCCACCCTCCCAACCAATACGGCTCTATGGAGGTGGCAAAGGCCTTATCCAGTATCCAGACGCACAGGGGTAACAGGTGCAAGCCATCCCTGGAACAGCAGCATGGCTTGTCATGCATGAGATCTCAAGCAGACAGACATTAGACCCTCTTGGACTGACAGCTGTAACTGTGACACCTGTTAAAGATGATCATTCTGTGTTTGTACTGTGGCATCATTCTTGGTCAGGGTTGGATGCTGCACACGGCCAGTGTCATACCGGCCTGGGGTACATACTCAGAGAGATCATCCATGTCTCTTTTCATGTTGTCCAGGGAGGTACATCTCAGGTCATTCACACCAGCATGGACATTGAGTGCATCATATTTCTGCTTGCTTTGGGGTGACCTGCGTACTTGTGTTATGTGGCATATTGTGGCAGCCTACAGGCAGCTTACTGTACCCTTTCCCTTGTTCAGTCTGGTGAGTGGGACAGCAGTGTGTCTGCCTATACAGACACCTATTACAACTCTATCAGGCATGTTGTTTCTCCTTCTGGCCTGTGACTGTTTGGCACACCAGCTTTGTGGACTATGTGTTGCATATGCTATGCTTGGAGGTTGTGGTTGCTTGGGATCTGCTTTGGAGGCTTCTGTTGGTGTGGTGTGTTTGTAATTAGGGCCTCCGGGAATGTTTTTCTATGTTTATGTGTTTGGTTTACAGTTGTGGAAGGTCTATGTGGGACTGGGTTTGTGGTGTATGTGGTTACCTTCTTCTCCTGACTAGTTTTGACAGTACTGAGTTGGGGGAGCTCAGCCTCCGGTTTGGATACGTGGTTGCATCTATCACATATATTTGTATTTATTGGGGGGAGTTGTGGTTGTCTGTGTACTTGGGACATGTGTCACATTGCCTCTGGATTCACAGATTCTACTTGTTGTGGCTGGCCTTAGTGGACATATGTATGTGTGGACATATGTTATTGCCATACTACTGATCGGTGATTACTTCCCTTTTTATGTTTGCTCTATCATGTGGTAGCTTCCTCATTCTCTTGCATGGTTTGGTAATGACTGGAGTCCAGCATGCCAGATGCCTGCATGTATGGCATTGTGTCTTGTTGTTATTTGTGATTGCATACTCCAAGCATTCCTGGCTGTGTTCATGGAATGCCTGTATAACATGTTCTGCGGTGTGTCCCATATTCTGCACTTGCACAGGGCCTTTCGTGGATTCCACATCGGTTTGGAGGGGTGCAACCTATGCTTTACACATGTTTTTCACTGTAGTATTCTGGCCAGGGTCTGGGGTCGGGCTGTGTATATCCAGTGTGATTACTCTATGGTCTGGTCTTATCAGTAAGGGATACACTTCTCATCTTGCCATCCAGTACACATTTTGCTGATTATCACATCCAGTATGCTTACCCCTCTTGTGGGAGTGGTACGTTGTTCCTGGGCATTTTGGTTTATGGATTCTGGGAACTTTTCTCCGACTGTGTTGGTGCTAGCATAATGCTCCCGGTGTATGTCTGGGTATTTTCAGTCAAGCATTATAATGTGGTTTGGGGGGCTTGATATATTCATGTATTCCAACATAGGCCAGGTGCAGTTCCTGGTATTAGGACAGTAGTCTGCAGCAGGCTATACACTGGGAGGTGGTTTTAGCCATTGGTATTTGACCATGGCTATTCAATGCTGCTTCTTGTTGTGGTACCAACATGGGGGTGTGGTTATCCTTGACATTTATTGCTAGTCACCCTCCTTTTGTAGCTTATTCCATGTTTTGCGGCTGTACAGCACAGTATGAGGTGTGACCTGGTAGTGTTAGGGTACTGATGTGAGCCTTGACCCAGTTTTCTATTACAGGACTGATATCTACATTCTCCATACTGTGTGCGTTTGCACTGCACACATCTTGCTGTTTAGACTTCTGGCACTGGGTAGCATTACATCTAGGTTCCTATCCCTTGTGGTAGCTATGAAGGTGGGTTTGTGTTTTGAGACTTACCTATTCAGGGCATGCTGTGGGTACTGCCAGCCTTTGCCAGTATCCATGGGGCCTGGACTGATAGGTGCATGCCACCCCTAGCAGGTGTTGCATCATGTCATGCTCTGCATGTCTTCCCAGGCTGGAACCCATTGGCTCCCCTTTGACTACCTGCATTACTTCAGCCAGTTATTGCTATTTATCATCCCATCGTCATTTTGTGGCTTCATGCTTGGTGAGGGTGGATGTTAGTCAGGGTCCTCAGGTGTGCATATAGTACATGGTGTAACATTACTTAACACATGGTATTCATGCCTCAGGTGGTGCTGCAGGGCTGCCTCTGTCGGATGCGCATATTACACTCCCTTGTACATGTTTGTGAGCAGGTCATGCCATTTTAGGCATCCCTGTTATTATTTGAGTGAGTCAGAGGGGGTATCATTCCCAGGGTTCCTACTGAGCCAGTGTATGTGCTATGCGTTGCCTCTTTGCCAAGGCCAGGGCATACTGGGCATGCCTCCTTCTGCCTACTGGGGCAGGCTCGGGTTGTTCCTCCTCCGAGTCACGCTCTGCCTGTGATGGTCTTGGCAATGGTGGGGGGCTGTTTGGCCCAGCCCTATGCTGGTCCTGCTGCAGCTGTTTTCGCAAGATCATATTATGTAGCATAGCACATACCATGACAATTTGGGTACATGTAGTTGGTGTGTACTGCAAGGCTCCACCAGATGTGTCCAGACACCGGAACCGTGACTTGAGCAGCCCAAACACACGCTCTATTACATTACGTGTTTGTGCATGTGCCTCATTATGGCATTCCTGTTCAGGTGTGTGTGTGTTTCTGATGGGTGTCATCAGCCACGGCTCCAGTGCATAACCTGCATCCCCCACTAGGTGTCCGTGTGGGATGTCCCCATTGGCAAATGTCTGGTACAGCTGCGTCAAATGCCAGATGTGGGAATCATGGTAACTCCCAGGGCAGCCAGCACACACATTCATTATTATGCCCTGGGCATCACACACAACCTAGCAGTTGATGGAGGGGAAGCCCTTGCGGTTAATGTAGGCCCTACCCCACTCACCGGCTGGTGCTTTGATGAGTATGTGCGTGCAGTCTATTGCACCCACTACCTCAGGGTATTCCGCTATTTGCTGGAAGAGACGCATATTGCTGGCCAATACCTCACAGGCATTGGGGAAATATACATGATCACCGACATGTGCTGACATGGCATCCAGGAACTGGTGCAGTACTCTGGAGGCTGATGCCTGTGATATCCCCATCATATCACCAGTTGGTCTCTGGAAGGTACCTGTTGCTAGTATTCTTAGGCCAACACATACCTTGGTTTCCACTGGGATGGGTTCCCCTCTGTTGGTTCTGTGTGTGAGGCGTGGCCTGCACAGCTCAACTATTTGCTGCAGGAGCTCTCTGTCCACTCTAAAGCGCTCTACTGTCTCCAGCTCATGTAACCCGTGGTAGGTGACCCTGGGCCTGTACACTCTTCTCCGTCTCCTCACTGTGGGTTGTCTGGCACCATCTGCATTGTCATCACCCTCAGCAAGTCGCCTATGTCTCATTTTGACAGCCCCTAACATTTCTGCTCTGAGTGAAGCTTTTTCAGTTTTCACTTCTATTAGCTTACTCCTGTCTTGCAGTGTCTCTTGAGAGAAACATCCTGCACTGCTGTTTGCAGAGTTTTAAGTGCTGGGCTGGGCTACTATTCTGCCTGTGTACTTGCCTGCTTCTAATTGTTTTCACCTGCTAGCTCCAGCAGTATTCCCTGCTAGCTTCCTACTAATTCTGTTGCTTCCTTTTTCCTTTCTGTTTCCTCAGGGGGGAGCAGCGTGCATACCAGCAGAAACGCACTCATAGTGGCTTACATACATGCACGCACACATGCTTACACGGTTTACAATCGTCTTATTCGGGTTAAAACGCACGCACACCAGCGCAAACAGTGTTACAGGTCTGCCAACAGGCTCCTACATGCTCAGTCTGCCTTACACGCGTGCACACTGCCCTACTCGCACTTCATGGCGCGCACACGTGCGCATGCACGCCCCGCAAGAAACTTTAGTGAAAGTAACAGTGTACACCTTCCATTTCTTGTCTTTCCCAGACTTATCTTGTGGCACTCCTCTTTCCCTGATCTGTGTCTGTCATCTGTCATGTTACACTGACCTCCAATGAACTGCATTTCTTTCTACCATTCCCCCCTGTGATGTCACCTATCTCCTACTCTATTCCTCCCCCTTATGTATCTATTACACTAATCAGACTGTGCTCATTTGCTATGTAACTGTGAGATTCAGTATCCTAAGCCTCATTTACATGAGATTGCCTACTAATGCTTAGTTACATGTCTTACACTCAGCTTCCCCCCTTAGCAACCACTACACGGTGGTCATGTTGTTTTTGGTCTGCTGGTCCCTGTATTGTCATTCCATGTACTGCATAAAAAGTACAGTTTTGTACCTACCATAAATGTAGATGTTCGAAGATCCACATTGCTGCAGTCATAACCTGTGGGGTAGTCCGCTGTCCTCGGTCGGCCCGAATACCAAAGTGTTAGGCTGGCGTCGGTCATGGTCGCTTAGATCTGACGTCAGTACGCCGTGGTACTAAAGCGCATGACCGACGCCATATCCTCAGTCTTTCTTGCCCCAGATGCCAGAAAGCCTTAAAAGGAAAGGCTATAGCCACAAATAGAAAAACACCCAATTACCAAAATAGCAATAATAGGTACACCACAAACCACCCAGTCACCCCAAACTACAGAGGGGAAGGAGGGAGGGTAAATTGGACTGCAGCAATGTGAATCTTCGAACATCTACATTTATGGTAGGTACAAAACTGTACTATGTTCTTCATCTCACATTGCTGCAGTCATAACCTGTGGGTAGAATCCCAAAGCAAAGGTAAAGGGAGGTTGGTAAAATCAGAAAGCATTAGGAGCTGCTAATATGCCCTGTAAAACAGCAGTGGCAAACCCAGCCCTAGATTTAGAATAAAGAGGGAGATGGTAATGCTTAGAAAAAGTGTGCACTGAACTCCAGGTAGCTGCCTCCAAAATATCCTTAGTAGCTACTCCCCTTAAAAAAGCAGTAGAAGTGGCAGTTGCTCTAGTGGAATGAGGTCTGATTCCAGCCAGAACCTCCTTACCATGATGAGAATAACAAAAAGCAATACAATGACCAATCCACTTAGAAATAGTTTGCTTTGAAACAGGTTTTCCTTGTGAACCCAAGGCAAAAGAAATGAATAACTGTTGAGACTGTCTGAACCCTTTAGTTCTGCTCAAATAGTAACGTAACTGCCTGTGAATATCCAAGGAATGCAAAATTTTTTCCCCCTTATTTTGGGGATCAGCATAAAACGTAGGCAAATGAATAGATTGGTTTAAAGCCACATTAGAAACAACTTTCGGCATAAAAGTAGGGTTAGTACGCAGGGATACCCTATCCTTATGGAATATCAAAAAGGGTTCAACTGCCATTAGAGCCTGTAATTCAGATACCCTTCTAGCAGACGTAATAGCCAACAAAAAAGCAGTCTTCCAAGACAAAAACTTCAACTCAGATGTAGCTGCAGGTTCAAAAGGAGGTAAAGTGAGTTTTTCCAACACAAAATTGAGATCCCAGGAAGGAGTAGGAGCTCTACGCGGGGGGTCTTATGATCTTTGTCCCTCTAAGAAATTGCTTAAACAAAGGATGAGAGAATAATGGTGGGTCACAGTCATAGTGAGCAGAAATAGCTGCAGCATGAACTTTTACAGAGGAGAAAGACAAACCCTTGTCTAGTAATTCTGTAAGATACTGAAGTGAAACACTCAAATTAGGCACTGAAACATCAAAGCTCTTTGCCTTGCTCCAAAGAAAAAATCTCCTCCATTTATCAGCATAAACTTTCCTTGTACTAGGCCGTCTGGCCTCCAAAATGACATTCAAAACTTGTTAGGAAGCTGCGACCCCCCCAGGGTCTAGAACAGAATACGCCAGGCTGTCAGATGCAGGGACTGTATCCTGACATTGAGGAAATGATTGTTTGTCTGGGACAAAAGGTGTGGAACTGGTGGCAAAGGCCAAGGAGGCTCCTGTACTAAACTTCTCAGTAGAGGGTACCAGTGCTGACGTGGCCAATCTGGAGCTATTAAAATCATGCAGGGCTTGTCCTGTCTGACCTTCAAGAGTACCTTTGGAAGGAGAGGTAGAGGAGGAAAGGCATATACGTGAAGGTTGTTCTAACTGAAAGACAGAGCATCCACTTTCCAAGCCTGTGGGTGAAACATCCTTGTGCAAAACTTTGGCAGTTGAAAATTTTGTGGAGAAGCGAACAGATCTATGTCTGGAGTCCCCCAAGCCACTGTCAACTGTTGAAACACATGAGGATCCAATTTCCACTCGTGGGGATCCACCATCTGCCTGCTCAAAACATCTGCTAAGGAGTTCTGTGCTCCTGGCAGAAACCTTGCCTGAAGAGTGAGGTGCAAACTGAGAGCAGTCTCCCATAAAATCATAGCTTGTCTGCAAAGAGGGTACGGATAGGTTCCCCCTTGCTTGTTGATGTACCACATGACTGTTGTGTTGTCTGTTTGAATCAACACTCGTCCTGGATGAATGAGATCCTTGAAAGCCATCAATGCAAATTGGACTGCTAACATCTCCTTCATGTTGATATGCAAATGTTGAAGTCTGGCAGGCCACGTGTCTTGAACCCATTTTCCATTGAAGTGTGCTCCCCAAGCCATGTCTGAGGCATCTGTCGTTAAGATCTGACTCGTCTCTGGTCGGGTCACAGAGAGTCCCTTGTTTAGGTGACATTCCTGAGCCCACCACAAAAATTCCCTTTGAATGCAAGGTATCATCTGAATGACAGTGTCCAAATCGTGGCAGTGTTGAGTCCATACGCTTTTGAGATACCATTGTAACTTCCTCATATGCAGTTTGGCATTGGGAAGCACCAGAATACAAGATGCCATGAACCCCAAGGCTTGAAGGACTGTCCTTGCAGTCAGCCTGGACCGTAGAGACAATTTTTGGAAGTAAAGGGTAAGATTTCTTTGTTTGTCCGGGGTCAAAAACGCCATCTGAGAGGCTGTATTCAGTCTCACACCCAGAAAGCACATGTCCTGAGAGGGTACTAGACTGGACTTTGTTTCGTTCACAGAATACCCTAGGCACCTTAACACTGTCATAACATACTGTAGATGGTGAAGTAACTTGACTTTGTCTTGAGCAAGAATCAGGCAATCGTCCAAATAAGGATAAATTTGTATTCCTCTTAACCTTAAGAAGGCTATCACTGGAGCCAGGACCTTTGTGAACACCCTGGGCACAGTAGATAAGCCAAAGGGCAATGCAGAAAACTGATAATGTGAAGTCCCAGCCCGAAAACGCAGGAAGCTCCTGCAACTGGGCCTGATAGGAATATGAAGATAAGCCTCTTTGAGATCCAGAGTTACCATCCAGTGATCTTTGCCTAGCAGAGGCAGAAGTTTTTGCAAAGTTAACATTTTGAATTTTAGAATGTCCAGGTATGTGTTGAGAATAGACAAATCCAGTATTGGCCTCCAAGTGTTTCCTTTCTTTGGCACAAGAAACAGGCGAGAATAAAATCCTAGGCCCACTTCTGACTGAGGGACCTCCTGGATAGCCCCCATTTGTAGAAGTAAAGCAATCTGTCTGTAAGCCTCCACCTTTTGCTGAGGAGGAACGTCTGGTATGCCTTTGAAAGGAGGCAAGGTGTGGAAATAAAACTTGTAGCCTCGATCTATAATGTCCAACACCCATTTGTCCTGGGTGACCAAAAGCCAATTTTGCCTGAAAAGTGCCAACTTTCCTCCCAGAGGAGCTGCCAGACAGGAGGGATCTGGCAGCTGAAGATACAGGTCATTGGGTTTGCTTACGAAAAGGCTGACCCCTGCCCTCACCTGAAGATTGTGCAGGGAACTCCACGCCTCGGTCTGAAGGAACCCTGAGCATGAGCCCTGCCCTACCACGCCTAGATCTGCCCCTAGACTGTAAATCAGAAGAAGGATAAGCCCATCCCTTAGCAGGCCAATTTCTGCTAAACTTAGGGGCTGTACCTGTAAAAATTCCTTAACTGTCTGCATGGACTTAGCTTTGTCTTCCATTTTCTTCAAAACCGACTCCACAGGAGAACCAAACAGAACTTCAGATTGAAGGGGAGCATCCAAAATTCGAGCTTTTACATGCTCTGACAAATTCTGATCCTTAAGCCAGGCGTGCCTACGAATAACTGATCCAGTGGCAGCCACCCTGGAGGAAGCCTGAAGAGCATCAAAACCACACTGCAAAGAATGCTTACCCACCTGATCAGAGGCATGAACTAAATCTTGCAATTCTTTACACTCAATACCCTCTGCTAAAGCATCAACCTTAGATTTTAACTGACTTAATAGAAAATTCTGGTACTTCAGCATATGAAACTGGCAATTCAAAGCCCTCATCGCTAGAGTGGAAGAGGTATACACTTTTTTACCCCACCTATCCAAAGCTCTTGAATCTTTATCCAGAGGGACTGGATTCTTCACAATAGAAGCCCTGACACCCTTAGGTCCCTGGCTAATAGTCTCCGGGTCAGCTCTAGGGCTCTTATACAAATATTTATGGGCCTCTGGTACTCTGTAATACCTGTCTGGTTTAACAGGGGCAGGAGGTAAAGAATCAGGATTAAGGGAAGCTTCAGAGAAAACATCCTGAACAACATCCAAAACAGGGGGAATAGCCAAGGGCCTATGCTGTGGTAAAAATGAAAATTCCCTAAGCCTCTTACGAGAATCTGAGAAATCCTGACCTTCCCACTTAAAATGCTCCCTCATGGAATGCAGGGTCTCAGAAAAGGAAAAATCCTCTGGAGGGGAAGCAGAAGGACACGAATCCTCTGCATCAGAATCAGAATAAGGAGGAAAATCCTGAATGTCCTCAGCTGAAGACTCAGAGTAATCTGAGGAATGCTCTAAACCCTCTACCTCTGGCTCCACCCTAGGCCTCTTATCCGGGGGGGGCATAGAACCCCTGATTAAGGTAATCAAATCCTCTGCCATCTTCAGCATATGCTTTTTAGGAACAGAACTAGGGCTGACACCAGAGGAAGACAAACCAGGCCTGACCTTGGAAGGAGCTTTAGAGACAGAAGTAGAAGGCCTAACCACCTTATGCAGAGAAGGGACCACAGTAACCTGAGAGGCCCCCTCAGCCTGACCCGACTCCTGAGAGGCCACATCCTGCAAGATTAAAGGCTCCCCCTGAGATTCAGCTGAAACCTCGGCTGGATCCACAGATTCCACCGTAGTTTCTAAAGAACCGGCGTCCGTAACGGACGACTCATCCTGCTTGGACTTTAACATTTTTTCTTTACGCTTCGTAGCGGTAGCGGGCGTCGGAGGATCAGACGGCATATTGTAATTACACCGCCATCAAGACAAGTCTAGCACAATCAAACCTGCGCTTAATGGTGTGCTTATTAAATTTAGCACAAAGCGACACCGACTACGTCGTGCTCAGGCCCCAAGCAAGGAATACAGAGAGAGTGGTAATCCCTATGAGGTATCTGCTTCCCACAAGAAATACAATTATTTACTTTTTCTGACATCCGGATTTAACTGAGGCAAGAAAAGACAAAAATATTCCCCAACGGGGTACTTAGCCCAACTTGGTCTTCGGTCTGAAACTCAGAATACGAAAATTTCAGGACGCCGAACGGCACTTGCAAACGCTGCTTCTGCTTCGGACCATGCGGCAAGAAAGACTGGGATATGGCGTCAGTCATGCGCTTTAGTACCACGGCGTACTGACGTCAGATCTAAGCGACCATGACCGATGCCAGCCTAACACTTTGGTATTCGGGCCGACCGAGGACAGCGGACTACCCCACAGGTTATGACTGCAGCAATGTGAGATGAAGAACATCCCACATTTGTGGGTTTATAACCTTCATTTTTATGTTTTATACAGCGAAGCCTGTTTGCGCGGGGCTGCGCTGGGTTTAAACATTATATTTTTATTATTTTTGCATCGGGTTACCTTGCCAATGGCCACACATTTGGCCATTGGCATGCTGCCTGACACATATGCACCCTTTATTTGGAGCTGGCATGGCTCCATTAGAATTTTGAGAAACGCACTCAGTTGTCAACTGAGTACATTTCTGCAGCTAAAACGCTCTTACACGGCTGGTTTCTGCTTCGGATCGCTAATATACCTCATTTGCATACCTTCGGCTGCAAGTGAGGTATTTATGTCACGCCAGTCCGTGTAAGAGACGTTTTAGCTGGTCTCTTACACGGAGTTTAGGGCTGTTCCTGGATCGCAAGGCTTGCATGGAGTGTTACACGTCTCTTACACTCCGTGCAAGCCTTCGTGAATCCTGCCCAATGTCATTTATTCAAGTGTACTTATGCAACCATTTTTTATGGAATACTATTGGCCTGAGGAAGCCCATAAGGGTGAAAGCGCTTGCCAGTTTTTTATGTATTAAAGCTGTTTATTTTTTGAGGCTCTATTTTGTCAGTTTATTTTGCCTGTTTATGTGGAGGACCTTGGTCAGCCCTGGCGTGTTCCTGAGCTTGATTTGTTATTTTACCGTTCTATTTATGTTGTCAAATGTTTGCCTACCCTCCACAAAATGACACTGATCTAGATCTACCAATTTTGGCATCATTATTGCCATTTTTTTAGCCATTATAGACATAAACACTTTATAATCATGATTTAGTATTGAAATTGGCCAGAACAAAGTGGGATCTGATGGATCTTTACCCTCTTTAGGTAGTGCAGCTACTACCACTTTCTTCCACGATGTTGGTACTTCTCTTCCTCTTAAAATATGGTTAAACAAAACCTTTCAGATCTTCATCAGTTTTTTTCCCTCCTAGCTTCCAAACTTCCAGAGGAATACCATCTAATCCTGGGGACCTTCCTGTAGATTGGTTATACATCAGCATTTTTATCTCATATCCTCCTATCCTAGCTGTTAGTAATTTGAGACTCGTCTTCCTCTAGCCTTGGCATATTTAATTCTTCCATAAACATTTCCATTTACACCTTTTCTTGATTTCCATATCTCTCTGGTTTATACAGACTTTCATTGAATTTCCAAAATATTTCTAATACTTCTACAGGATCCCTAGTTTTCTTCCTTGTAATAGACTCCCTAAGCTTGGTGACAGCCCTTTCTACTTTACGTTGTCTGAGTCGTTGTGCTAAAAGTTTTTGTGCTCTAGAGTTATTAAAAAATAAGAAGTTATGTACTCACCACAATGTTCCATCTGAGTAGGTATCTTCATTTGTCTGCAACCTTTGGGTATCGGATCCGATCTCGGATCCGAGCCGGCAACTTATTTCACAGCTAATAGATCCAAGCTCCTAGCTCCTCCCCTTACCCATAATCCCCTGCTAACCCTGACTGACCTCAGATCAAGTTTGCCCTTATATAAGCAGCTAACAGGCTAAATAGGTCCCGAAAGGGACTAAGGGAAGGACTAAGGGAAGGACATCCAGACCTAAAATTTCGAAGGTCAGGGGGAAGGAGGGGGGGGATGGTTGCAGACAAATGAAGATACCTACTCAGATGGAACATTATGGTGAGTACATAACTTCTTAATCTGAAGTAGGAACTTCATTTGTCAGCAACCTTTGGGACAGAGTCCCCAGCTACCTAGATCTTGGGAGGCCATCATGGAAGGATGTTCCGAAGCACTGCGGAGCCAAAGGATGCTCTCCCTCTGGAGATAACATCCAGCTTATAATGGTTGATAAAAGTATGGGATGAGGACCAAGTGACTGCAGAGCAAATATCATCCAAAGATACTCTAGACCTAAAGGCAACAGAGGTAGATATAGAGCGAGTAGAATGTGCACGTACTGCCTGAGGTGTGGGTCTCCCAGAACTTTCATAGGCCAAGAGAATGCACTGTGAGATCCATCGTGATAGAGTGACCTTAGAAACAGATTTACCTAAGTTAAATTTGGCAAAGGAGATGAACTGGTCGGATTTTCAATGACCAGCCGTCCTATGAATGTAGAAGCACAGTTGTCTATGCACATCTAACGAATGCAGTCTGTATTCTCCTTTGTTTTGATACTTAGGAAAGAAGACAGGCAGGTTAATAGATTGATTGATATTAGCCTCCGAGGCCACCTTGGGAAGAAATGAGGGATTGGTCCTGAGGTATACTCTATCCTGGTGGAAGGCCAAGTACGGAGGTTTTACGCAAAGGGCCTGAAATTCGGAAACTCTTTTCGCTGAAGTAATAGCGACAAGGAACGCTGTTTTCCAAGATAGGTACTTAAGATCAACCGAAGCAGCAGGTTCAAAAAGGGGAGCTGTCAAGGCCTGTAGGACTAGTGATAAATCCCAAGGGGGTACAATGTCTTTGATAGGGGGTCTGAGCAGGAAGCTACCCTTGAGAAAGATTTTGCACAATTTTGCCGTGATCAAAGGCCCTGATTCATGTCCCACATGATAATGCGAAATAGCTGCTAGTTGAACCTTGACCGTTGAGCCGCTAGCCCCCTGATGAAAAAGACCTGTAAGGAAATCCAACACAGTCGGCAATGGTGCTGTGAAGGGATCTAAATTATGATGCTTCACCCAGATGGAGAAACGCTTCCACTTACTGCGATAGACCCTTCTAGTGGAAGGTTTGTGTGCTGCTACTAGTATGGCTTTAACTGGGGAAGAGATACCGGGAGTCCTGACTAGGAGTGGAACTGGAGCAGCCAAGCTGTCAGCTTTAGGCTGTCCAGATTCGGGATCAGAAGACCTAGTGGATGAGATATTAGATCCGTTAGGGGATCCAGAATCCAAGGAGGATTCACCAGGTGAGACCACAGGTAAGGGAACCACGTTTGACGAGGCCAGAATGGGGCAATGAGGATCATTCTGCTCCCCAACCGACTGGCTTTCTGTATGAGTTTCAGCATCAGGGGTAGAGGAGGGTATGCATAAAGCAGACCGGGAGGCCAAGCATGCACCAGGGCATCTCTCGGGGATTCCCCGAAGGGGGGAATTAGAGCAAAGTAACTGTTGCATTTCATATTTGAGGGAGAGGCGAAGTGATCACAAAAGGGTTGCCCCCACACGGCAAAAATCCGCTTCGCTACCTGGGGATTGAGAGACCACTCGTAAGGTGAAGGGATGGTGCAGCTGAGTCTGTCCGCAAGTATGTTGGACCGTCCCGGAATGTGCGTTGCAATAAGAAAGCGGTTGGTGGAGATCGCCCATTCCCACACTCTCATGGCCTCTCGACAGAGAGGATAGGACCTGGTTCCCCCCTGTTTGTTGATGTACCAGACAACTGACATGTTGTCCTCTGTATCGCAATAGTTCCTACAGGAAGAAGGTTGTGAAGTGCCTGCAACACCAAGATCACTGCCCTCATTTCCAGAACATTGATATGCAAAGAGGTCTCGGTGTCGTTCCATGTGCCTTGGACCGTCCTGTCTGAGCAATGCCCCCACCACCCGAGGCGAGAGGCGTCCGTGGTTACCGTGGCGAGGGGAAGAGGCGTGGAGAAGGGACGTCCCGTATGGAGGTCCGGGGATTGGAGCCACCACAAGAGAGCCCTCTTGCTAGCCCTGCTGAGGGGAATAGGATGGCTTAGGGGGTAGTGTAGAAAAGACCACTGGACTTGAAGGGTCCATTGCAGGACCCTCATGTTCAGATGAGCCAATGGCAGAAGAGTGATTGCCGCCGCCATGGAGCCTAGAGCCCTTAGGACCAACTCCGCCGGTGGAGCTTCTAATTGGAGGATGGCCCGCACATGAAGCCTCAGGCTTTGTAGCCGTTCCGCAGTCAGGAATGCTAGAAGGTACCTCGTATCTAACTTGGCCCCTATGAACTCTATCACCTGGGTCGGCGCAAGAGAGGACTTGTCCATGTTGATAGTGATGCCCAGCCGGGGGGCAAGTCGAAGGAAGTAGTCCCTGGCTGAGCAGAGTAGATGCCTTGTCGGGGCGGTCAGGAGCCAGTTGTCCAGGTATGGAAAAACCTGTATTCCCTGGAGTCTCAGATGGGCCGCTATCACTGCTAATACTTTGGTAAACACCCTGGGGGCTGTGGTGAGACCAAAGGGAAGGACCCTGAACTGGTAGTGACTGGCTCCCAGCCGTAAGCGGAGAAACCTCCTGGATCGTCTGTCCATCCGAATGTGGTAGTACGCATCCTTGAGGTCTATTGAGAACATCCAGTCATTCTCCCGCAGAATGGGGAAGATGGACTGAAGGGTGACCATCTGGAATTTTTCTTTGGTTACTAACAGGTTCAGAGAAGAAAGGTCGAGAATTGGCCTTAAGTCCCCCGTCTTTTTTGGCACCAAAAAGAACCTGGAGTAAAACTCTAATCCGAGCTGGTCTGGGGGGACGGATTGGATGGCTCTTTTTCCTAGGAGCTGCTGAATCTCTGCAGCTGCTACCTCCTTCTGATCGGGTGGTACATCGGGGAGGTTTCTGACTTTGGGGACATGATACAGGGGAATGTGGTAACCTCTGGATATGATACGAAGCACCCAGCGATCCGTAGTGATGGACTCCCAATCTGACCTTCTGATCGGGTGGTACATCGGGGAGGTTTCTGACTTTGCGGACGTGATACAGGGGAATGTGGTAACCTCTGGATATGATACGAAGCACCCAGCGATCCGTAGTGATGGACTCCCAATCTGCCAGATGCCTCGGGAAATGCCCCCCGACTGCCTCCAGAGTGGAGCAGTCGGGCCACCCCTCAGGGTTGCTGCGTGGGCTGGTCAGAGAAGGATTCTCTGGACCCAAAGTTTTTCGGGTCCCCTCTGCCTCTAGAGCGGCGTCCTCCCTGTCCTCCTCTGCCACGGAAGGACTGGTTGTCCGGAGCAGGTTGGGAATGTTGCAATTTCCAGAACCACATCTTCTTCTGTCCCTTTTGGTTCTTGGAGAAGGACCTCTGGGGAGCAGAGAAGCAGACTCCAACGGCAGACAACGTCTTCCCGTCCTTTTCGCTCTGGACTAAAGTCTCGCGAACGGTCTTGCCAAATAAGGCAGAACCATCAAAAGGGGCATTCGCAAATGATGCCTTAAAGGGTTCCGCAAAGTCAGTGTCGGAGCCAGGCCTGACGTCTCATGACTAGGCCTGCTCCGCTGGCTCTAGCGGCTCCCTCTGCGGCATGGGATAAAAGCGGCATAGAGGTATTCAATATTGATCTTAGAGTGGCCATGCAAGTGGAATACAACTGCTTGTCTTCCGCCGACATGGACTCCGGGGGGGAAGCAGCGTACTCTCTGATAAGGTCTTGCTGCATCCTAATGACGTGTGCCATGTACTTCAGGGACCTTACTGAGAAGGTCGCTGAACTAAAGACCCACTTCTCTAGGCGATCCATCGAGTGGGACTCTCTGCTCGGTGGATGCACAGAGGGGCTCTCCTGAGCTAATTCCCTCCAACATGGCATCTATGGGGGGGCCCTTGCTCCAGTGGGACCTCTCCGAAGGGGGGCTCAGAATCTTATCGGGGTGCTTGGGAACTGGCTCCACAGTGTCCGGCTCCTTCCACGCCCTGGTGGTAATCAGGTCCACCAGGGGGTCGGACGGAGGAGACACCCAAGAGGTAGACGGGCCTGCTTCGAACGCCTCCAGGAACATGGATTCATCAGAGGAAGCCTTAGGGGCAGACCACCCCCCCCGATCCTAAGCATTTCCATGATGTCTCTGAAGGAGACATCCTCGGAGGGTGATCTTGGGGAGCCTTCCCCCTCATCCAAATCCCTATCTTCTGTTAAGGACTCGGGGGAGTCCACGTGCCTCCTCTTACACTTCCGCTTGTGAGGAACATCCTCGGGGGGGCTGTCCGAGGAAGACTCACCAGCAATGTCCTGTTCCAGTGGAACGACCTGAGATGTTAAAGCAGGCTGTCCCTGAGGCCGAGTGATGGAAGCCTGACCCAAACGAGAGGGAGTGCGGGATGGAGCCCTAGCAGGGGCCTGGATGCCCTCAACAGTGCCATCTCCACCACCTCGAATGCCAAGGGAGAGCCGCTCTCAGTGGGATTCGTGAGCCGACCCTCGCCCGGATCCGAAGGGTGGATCGGAGCTGGCGCCGAGACCATCGGATCCGAGAGGCCAGTGTGCTCCGACCTGGATGGAGCCGAAGGCACAAAAAGCTGGGGTCTGGTATTCTTGTGGCTCCTCTAAGAAACTGTTTAACCAATGGATGTGAAAATAAAGGAGGATCATGCAATCATAGTGGGGCAGAAAATGTGCTTAATGCACTTTTACAGAAGAGAAGGACAAACCCCTTGTCCAATAAAATAGTCAAATATTTGATAGGTAATGTACAACTCAAATTAGGGTAATTTGACATCAAAACCTTTAGCTGAACTCCAAAGAAAAAATCTCTTCCATTTATCAGCCATAAACTTTAGGGTAAAGTACTAGGGACGCCTGGCTTCCAAAATAACATCCAAAACTTTATTGAGGAGCTGAAGGCCCTCCTTCTAGTAAAACAGATCATGCGCCTAGGATGTTTAAAGGTGTAGGGATTGCACCCTGACATTGAGGAAAAATGAGTTGTTTTCCTGAGACAATAAGTGAGGAATCTGTGGTAATGGCCAAGGTGTTCCACATGAATTAGGCTCCTCAACAAGAGGGCAGGTACCAATGCTGACGCAGGGCCAATCCGGTGCTATAAGGATCATGCAAGGTTTGTCCTCCTGACTTTCAACAGCACCTTTGGAAGAAGAGGCAAAGGAGGAAAGCATACACGTGAAGGTTGCTCCAACTGAAGGATAGTGCATTCTATTTTCCAGAGCTTTTGGATGAAACAGCCTTGTCAAAACAATTAGCAGTTGGAAATTCAGAGAGGAGAAGCTTAACAGATCTATGTCTATGAGTTCCCCAGAAGCCATGGTCAACTGAAGAAATACCTGAGGGTCCAATTTCCATTCGTGAGGATCCGACAATCCGTCTTGCCTCAGAACATCTGCTAAAGAATTTTGTGCTCCTGGCAGAAACTGTGCCTCAACCGAGTGATGTGCAGATTCAAAGCAGTTTCCCATAACAGCATTGCTTGTCTGCACCCAAGAGAAGGTAAGAATGAGTTCCCCCTGCTTGTTGATGTTGCCACACTTGACCAGTTGTCAGTTGTCTGTTCGAATCAACACCAGTCCCTGGTTGAAGTAGGCTCTGAATCCTTTCCAAAGCAAAATTGAACTGCCAAAGACATCTCTTTCATGTTGATACAGCAAGTGAAGTAGCTCTGGGGCCAAAGGTCTTGAATCCATTTTCCTCTGAAAATGAAACTTCCCCAGGCTGACTCCGAGCGCGCTCTGCTAAGCCGTCAATATCGACTTGCCTCTGGTTGGGTCACAGAGCCCTTGTTTTAGAGTGACATTCCTGAGCCCACCACAGAAATTCGCCCTTCTGAATGCAAGGTAGAATCCGAATGACCAGTGTGTCAAATCGTGGCTGTGTTGAGTCCAAACGCTTTTGAGATACCATTGTAGCTTCCTCATATGCCAGTTTAAAATTGGGAGAGTACTAGAATGCAAGATGCCATGAACCCCAAGGCTTGAAGGACTGTCCTTGCAGTCAGCTCTGGACATTACTGGATAGCTGTTGGAAGTATATAGGTGAAAGATTTCTTTGTTTGTCCGGGTAATGTAAATGCCATCTGAGCAGCTGTGGGTCTAGTCTTACACCCAGAAAACACATATCTCTTGTGAGGGTACCTAGACTGGACTTTATTTCATTCACGCAGGAATACCCCTAGGCATCTGAAAACTGTCATTACATACTGCAGATATTGAAGAAGTTCGGTGGCTTGCCCTAAGCCAGAATCTAAAACAGTTGTCCAGATAAGGATAAATTTGAATTCTGTTAGTCTGAGAAAAGCTTATTACTGGAGCCAGGACTTTTGTGAATACCCTGGGCATGATAGACAAGCCAAAGGGCAATGCAGAGAACTGATAATGCAAATTCCATTCCGAAATCTCAGGAATTTTCTGCAACTGGGCCTGATAGGAATGTGAAGATAGGCCTCTTTGAGATCCAGAGTCACTGCATCCAGTGATCTTTGCCCAGCATAGGTAACAGCCGTGGTTGCAGTGTTAACATCTTGAATTTGGAATTTCCAGAAAGGTGTTTAGAATGGACAAATCCAGAATTGGTCTCCAAGTATTTCCTTTCTTTGGCACTAAGAAAAACGGGAATAAAACCCTGTGCCTCTTTCTGCAGAGAGGTACTTCCTGTATTGCTCCCAACTGAAGCTAGCAGAGAAGAAATTTGTGCCTGTGCTTCCAGTCTTTTGCTGATGAGGCACATCCGGCATTACCTTGAAAGGAGGAATGTGTGAAAAGTAAGAATTTGTAGCCTCGATTTATTATGTGTCCAATACCCAGTTGTCTTGGGTAATTACTGCCAAATGCCAATTCCTTCTGAAAAGTCCCAGTTTTCCTCCTAGAGAGGAGCTGCCAGCAAGGCAGAGTCGACAGCTGAAGTTGCACAGGTCATTGGGTCTGTTTCCGGAAGGACTGACCCTGCCCTCCCCAGCAGAAGGGGTAGAAGAACTCAAAGACCTAGAAGTAACAGGGCCCTGAGAGGAAGCCCTACCTCTCTACCTACGCCTCGACCTGCCCTAGATTGATAATCCGAAGAGGGGAAAGACCATCCCTTAGCAGGCCAATTCCTACTGAACTTAGGGAGCTGAACCTGTAAAAGGAGTCACTTAACTGTCTGCATAGACTTAGCTTTTCCTCCATTTTTCAAAAACTGATCTCTACTGGAGGCCAAAAGAACATCAGATTGCAGAGGAGCATCCATAATTCGAGGCCTTAACATGCTCTGACAAGGTCTGATCTTTTAAGCCAGGCATGCCTGCGCACAACTAATGAACTAGTAGCAGCCACCTATGGAAGCCTGTAAAGCATCAAAACCACACTGCAAAAGAATGCTTACCAACTTGGTCTGAAGCATTGCACTAAATCCTGAGCTCCTACATATTCAATACCTTCAGCTAAAGCATCTACTTTACATTTCCGATTGGCCCAGCAAATAATTTTGATACCTGAGCATATGAAACTGACAATTTAAAGCTCTCATAGCCAAAGTAGAAGAAAGGTATACAGTTTTTACCCCACCTATCCAGGGCCTAGCATCCTTGTCCCAGAGGAACTGGATTCTAACCACAGAAGCCCTAACACCTTTGGGGCCTTGAGCAATAGTTTCCCAGGATCAGCCCTAGGACTCTTATATAAGTACTTGTGACTTCCGGAACCCTGTAGTATCATCTGGTTTAACCCGGGCGGAGCAGGCAGAAATCTGGAGTTAAGGGGCAGCCTCAGAAAATACATCCTGAACAACATCCAGTACAGGGGAATAGCCAAGGGCCTATGCTGAGGCAACTAACAAGAATTCTCTTAGCCTTTACGAGAATCAGAATAATCCTGGCCCTCCCATTTGAAAATGTTCCCTCATGGAATGCAAAGTCTCAGAGAAGAAAAAATCTTCTGGAGGAGGGGCCTTAGAGGGGAGTAGTGTCCTCAGCCTCCGAATCAGAATAGGGAGGAAATCCTGAAGTTCTTCTACAGAGGAGTCTGACTCATTGGAAGACTGAACCAAACCCTCCAACTCTGTCTCTACCCTGGCCCTCTCTTCGCAGGGAGGCATAGAACCCCTAATTAAAGTAATCAAATCTTCAGCCATCTTTAACATGTGTGCTTCCTAGGAGCTGGACCCTGGGGACTAGCACCAGCAGGGGCAGACTTAGACTTAGAAAGTGGTTTTGCTTTGGTGAAGGAGGAGGCCTTACTACCCTATGAGGGAGGGAACCACTGACATCAGAGAAGCACCCTCAGCCTGGCTCTAACACAGGAGAAGCGTACTTCCTGTAGTAACAAAACCACTTGAGACTCAGGTAAACTTTCAGAAGGAGCCACTGAAGTAGTCAGTGGTTCTAGAGAACAGTGTCCGGAGTGGGCGACTCATCCTGTTTGGACACCAAAGCCTTCTCTTTGCGTTTCTTAGAAGAACCAGGCGTTGGAGAATCGGCGGCATGTTATACCTAGCGTTACCAAACACCAGCCTAGCACAGTCCAACTGGCGCCATTAATACGCTTGTTAAAAGTAGCACTGGCGACACCCAACAACGTCGAGTGCTCAGGCCCCAAACAAGGAATGCAGAGTGAATGGTAATCCCTATGAGGAATCTGTTTCCCACAAGAAATACAGTTATTAACTTTTTCTGACATCCGTCAATACTGAGGCAAGAAAAAGACAAAAGTGTCTAACGAGTACTTAGCCAACTTAGTTTCCGGTCTGAAACTTCGAAAACCGACAATTCCAGACGCCGGACGGCACTTGCAAATGCTGCTTCTGCTAAGGACCACGTGACAAGAAAGACTGAGGTTATGGCGTCGGTCATGCGCATTTGTACTGGCGTACTGATTTTTTTCGTCAGTCTGAAGGCCGGATGACCGACGCCGGTTCTAGCCCTTTGGTATTCGGGCTGATTGTGGACAGCGGAATACCCATATGTAAGGACTGCAGCAATGGGAGACGAAGAACATCCTGTATTCCCTGGTCTCTCAGATGGGCTGCTATCACTGCTAATACTTTGGTAAACACCCTGGGGGCTGTGGTGAGACCAAAGGGAAGGACCCTGAACTGGTAGTGACAGGCTCCCAGCCGGAAGCGGAGAAACCTCCTGGATCGTCTGTCCATCCGAATGTGGTAGTACGCATCCTTGAGGTCTATTGAACACATCCAGTCGTTCTCCCGCAGAACGGGGAGGATGGATTGAAGGGTGACCATCCGGAATTTTTCTTTGGTTACAAACAGGTTCAGAGAAGAAAGGTCGAGAATTGGCCTTAAGTCCCCCGTCTTTTTTGGCACTAAAAAGAACCTGGAGTAAAACTCTAATCCGAGCTGGTCTGGGGGGACGGATTGGATGGCTCTTTTTCCTAGGAACTGCTGAATCTCTGCAGCTGCTACCTCCTTCTGATCGGGTGGTACATCGGGGAGGTTTCTTACTTTGGGGACGTGATACAGGGGAATGTGGTAACCTCTGGATATGATACAAAGCACCCAGCGATCCATAGTGATGGACTCCCAATCTGCCAGATGCCTCGAGAAACGCCCCCCGACTGCCTCCAGAGTGGAGTAGTCGGGCCACCCCTCAGGGTTGCTGCGTGGGCCGGTCAGAGAAGGATTCTCTGGATCCAAAGTTTTTCGGGCCCCCTCTGCCTCTAGGGCGGCATCCTCCCTGTCCTCCTCTGCCACGGAAGGACTGGTTGTCCGGAGCAGGTTGGGAATGTTGCAATTTCCGGAACCAAATCTTTTTCTGTCCCTTTTGGTTCTTGGAGAAGGACCTCTGGGGAGCAGAGAAGCAGACTCCAATGGCAGACAACGTCTTCTCATCCTTTTCACTCTGGACTAAAGTCTCGCGAACGGTCTTTCCAAATCAGGCAGAACCATCAAAAGGGGCATTCGCAAATGATGCCTTAAAGGGTTCCGCAAAGTCACAGTGTTGGAGCCAGGCCTGACGCCTCATGACTAGGCCTGCTCCGCTGGCTCTAGCGGCTCCCTCTGTGGCATGGGATAAAAGCCGCATAGATGTATTCGATATTGATCTTAGAGTGGCCATGCAAGTGGAATACAACTGCTTGTCTTCCGCCGACATGGACTCAGCAGAGAAACAGCCGTACTTTTGATAAGGTCTCGCTGCATCCACGATGACGTGTGCCATGGTTTAGGGACCTTACTGAGAAGGTGGCATGAACTAAAGACCCGCTTCTCTCATAGGCTGATCCATCGGTGGGACTCTCTGCTCACTATGGATGCACAGAGGCTCTCTGAGCTAATTCCCTCTTGGGGGAGGGCTTTGCCACTTTTTAACCATGGCATCTACAGGTGGGGGCCCACTTGCTCCAGTGGGACACTCCTCTGAAGGGGGCTCAGAGAGAGAATCTTCCATCCCGAGGGCACTTGGGAACTGGCTCCACAGTGTCCGGCTCCTTCAGAGGAACTGGCTCCACAGTGTGTCCACATCCGAACTGGCGGCTCCACAGTGTCCTGCCTTCCACTTCTGGTGGTAATCAGGTCCACCAGGGGGAGTGCGGCCGGAGGAGAGCACACCTGCCAAGAGGTAGAACGGAGGCCTGCTTTGAAGCCTCCAGAGACATGGATTCAGCTGTCAGAGAGGAGCTCTTGGGGGCAGACCCCCTGATCCTAAGCATTTCGCATGATGTCTCCGAAGGAGACATCCTCGGGGAAATGTGATCTTGGGAAGCTCTTCCCCCTCATCCAAATCCCTATCTTCTGTTAGGATTGGAGGTCCCACATCTTACTTCGCTTGTGAGGGTAACATCCTGGGGGCTGTCAGGAAGACTCACCAACAACGTCCCGTTCCAGTGGAGCGACCTGAAGACGTCAAGTAGGCTGTCCCTGAGGCCGAAAGTGACGGAAAGCCTGACCCAAAGCGAGGAGGGAGTGTGGGATGGAGCCCAGCAGGGGCCTGGATGCCTCAACAGTGCCCTCTCCACCCACCTTCCGGAAATGCCAAGGGAGGAAGTGGCTCTCAGTGGGATTCGTGAGCCGACCCTCGCCCGGATCCGAAGAGGCAGATCGGAGCGGCGCCGGTGACTTTCATCGGATCCGAGGCCAGTGTGCTCCGACCTGGACGGAGCCGAAGGCACACTAAACACCCCGGATCCAAAGCTCAAAGCACGGCTCCGAGAGCTCGGATCTGACAAGGATGGATCCGGCAAGCTCGAGGGAAGAGTCAGCGCCGAAGTACCCAATACTGTCGGCGCCGACCCAACCCTGGATCCGACGCTGCCCGGCTCCGAATGCTCCAAACCCAGGAAGCGGGTCGGAGAATGAGCTATCGGGGCAAAATAGGGTGTTGAGCTCCCCCCCGGAGGGGGGGGGGGGAGGCAAGAGCACTCCCATCTGCATTTGGGCCTGGATGAACCTTCTCATCACCCGGTCCAAATCGGCTTCCGACAGGCTGCATGTTGATCTCGATGAGGCCACCAAGGCTGGCCGGGAGTGCCGCCTTGATGGCCTCGACGGAGATCGGGTCTCCCCTCCTCGGGACCTGGTGAGAAGCATGGAGACTGGGTCCGAGAAGGAGGAGACCTAGATCTGGAAGACCTAGAGGGAGAAGCCCGCTTAGCTGGGGGGGCCGACGAGGAGGCCTTGGCCCTCCGCTTGTGGTGCTTCTCCCTCTTCTTTTCCTTCCTGGCCTCCCCCTTCTCTGGCACAGAAGTGGGAGTTTGAGTCCCGGCCGGGGGAGAGAGGCAGGAGTGGCCGCCACCAGAGCCTGGGAGGAGGCCACAGAAGTACCGGAGGCCGAAGCCGAATCCGGGGGGAAAGTCCCGCTAGGATCAGCTTCGACCTCGGGATCCTTCAGGCTGCCCGGGGTTGAAGCAGCGCAACCAGAGGATAGAGTGTTCAACCCCAAGGCAGTTTGACACTGAGTGTGGCCATCCGCCGGGGGAAGAGCTTATGGCCACACTCGGTGCACTTTGAGAAAAATCAACTTTGGGGCCCCTCAGACATGACTACTTAAAATAAACACTTGCTCACCACGTAAGGCCCCAACTTACAAGTACCGCTGTTCACACACTACTTCAGAACCAGAAGGGTGGGGAGGGTGGAACAAAATTCTACTACTAAAAAACAATTAAATATAGGATATTTAACACTACGGAACCTAACCACACACACTTTAGGGAGATTTATAGGTAATAGGTAATAAAAAACACTTATCTGAGCAGGAGCTCGTAACCTAGCTGCTGAGTCTAAGCGAGGCAAACTAGATCTGGGGTCAGTCAGGGTTAGCAGGGGATTATGGGTAAGGGGAGGAGCTAGGAGCTCGGATCTATTAGCTGTGAAATAAGTTGCCGGCTCGGATCCAAGATCGGATCCGATACCCAAAGGTTGCTGACAAATGAAGTTCCTACTTCAGATCAGTTGTTTAACAGCAATCTTTCTAAACTCATGCATATTATCAAGGTAGTCCCTTATTTTCTTTTTCGCATTCTGTAGTTGCTCCTCTTCTTGTTCTGTGAGATTCCCCCTATTTTGCAATACTTGAATATTTGTCAGTCCCTCTTAAATAATTCTTGCTACTTATAACCAGTCCAACCAAACACCAAAAACAGTAGAAGGAAGAACCAGAGAAACGGGTGGATAACCAGCAATCCACTTGAATACACACAAAACAAATAGCAGTCTATTTTTAAAAATCAACCATCTAAAGTCTTCAGCTTCAATAGTGGTACAATGGAACAAGCATCATTAAGGCTGGGGGGGGGGATCTGTAACATTAAGTCTGAGAATCCACATTAATTCTCTTTTGTATAAGTGCTCATCTAATATAAAGCCTCTAGGATCTTTAATGATATGATCTAATACAACAAAATAAAATGTACGGCCAGGGGCACGTATATATATGTCTATAAAGTGTGTTACATGTTTTAGCTTTCATAACATCATTAACGTGTTCATACATTCTATTTCTTAATTTATGAGAAGTTTTCCCAATACAGAATGCATTACACAAATTACATATGGCGGCATAAACTACCCAACTGGAATCACAATTAAAATGTTTATCCACCAAAAAGTTCTTATTGTTAATGTTAAAAGAATTACATACTAAAATCTGTCGACATTGGTTACAGTGTACACATCTAAACATACTCCTGGGTCGATTCCCACTTGCTCTACACACTTGTCTTTCCAACATTTTTTTAAAACACTTGTTTTTCGGAAACACCACTTTTGGTGAATTACCTAAAACACTATTTAAATCAGTCATTGATGAAATCAATAATCAATTATTTTTAATAATATCAACAATCTCATAGGCACTGGTTCCAAATGTAATAATAAAGGCTTTATCATAACACGTGGTTACTGCCTGCTTATTTAGTAATCTATTACTAGATCTATTTTGGTTTCCTTGTTAGGTCACAGAAGTAGGGGTGTGTAAAAAACACTATTCCTCTTGTCACATACTTCAAGTAGGTCTAAAAGATAACCCCTCCTTAAAAACATTCTAAGTAGTATACTAACTTCTTCTTGGAACACTAAATCATCTGTGATCATCCAAGCTAGTCTTACCAATTGGCCTTTCACCACAGCCTTCTTTTGGAAGGATGGGTGCCAACTATCATAATGAAGATAAGAATTTGAAAACAATCTTCCTATGAATATTAGAAAGAAAATTATTTACATAATCCTTAGCTAGCTGAATGTTTAAATATGTTCTGCTATCTTTATCTACCGAGTATGTACATTTTAAAAATGAAGTACTACCATTTATCAGTTCCACAAACTCAACTAACTTCTCCATGGAATCAACCCACACAATAAAAATATCTTCCAAGAACCTGATATAAAAATTCCAACAAGCATTGAAGGGACTGTTGAAGATAAAATTCTTCTCCCAGTAGGCCATGACAAGATTTGCATAACTCGGAGCATGCCCTGCTCCCACTGCTAAAAAAGTTTGTTGTTTAAATAATTGGCCATTGGGAAAAAATATAATTATTTGACAAAACTAAATCCATTACTGTTATGATAGTATTAACATTGTTTGTGTCCAAATCACCTATGTCAAATCTGTCGACATTGTTCTAGCTACAGTGTCTACACAACATACTACACATCTAAACATCCTCCTCCACTCTACACACTTTCTCTTCCATTTTTTTTTAAACTTTTTTTTTTTAAACACCACTTTTGGTGAATTACCTAAAACACTATTTAAATCAGTCATTGATGAAATCAATAATCAATTATTTTTAATAATATCAACAATCTCATAGGCATTGGTTCCAAATGTAATAATAAAGGCTTTATCATAACACGTGGTTACTGCCTGCTTATTTACTAACCTATTACTAGATCTATTTTGGTTTCCTTGTTAGGTCACAGAAGTAGGGGTGTGTAAAAAACACTATTCCTCTTGTCACATACTTCAAGTAGGTCTAAAAGATAACCCCTCCTTAAAAACATACTAAGTAGTATACCAATGTCTTCTTGGAACACTAAATCATCTGTGATCATCCAAGCTAGTCTTACCAATTGGCCTTTCACCACAGCCTTCTTTTGGAAGGATGGGTGCCAACTATCATAATGAAGATAATAATTTGAAAACAATCGTCCTATGAATATTAGAAAGAAAATTATTTACATAATCCTTAACTAGCTGAATGTTTAAATATGTTATGCTATCTTTATCTACCGAGTATGTACATTTTAAAAATGAAGTACTACCATTTATCAGTTCCACAAACTCAACTAACTTCTCCATGGAATCAACCCACACAATATAAATTTTGAACATCTATGGTAACCAGCAAACTTTCACCAAAAATCAATATTAGTTAATCTAGTTAAAATATCCAGGAATCCCTATATATTTGCTCAACTTTACTCACTGAAGATTTTAATAAGCCATCCAAATACTTAGCTATATAAAAACTTTTTAAGGTTTTACCAGCATCAACTATTGGCCTTAATGGTGGGGGATAGTATGTTCTTATGTATTTTTGTATTCCAAAATACTTACCACCACTGGATATTTGTTACTTAAATAGTTGTAGACATCACCCTTTATTTGTCCTTGCATAAGTTATTGTCATTTAACATAGCATCAATTTTACTGTATGTAATGTTAAGTTCAGCCCTGAAATCTCACTATAAGATCTGTAAACAACAACAGTTCCAGCATTTTGCTGATATAATCATTTGTATCCATAATGCAAATCCTGCCATCCTTATCGGGCTTCATAATTCTAATACCAATTATTGGAACATAAGTCAAATAAAATATTCTTCTTTCCTACTGAGATTCGTGATTTTACTATAATCCTTTTTCTATAAAAGGTTCCTACTAAATTACTTTTTTCACACATTTTTCATAAATTAATAATTATTTAAAGTATGGTTAAAACACTTGGTTTTCTAAACACACTTCTTCACTGCAGGCCATTATTACCACTGTTCTTAGAATCAAAACCAAAGTGACAACTTTAATTTCCTAATAAATAATTTCACAGGATCACTCACACATCTCTGCCACATCATTTTTAGCAGGCACGAACTCAGGCCCTTACTCAATAAATCAGCGTGGTGCTGCCAGAGAAATTAAAACTGAATAATCATAATTGTATACTTTTTTAATTCTTGTTACTTCTTAACCATATCTCCTTTCCTCTTATTTCCACCCTACTTTTAAATTCCATTTTAATTTTATCCGACTCCCTAGTTATATTTTCAGAAGTTCTATATTCCCTAATAGCACTTGAATAATTTCCACTACCCATTCCCAAATACCTCTTTCAACAAATAGGTGTGAAAGCTTTTGCCAGTGTCTCATTTTTATTTCATTACCCTGTGTTTTATTTTAGTCATTATTGGTGCATGATTTGGAACAGTTATTGGGTGTGTATCAAAACCTTCGACAAATACACATGTTCCTGTGAAATGTAAATCTCCACCATCTTGGGGAATAATATGTAAATTCACCCAAATTCCCAATACTGAATTTGTATCTTCCCATGTCAAACATTTTCATAAACTTCTTTAAAAAAACTACCCTCCTTGTTATATTTCCCTTCCTGCCCCCTGACACATCTTCCCTAAGGTAAATCAAATTCCAGTCCCCACCTATAAGTAATATTCCTCTTGTTGAAAGCTGATTATTTTTGCCCAGTATTTTCCCTTAGCTCTCTATTATAGCAGTTTTCAGTGGAATATAAATAGGGAGTTGGGAGGTGGCCTATCGGTTTGTGTGTTTGCTCATGTGCTCACAAGGTGCAGGGTTTGAGTCTCACAAGGGATAATTGGCTAGGCTTAAAATGGTCGCAAGGGTAGTTAGCTTAGTACTAACCTATGAACCCATGCCAGTGTAATCCTCCTCCCTCAGTAGCCCCTCAGTACTACAAATCTACCTTATTATTGTCTTTTTTTCCTCCTTATATTGCTATTGGAGCCCTCTGTACTATGTACCTCTCTTCATTTGCCACAGGTATTCTGCTGAATAACCATCCTGAAAACCTTTTTATCAAATTCACATGTTCATTTCTTTACAGTGTGTTTCCTGTAGCATAGCTATTTGCACTCTACATTTTTAATACAGTTCACTACTCTTTTCTATTTTGATTTATCTGTGATACCATTAATGTTTAAAGAGTTTATAAAAGGAATCATATTCTTTTGAGGGATTATTATTCTCAAGTTTGATGTATAACAAAACAGTTCTATAGTAGTTTTTTTGTGTACAAGCACTGTTTGTGTGGTGTGGTAATCTTTTATACAACTGTTTTTTTTTCATCCATTTTTATGTCACCTACATCTTTGCTTGCTTTTTTTTTATTTGAAACCAAACAATAAAACAAACACACACACACACACACACACATACAATACTCATAAACCTACTAAAACTTAATAATACAACAAAAGTGCATCTTCAAATATTGAAGTTGTAGCTCCTTAATAGGAACATAAGTTCCAAACTGACAGCCACACAGATAGACTCGAGCTAAACAGAAAGAAAGCTTATCCATGCTAAGACGCATAGTAGAACCTGTGATTCTATTAAGTGCTGCCTGGTTTTGCCTTATCTTTATAGCTCTCCCAGCTGGGAAACACTTGAATGGTTTCAGAAAACATTTTCTCCAAGCCATTACTCTTTATCAGATTGTTTGCTAGTGACTTAAGAACCAGATACAGGTCTGTTTGCTAGAAAACAGCAGCTTATAATAATCAATATTCTTTTTCATTTACTTACTTTCTGTCCAAACTTATTACTATATAAAGCTAACACAGTCGTTCCACTATGCATGAATGAGAAAAAGCACACTTTTTCTTTTGTCATACTCTTTTAACCAGATCCTCTTTTTTTACATTGCAGTCCCTACAAGGAGAAAGAGAGAAGGGAGAAAGAAACAAAAAGAATAAACAGAAGCACTGATTTACATGAGCATCCAAGAACCTGATATAAAAATTCCAACAAGCATTGAAGGGACTGTTGAAGATAAAATTCTTCTCCCAGTAGGCCATGACAAGATTTGCAAAACTCGGAGCACGCCCTGTTCCCACTGCTAAAAAAGTTTGTTGTTTAAATAATTGGCCATTGGAAAAAAATATAATTATTTGACAAAACTAAATCCATTACTGTTATGATAGTATTAACATTGTTTGTGTCCAAATCACCTATGTCAAATAAAATATATTCTAGCTATCCCAATCCATCTTTATGAGGGATAACAATATAAATTTTGAACATCTATGGTAACCAGCAAACTTTCACCAAAAAATCAATATTAGTTAATCTAGTTAAAATATCCCAGGAATCCCTATATATTTGCTCAACTTTACTCACTGAAGATTTTAATAAGCCATCCAAATACTTAGCTATATAAAACTTTTTGCTTCTACTAGCATCAACTATTGGCCTTAATGGTGGGGGATAGAGGTTCTTATGTATTTTTGGTATTCCAAAAATACTTACCACCACTGGATATTTGTTACTTAAATAGTTGTAGACATCACCCTTTATTTGTCCTTGCATAAGCATATCATTTAACATAGCATCAATTTTACTGTATGCAATGTTAAGTTCAGCCCTGGAAATCTCACTATACGCATCTGTAAACAACAGTTCCAGCATTTTGCTGATATAATCATTTGTATCCATAATGCAAATCCTGCCATCCTTATCGGGCTTCATAATTCTAATACCACCATTGGAACATAAGTCAAATAAAATATTCTCTTCTTCCTTACTGAGATTCGTATTTTTACTATAACTTTTTCTATAAAAGGTTCCACAAATTACTTTTTCACACATTTTTTCATAAATTAATAATTATTTAAAGGCGGGTTAAAAACACTTGGTTTTCTAAACACACTTTCCACCTTCGTGTACATACCACTGTTCTTAGAATCAAACCAAAGTGACAACTTTAATTTCCTAATAAATAATTTCAGATCAATTAATATCTCTGCCACATCATTTTTTTAGCAGGCACGGAACTCAGGCCCTTACTCAATAAATCAGCGTGTGCCACAGAGAAATTAAAACTGGAATAATCATAAATTGTATACTTTTTTTAATTCTTGTTACTTCTTAACCATATCTCCTTTCCTCTTATTTCCACCCTACTTTTAAATTCCATTTTAATTTTATCCGACTCCCTAGTTATATTTTCAGAAGTTCCTATCTTCTCTAATAGCACTTGAATAATTTCCACTACCCATTCCCAAATACCTCTCTTTTCAACAAATAAGTGCGAAAGTGCCAGTGTCTCATTTTTATTTCATTACCCTGTGTTTTTATTTTAGTCATTATTGGTGCATGATCTGAAACAGTTATTGGGTGTGTATCAAAACCTTCGATTAAATACACATGTTCCTGTGAAATGTAAATTCTGTCTAGCCTAGCTCTGTTTTTGTATCTTGGGGAATAATATGTAAATTCACTCCAAATTCCCAATACTGAATTTGTATCTTCCATGTCAAACATTTTCATAAACTTCTTTAAAAAAAACTACCCTCCTTTATTATATTTCCCTTTCCTGGCCCCCCTGACACATCTTCTCTGTTGCAAATCAAATTCCAGTCCCCACCTATAAGTAATATTCCTTGTTGAAAGCTGATTATTTTGTCCAGTATTTTCCTTAGCTCTATTATAGCAGTTTTCAGTGGATTATAAATAGGGAGTTGGGAGGGTGGCCTAATGGTTTAGGTGTTTGCCTTACAAACACAAGGTGCAGGGTTTGAGTCTCACAAGGGATAATTGGCTAGGCTTAAAATGGCTCGCAAGGGTAGTTAGCTTAGTACTAACCTATGAACCTATGCCAGTGTAATCCTCCTCCCTTGCCAGTAGCCCCTTAGTACTACAAATCTACCATTATTGTCTTTTTTCCTCTTATATTGCTATTGGAGCTCCTCTTGCAATTATGTACTCCTCTCTTCATTTGCCACAGGTATTCTGCTGAATAACCATCCTGAAAACCTTTCTTTATCAAATTCACATGTTCATTTCTTTACAAGTGTGTTTCCTGTAGCATAGCTATTTGCACTCTACATTTTTAATACAGTTCACTACTCTTTCTATTTTGGATTTATCTGTGATACCATTAATGTTTAAAGAGTTTATAAAAAGAATCATATTCTTGAGGGATTATTATTCTCATGTTTGATGTATAACAACTAGTGTCTAGTTCCAGTTTTTGTGTTACAAGCATGCACTGTTTGGTGGGTTAATCTTTTATAAAACTGTTTTTTGTCATCTCCATTTGAGCCTATGTCACATCTTGCAGAACTTTTTGTTTTATTGAAAACCCTCAAATAAACACACACACACACACACACACACACAATACCCTCATAAAACCTACTAACTTAACAATAATACACAAAATTAAGTGCATCTTCAAATATTGAAGTTGTAGCTCCTTAATAGGAACATAAGTTCCAAACTGACAGCCACACAGACAGACTCGAGCTAAACAGAAAGAAAGCTTATCCATGCTAAGACGCATAGTAGAACCTGTGATTTTATTAAGTGCTGCCTGGTTTTGCCTTATCTTTATAGCTCTCCCAGCTGGGAAACACTTGAATGGTTTCAGAAAACATTTTTTTCCAAGCCATTACTCTTTATCAGATTGTTTGCTAGTGACTTAAGAACCAGATACAGGTCTGTTTACTAGAAAACAGCAGCTTATAATAATCAATATTCTTTTTCATTTACTTGCTTTCTGTCAAAACTTATTACTATATAAAGCTAACAAAGTCGTTCCACTATGCATGAATGAGAAAAAGCACACTTTTTCTTTTGTCATACTCTTTTAACCAGATCCTCTTTTTTACATTGCAGTCCCTACAAGGAGAAAGAGAGAAGAAGGGAGAAAGAAACAAAAAGAATAAACAGAAGCACTGATTTACATGAGCATCCCCATTACACTTAACAATAACTGAAAAAACTTTACTTTATAACATGCAGAGAAAACCATGCACCACTTAAGTAATACTGATAAGAAAAAAATGTTTTTACTTACAAGTTAACCCCCCCTTCTCCTCTTCCCCTCTCGTAAGTATTTTTCCGAACATTATGACATGAAGTAGGGTATATGCTTTAGAGTCCCCTACTTCATGTCATACAAGTTTAATAATGCCCAAACAAGTCCAATATTTCCAGATTTTCTTGTTCTGAGCTGTATCACAAATATTATTGCTTTGTAATCTCACATTTGTCAATTTCCAGGTTACTGATTTTAGTCTCCAAATGTTAATGACATGAAGTAGGGCATATGCTTTAGAGTCCCCTACAAGTTTAACAACGTCCAAGAAAGTCCAATATTTCCAGATTCTTTTGTTCTATTCCTATTCATCTCCATCTCCCAAACCCTGTCTCTGCTTTATCTCCAGTGCACTCTCAATTCATCTAGTCAACTTCTGTGCTTTTTTCACTTTCTCAATCATTTTCTGTTGAAACACTGGGAAAGGTTTCACTGGCACAGTCTTTCTGTGGTCTTTATTACTAGAAGAACAAGAAGCAGAATCTCCTTTTTCACAGCTCACTTTTTGTTGGACAAACTTTTGTTTTTTCTTCCTCAGCATGTACTTCATCAAAAATGTTTTTGTTCCTCCAGGGAAAAATATTTTGAGGATAGCTGGCTACAACAGTTTGAATCTCAGCTTGCTTCCCAGCATACACTATATAATGGAAAAATGTATTCCTCTTCTGCCTGGTGTGCAATGAGTAGTCATTTTCCACAAACACTCTGCTGCCTCCCACTTTTAGTACTTTGTCCTTCAACCATAGTTTTGTCTGAATCAACTCCTGTTGGTAATATTGCATTTTTACTATTAAAAGTTAGCTAGGTTTGGAGTGTACACATGAACTGCCCTTTCAATTAACAGTTCTTGTTATGGAATACCGGCCCAGTTGCTTATTTGTACTTTCATAAAATTAATACAGTCTGTTCCTTTCAGCTTCGCTGGTATAACAGAAAATCCTAAGGTTTTCCCTACTTACTCTGTCCTCTAATTCTATTATTTTTTTGAAACATCTGTTCTTGTACAGCCTCATATTCAGCCAGCATTTTCTTCATTTCATCCTCTGAGTTTTGCAGTTCTGTCACCTTATCTGAAGATCTGTTCAAAGTTTCTTCCACTTTTTCCAGCTTTTTATTGTTTGTGTTGATATACTCCATCAGTGTTTTGTTTACTTTAACCAGGTCTGTGTGCAGCTGCTTTACACTTTCCTCTAGGTTACTGGAAGTCATGTCTGGAACTTCACTGCTTCTTTCTGAACAATTGCAGTACTTTTCCCAGTCTGTGTTTTTCCTCAACATTTGTAGCCGATTTTCCTCCAAGTCCTTTACATTTCTTTTTTCCTGGCATCTAGTCAGTTACTGAAATTTACCCAGAAATCTAGGTCCACTGGCTTTCTCTGCTAAGTTTCTGTTTTCAGACCGGGAGAGACAGAATGAAGTTGTTACTCAGTGTGCAGTCATCTTGTGCAGTCATCTTGGAAGTCCCACCCCCATTATTGACTGAAGTTATTAAATAATGTCCGACATTTGAGTTTCAGACTTCCTCCATCAGAAAATGCATGCTAATATAAAACCTGACCTGTTACTTAGCAACTTTCTAAGTTTATAACAGAATATTTAAATTCTCTCCCTATTTTTTGCCCTTTGTCCAATTAGACTGACAATACAGTATACAAACATTCATTAAATTTTTTATTGCATCACCCACACACTCTTACTCCTTCCTTGTCCAGTAAAGTTGTCCTTCTTCCAGTTCTGGTCATTCCAGCCTTGAGCTCAGGCTCCAGGTTAAAAAAAGAAAAAGAAAAAAAAAAAAGGCTCAAGTCCCAGGTTGTCCTCTATTTCACTCACTGCTCTGATTATAAAGCAGAATACAGTCACTACATGAATCCTTTCAAGTTTCAAAAAGAAATTAAACTTTCTTCTAGATAGCACACCCACAGTTGGCAATTAACCAAAACAAATGAAATAATATTCATTTTGTTCACTGTGGGCCCCAAAGATAAAGCCCTGTTAAGTGCTATCTCTGTATCACCCCCTCCACTTGCCCATCCAATCAGAAGTCTTTGAGGTGGTGCTAGTGGTTCACCCCATATATAAACATAGGGATGAGGTGACACCAAAGCAAGACGATGAGGAAAGGGAGCAGGAGGTACCCTGGGTTTCTTGGATGTGTAGGATGTTTTTGTCATTTCTCCTGGTACCCTTAAGGGAAAATAAATAAAAAAATATATAATTATACATATTTTTTTTAATTAATTTAGCACATATTACACCCTCTGCACAAGAGAATGCCCAGGGTAATTGTCTCTTTTGCTCCACACTTTGTACATAACTGCTGACACAGTTCAAGCAGATACACCTCCTCCAACTCCACTGAGACCCCAGTCAAGATGTCAGCTGCTGTAATATCAGTAAGAGCTGTTGCTCATTAGTTGGTTCAGTAATGGTTAAAAACTTATACGCACTGCTTTAAAAGAAATCTTCAGAATAGTCAGCAAGGGTAAGCTGTTTGTAAGACTTTTAGGTCTACATCCTTTGCTGAAAAAAAAGATGTATTCGGTGTCTGAATAATCCTGCCAAACAGTTGGTAATAACTACAGACAATTAAAATGTTCACTTCACCATATACAAGGGCTATAATGCCTTAATGGCATTATAGCCCTTAGGATTATGTGCTGGATCAAGAGAACCCTAATTGGATTTAGTCGCTTCATTCAAAAGTTTATAATGAAAGCCTTAACTGTTGTTCCTCGAGCTAACATCTTACTCATGCAATGGTTCCCACAGTAGTACTTCTACATCTCTTTCTGGTGATATGCAAAGTATTAAAGGCTGCTTGCAGACTGGCTCCAGGAACACAATTGTTTGTTTCAGCATTTGACTTGCACAAACCAATACTACAGGAGAAAAGAATGGCTAAAGGGCTGCTCCTGTTATGTGTACCTTGTATAAAGCACTAGTTTGAACAATTATTGAATGCAAAACTATACTGCTATTCATATACAGACACTAAGGTATGTATCCTTGAACTGATACAAATTCATGAGCAGGGTTAACAGCATTAGATGTTTTCTGTAATCTTTATCCTTTAACAGAAACCAAAGATTATAGTATAAAATACAGGAGAAGAAAACTTCTATGCATATATTATTATGAATAACCCACAGCTAGAAGCGATGTATGGAATTCAGTTATATATTGGCACGAAATCTAATGCATGTTCATTAGGAAAGTTAGTACTGTGTGCACCCCAGCCTGTACTAAATGTCTGGAAGCATTACATTTATATTCCATCTGTTATAGAATAAGTGGGGAGATGTAATTCAAGCATTCAGCTGTTTACATGGTGAAACAGTTGCCCATAACGTAAACATATTAGTGACCCATGGGAGCTAATACTTGTAAGAATGGTTATTATTGCACACAGACATGGTTAAAACACAGTATATACGTATATGAGGTAGTCAAATCTTTTCTACTGCAAAACTTCCTAAACGGACTAAATTATTTGCAGAAAGCAGCAATGAGTTTTATCCACGTCTGATGTTAGACTTTTTATGAACCATGTGCACATAAACGGGCCTAGTATTCATCTATTGACATACTCTGCAGGAAAACAGACCTGCACTTGAGAATACACTGTATAAGTTTATGTATCAAATTCTGTTTTGTAGGTAATATTTGAACCAAGCTGCAGCTAGGCAAAGTACAGTGTTACACAGCAAGGCTTGACCAGTGCTAAAAAGGCTTCTTTCAGGTCTATAAATACTGTACCAATGAGTCTATAATCATCAGATCATGGTACTATAAATGGGCCTGAAAAAATGCTGTTAATATATTACTACACTGTATTTACTTAGGGATATTAGTTGATTGCTTCAAACTAAGCACTCAAGCGATGTGGCCATAAAGGAAACAGACTAGCTCATAGCTGCTGCATGGCTCTCTGTCTTTGGGACTGGAATGATAAGTATATCTTTACAGATTAGAAGCAGAGAGAGAGAGAGAGACAGAAAGGCATATACATTAAGTAGTTTACAAATATATATACAAGGAAGGGAGCTTTAGGTAAAATTGCTGATGACCATTTACATCAGCTAAGCCCATTTCAAATAGTCTAGATAACTTATTGTTTTTGTAGTTGCAGTGGTTAAGCATAAAGAGATACCATTATGTGGGACGATGATGATGATAAAGTCTCATCTGGACTACTGCACAACTAGTACAGTCCTCATAATGGGGTAACAGCATAGCAGTAGTATGGCCAGCATCCAGGCATCTGGGGTTTGCTCAAAGCCAAAAACAGTTGGCACACAATGGGGTTGTGAGAGGGTTCTGCCACTCACTTCTGTGATTTTTAACCCAAAACTCTGCCCCCCTGTTGGCAGATGCCTTCCATCCCCATCTGAGGTCCACACTTGGGTTATACATAGGGCACAAAACCTTCCCAGCAGATTCTATCAGGGATCGCATATGGGGCACATCTTCCCAAGGGAAAGGTAAGAAGGGTCTGTCTAGTCATTCACGTCCATTGATGGCTTTCCTCTAGTTTCCAACAGCATCCCTTAGTCCATTAAAACAGAAAATGGTACAGTAAATCTAGTAAAAATAATCTAATATCTGTCAATAAGCTTTCACAAACAAACTAGGCTTCAAATACTTCATTGGTGAAGTCAGCTTTGTCGGGAAAAGTTTACTGACGGTTTAGATTTTGTTTTTACTAGATTCAGTGTGATGCTGTCTAATTTTATTAACAATACTTTCACTATGCAACACCTGACTTATGCAACTAGCCATTATTTTACTAGTGTTTTCTATACTTTAGCCATAGCTCTTAATCTCTTTCTGCCAGAATCATGGACAAAGCCAAAAAAAAAAAAAATGGGGAACAACTGCCCAAAAACAGGGAAAGATTTTAAAAATTGCTATTATAAACTTAAAAAGTTGACAGAAAAAGAAGTTATGTACTCACCATAACATTCCATGTGTGTTGTCCATCTTGCCTTCATTCTTCACTGGTTGGTTCTGACCCTCGGCCATATACAAAAGCTTGAAGTCTTCCACTGGCTCGTTGCTGTATCCCTATCCCATCATGCCCTAGAAAAGCTCCCCAGATCTTCTTTGCTGATAACAACAGTTACCCAATGGACTATTTCAACACTTTACAGAAAAATAAAGAAGGTCAGAGAACATTACTTGCCAGGTAACCGCTCAGTCCTCCAGGAGACAAAGGCTGGGAGAAGGAAGGTGGGATGTAAGAATGAAGGTGAGATTCACATCACAAATGGAAAGTTATAATTGAGTACATAACTTCTTTATGTGATGTCCCATCTCTCCTTCATTCTTCACTGGTTGGGACAGCGTCCCTAGCACCATATTTCTCGGGCGGCTCACGGGAGAATATTCTTCAGAACAGTGGACAAAAAAAGAGGCAAGGCCTTGTTCCTGGAGGCCAAATCTACTTTGTAATGAGTGATAAAGGTATGAGGCCTTGACCATGTTGCAGCAGCACAAATGGCATCAATTGGTACTCTAGCATGAAAAGCAGAAGAAGCTACTATGGCTCTCACAGAATAACCCTTGACTTTGCCGGGAAGTTAGATTTGTATGTAAAAGTAATACAATCTGACAGCCATTTTGAAAGTGTGATCTTAGATACAGCAGCATCTTTCTTAGCTTCTGAAAAGAAAACAAATAATTGGTCAGATTTTCTAAGTCCATTGTCCTATGTAAAGTAGGAGCATAATTGTCTATGTACACCCAGTTGGTGTAGCATATATTCTGCCTTGTTGTCCTAGTTGGGGAAAAAAAACTTTGGTAGATCTATGGACTGATTTAAATTAGACTCTGAGCATACTTTTGGTAGGAAGGATGGGTTTGTTTGAAGGGATACTTTGTCTTTGTGGAAAAGCATGTAGAGGGGCTATATCGATAATGCTTGCAGCTCTAAAACCCTTCTAGCAGATGTGATGGCAATCAAAATAATTGTTTTCCATGTCAAGAACTTTAGACCACAGGATGATGCAGGTTCAAAGGGAGGAAGAATCAAACAGGACAAAATAAAGTTTAGGTCCCATGGTGGTAGAGAGGTCTTAATGGGTGGTCTTAACAGAAAAGTGTCCTTCAGGAAGGATTTGCAGAGTCTGTGAGACAGATTTGGGGCTAAATCATTTATATGAAAATTGGATACCGCTGCTAACTGGACTCGAATGGTAGCTGCAGCTGCACCTTCATAAAATAGCTTTGTTAGAAATTCAAGAATAGAACCTATAGGGGCAGAAAAAGGATCAATGTGACTACTTAATGCCCAGGAAGAAAATCTTTTCCATTTGCTCCTGTATAGTTTTCTCATTGAAGCCTTATGAGATGAGATCAAGATATGCTTCACAGAAGGAGAAAGGTTAGGGAACCTGGCTATATTTGGAATTGGAGCAGCCAAGCTCTCCATTTGAGGGTTTGAAGACAGGGGTGGAGTGTTCCCAACGTATGAGTCAGAAGGTCTGGAACTGGGTCCAGAACCCACAGCTCTTTCAGGATATGAGGCCAAAGGAAGGGGAACCAAATTTGATGAGGCCAGTATGGGGCGACGAGAATCAGACTGCTTCCCAATGAGCTGGCTTTCTGAAGAAGTATGAGTATCAAGGGAAAAGGAGGGGAAGGTGTAAAGGAGACCTGGGGGACAATCGTGTACAAGTGCATCCCTTGGTGACTCCCCTGGAGGGAGGATCAGGGCAAAATAGCTTCTGCATTCATGAATGTGGCAAAAAGGTCGCAGCAAGGCTGGCCCCATTTGTGGGAAATCCTCTCCGCTATTTCTTGTTTTAGGGACTACTCTTGAGACATCAGAATCGCTCTGCTGAGTTTGTCTGCTATCGTGCTGGATTTCCCTGGGATGTGCATTGCTATCAGAAAGTGTTGGGAGGAGGTCACCCACTGCCATACTCTTAGGGTCTCTCGAAAAAGGAGGGTAGGACCTGGTTCCTCCTTGTTTGTTTATGTACCAGACAACTGACATGTTGTCTGTCTGTATTGCAATAGTTTCCAGTGGAAGAGAGTCTTGAAGTGCTTGCAACACCAAAAGCACTGCTCTCATCTCTAGGACACTGATGTGCAAATGGGCCTCATGATCCTGCCAAGTGCCTTGGACTGTCCTTCCCAGATAATGCCCCCTCATTTGGGAGGTGCCCATGGTTACTATGGCTAAAGGCTGTGAAAGGACAAAGGGTCAACCTGATGTCATGTGAGTGGAGTGAAGCCATCAGCAAAGGTCTTTTTCGCAGGACTCTGTTATCAGAATTTGGTGAGACATGGGTAGTTTCTGCAATGACCACTGAGTGAACAGTAGCCACTGCAGGATTCTCATGTGCATGTGTGCTAATGGAACTAAGTTTATCGCTGCTGTCATGGTTCCAAAGACTTTCAGAACTGTTCTTGCCTGTACTCTTCTCTTGGAAAGAAGGTTTAAGACTTGATGTCGCAGAACTAAAACTCATTTTGAAGGACGTTTTGCCATCATTTTTGTCGTGTCTAAATATGCCCCTATAAAAACAATACGTTGAGATGGCAACAAGGCAGATTTTTTGTAATGTAACATGATTCCTAGGTGAGAGCAGAGAAGTGATGTGGTGTCTCTTGTTTTTAGTAGTAGATGCTTGGTGGTGGCTGTTAGGAGCCAGTTGTCTATATACGGAAACACTCGGAATCCTAGAAGTCTCAAGTGAGCCATGACCACTGCCATATACTTGGTGAACACTCTGGGGGCTGTAGTGAGAACAAAGGGCATAGCCCGATATTGGTAATGACTGGCTCCCAGCCGAAAGTGCAGATGACTCCTGGATGGCCTGTCCATCTTTATGTGGTAGTACGCATCCTGAAGATCTATAGAGCACATCCAATTATCTTTTCCCAGAAAGAGAAAAATCAACTGCAGTGTTACCATCCGGAACTTTGTCTTTCTTACTGATTCATTTAATCTGCTGAGATCCAAAATGGGCCTCCAGTTCTCTGTTCTCTTTGGCACTAAAAAGAACGTTGAGTAAGTTCCGAATCCTATTTGGTCTGCAGGGACACTTTGGATGACTCTTTAGCAACTTTTGAATTTCTAGAGTTGCCTGTTCCCTCTGACTGGGTGGAATGTTCGGGGTGTTTTTTATGTTTGGGACGGGAAGGGAGAGGGGTACAGAGTAGCCTCTGGATATGATACTTTGTAACCACTTGTCTTTTGTTATTTCCAGACAGGCTTCTTGGTACAAAGATAAGCAACCCCTGACTGCCTCCAGAGATGGACAGACTGGTCTCCCTTCAAGAGTGCTGAAAGGGCTTACCATGAAATTAATCTCTGTCACCCTGATTTTGTGGGCCTCCTCTGCCCAGTGGGCAGCATCTCCCATTACTACTTCCCCCGCTGCCCCTGGGGGAATAGTCACCAAGTTTGCCCTGAAAAACTCACTGGAATTTTTGGAACCACATCTTTCCTCCCTTCTGACCTTTTGGGTAAGGTCTAGAAGGTAGGGAAAAATGGAATCCTATGGCAGAAATGTTTTTTCCTTCTTGCTCACACCTTGTGAGTGTGTCCTTAACTTTTGGCCCGAAGAGGAATGAGTCATCGATGGGGGCATTAACAAAAGTAGACTTAAAGGGTTCCCCAAAGTCACATAAGCACATCTAGGAATGTCTCCTCGGGGAAATTCCTGAACCCACTGCCCTGCTCCCTTCATCTGCTGCATAAGAAATAAGCGTCATGGAGGAGTTTAAGGTGGAAAGCTGAGAGGAAACCTTGGCTGATACCCCTGCAGCTACTGAACCTTTTAGAGTATCTTAACCCCTTTAGGAGATCTCTTTGTAGCCTAGTAAAATGTGTTAGGTAATTCAGCGATCTGAGTGCAAAAGTCGCTGTAGAGAACATGCGCTTTCCGTATCTGTCCATTGTAAGAGACTCCTTGTTCGGTGGATGGACAGACGAGGATGTCTCTGAAAGTTCCTTTTTGGTGGCTGCCACCACAATACCATCCACTAGAATACCCTTAGTAAGAAACTCCCTGTCTGTAGGTGCAGTAATAAATTTGTTTGGCCTCTGAGGAACAGGTTCTACTGAGTCTGGAGACTCCCACACTTTTCAACTGACTAATTGCATGAGCTTGTCGAAAGGTGGAGACACCCAAAGTGGCAGAAGGGGGAGACGGAAAAGCCTTCAGGTATACAGATGCCTCCTCAGAAGGGTTGATGGCCTTTCAACCGCCTCTCTGTTTAAGGATTTCTAGGATGTCAGCAAAGGAGACATCTTCAGAGGGCAACCATGGGGACCCTTCTGACTCATCGAAGTCTGTATCAGAAATTACCGACTCCTCTGGGGAGTCTAAATGTTTCCTCTTGCAAGATCTCTTATGAGGGACCACTTCAGAAGGGTATTCTGGAGAGGTTTCGGAAGAGAGAGGTTCACCCGATGGGGCATCTGGAGGCCTAGGGTCTCCGCGTGTTTGTGGATGGTGTGGTGCCGAGACAGACGCCAATGCCTTTGGGGGAAGAATGTCAGGATCCAAGAGTGGAGCTGTCTGTGGAGACAGCACTCTTGTCATCACCTCGAAAGCCCCCCTCCCCGATCCGATGACACCCCTGGCTCCGAAGAGCCAGAAGTCATCCCCAGAACCAAGGGGGCTGGCTCCAAGGCCGCTATAGGAGCCGAGCTCACCCACGCCAAAGCCCTAAGAGGCAAGTTTGTATCCGACAAATGTCCGAACCGACTCTCCTCCCCGGACTTGACTGGAGAGCATCGGGTCCTAGACTCCTCGAGTTCAGAAGGAACCAAGGATGTTGGAGCAGATGGGCCTAAAGATCCCAGAATAGGTCTTGGCACCGAAGGTTCCACTATGATAGGTTCCAGACATTCCAGATCCGAGGTCAGGTCGGCTCGGAGGAGGAATCGATGTCGAAGGGGAGGTCCTGGTCGCCTCTGAAACCCTCAAGGTTGGAGCCGATAGCGGTTTGGCCAGCATCGGCGTCCTTAAAAGTCTGCACACCACCCCATCCACATCATCATCAGTAAGACTCCTGGAGGACTGAGAGGAGGGGGCAGGAGATCTAACCAGTTGTAGTAGAAGTGATCTTAAAGTAGGGGAGACTGGTACCAATTCTGAGGACCAGCTCCATAATTCAAACTCTATCAGCACCGATACTGAAGGAGCCAATGACAGAGATTTTCTGGGAACAGCAATCTTTGGGTCTGGAGATGCAACTTTGGTCAGCTTTTTTGCTGGCTCTGATTAGCCAGAAGATGACCTTTTTCCAGATTTGTCAGATTTCGATGAAGGAGACTTGTTCAATTTGAAGTGCCTTGATCTTCTAACACTTCAGTGAAGGGGGACTTCAGTAAACCTCTCACTATAGGTTTGTTCTTCCTTTCAAGCAGCACTCTAGAACTGAAAGAGTGGCAAAAGGATTCTTGCAGATGCAAAGCTCCAAGACAGTATACACAAATAGTGTGCCCATCTGTGATGGACATTTTCTGGTTACACTTCACACACTTTTTGAACCCAGAGGGTTTGCTTTCCTTATGTTGCTTAGACATAATCAGTATGCTAACAGACAACAAGTATAAGAAAAGTGTACAAAGTAAACAGTCTAGTACACAAACCAAAGCTATCATTTTACTATATATATATATATATATATATATATATATATATATATATATATACATACATACATATATATATATATATATATATATATATATATATATATATATATATATATATATCAAACCCTTTTTTTGACAACAACAACAAGAAGAAATAACTGTAACAATTACAATAGAAGAAGGGGAAGGGGTGGCAGTTCTCTAACTGAAAACAAAGCTGCCTAGTCAAAAGAGAGGGGGGAGGAAGAAAGGTAGCCCTCTAACTTATATGGGCAGCGGTAGCCCTCTAACTCAAATGAGCTGCTGGTTTAGGTTAGGAAGAAGTAACGGGAGCAACACAGGCCTAGCAAAGAAAAACGATGGCCGGAAGCAAAGCAGAAGAGCAAACTCTTTAAACTAACTAGATAACTACTAAAACACTAATTGTTAACATTTTAAACAGCCAAAACGCCAAGTATATTAATAATAAGTAAAAAAAATTTTCCAACTTAGTCAAAGCGAAAATGGAAGAACCCGATCTGTTTAGTGGCAAATGAGATCTGGGGAACTTTCCTAGCGCATGATGGGATAGGGATACAGCCACGAGCCTGTGGAAGACCTCAAGCTTTTGCATATGGCTGAGTCGGAACCGAGGATTTGTTCTGAACCAACCCGTGAAGAATGAAGGCGAGATAGGACAACATCACATTAACAGGCTTGCATTAGCATGCACTTTCTGACGGCTATGAAGTCTGAAACTCAAATGTCTGTCATTGCTTAATGATTGCAATCCTCAAAGTTTTACTACGAAAAGACCAAAAACATGAATAAAAAATCTGGTAGCTTTATGGGGAGATAATACATTCTTCCTTCTCACTTTATATAATGCTACAATGTAAACAGCATTAGCAAACTGTTAGCAGCAGAAAGGCTTGTGTTCTCTGAAAGCTCAAAATATTCAGCTGTAAAATTTGCGTTGGTCCTGTAAAATATTTAATCAGCCCTAACTTGCATCATTACTCTGGACAGCCAAACAATAAGCAAAGGTCTGTCGTTCTTTGGAGGAGAATGGTTAAAAAATAAAGTTTGTAGTGCAAACTCTGCCAAATCTTTATTCCAAATGGTCAGAAGTGTTCCTGTGTGAATATAATGTACAGAATAGTAGGATGTTTAGCTGGAGTGCATTGTTTTACATTTCTCCAAGTACAGATACTTAAAGGATGTCACCTGTTATTACCAGTGGTTAATATGGATTTCCATTAACTATCACCTTATATGTCTGAACAAACCACTCAACAGATTTACTAGGAAATACTGCCATCTAACTGGAAATGAATGCAAACATATATAAAGTGGAATGCTTTAATCACAATGGTAGAGAAGGAGATGCACAGTTGCTACTAGATCAAGTTCTCCTCCTGAACAGTGAAACAAACTCAGTATCAAGGTGTCTGATACATGTGTTCCTACAGACAGAGATTATATTCAGCAAGAAGAGTAATAGCTGAAGCAATTTTTACATGTGTACCGATGACAATTAAAAATCACCAGAGTGCGCTTTAATTCATAAAGAAACAGTTATTCGGGTCTGCATTTGCTTTAGATTTTAATGACACGGATACTCTGCCCTTAAAATCAGTATGAAAACAGTTTAATAATTCAATGCATTTATCATACATTAACAGCAGTTAGCATTGCTGCCTCACTGTTCTTGGTTGTCTGGTTCAGTTTCCAGCTGAATGTATGTTGTGCGTGTCCTCTCTGTGTCTGCATGGGGATTTGACATACCATTTTATGAACTACTTTCCTATAAACTTCTTGTAGGTAGGTGTGCAGTGTGTGTCCTGCGATGGACTGGAGTCTAGTCCAAAAGTGGTACTCTGCCTTGTGTCCACACCTTGTAAGGACAAGCTCTGGCTCACCTGAGACCCTTAGGATAAAGTGGGTATCACAGAATGAAGCATCACACAGCAATACAATGGAGTCCTCTCAGCAATAAAGATGGGTTTAAACTCAAAAAAAATAGGTTTTAAATTCCCCTTTGAAGGGAAAATCTCTTAAGTTCAGGCTTTATGCCAGCTTCTTCTGCTTTCAAACTTCAGAACAGGTCTTAGAAGCCCCTGTATGATAGTGGTTACAACATCATTACAAAGTAATTATATTCAACGTAGACATTTATATACAGTTCATCAGCACATTTTCTGCGACCTACCATTCATTTCTGCCACTTTCACCAATGTTCCATTTTCTTTCCAGTGTAGATCATCTATGCCTTCAAAGAAGCAGGCAGCACCCTGATTACACCAAAAAGGAGCATCTAGCTCGGGTCTAATATGAGGGAATGTGCAATTGCCAAGCTGGAAGAGTTCGTACCACTCCATTGTGTAATTTTTACCAGTTGCAATGCTTCTGAACCCAACTGCATCATGCATGATTTTCTGCAGGAGAAACAAAATGTGAATGTTTTTTAGCAGTTAATGATGGCTACTTTGCATTCTTGATTTGGCACACAGACACTACTGCAGACCCCAAAAAAAAATAAATAAATAAAAAGATTTCACAAAACTAACAGAATTCACAAAAAGACTTAGAAACACTGTTTGTGTAATGTCAGTTGCAAATATATTATATATATTGCAGTAATATATATGTGCGTGTGTGTGTGTGTGTATATATATGTATGTATATATAAAAATGAGACCACAATAAAGCATTTCAAAACTTTTCCCACCTTTAATGTGACCTATAACCTGTATAATTCAATTGAAAAACAAATCTGTTAGAGGAAAAATACAAAAAATAAAAAATGTACAATAAGCTGGTTGCCTAAGTGTGCACACCCTTAAACTAATAGTTTGTTGAAGCACCTTTTGATTTAATTACAGCATTCAGTCTTCTTGGGTAGGAGTCTATCAGCATGGCCCATCTTGACTTTGCAATATTTGCCCACTCTTCCTTGCAAAAGTGCTCCAAATCTGTCAGATTGTGAGGGCATCTATTATGCACAGACCTCTTCAGGTCACCCCACAGATTTTCTATTGGATTTAGGTCTGGGCTCTGGCTGGGCTATTCCAAAACTTTAATTTTCTTCTGATGAAGCCATTCTTTTGTTGATCCAGATGTGTGCTTGGGGTCATTGTCGTGTTGAAAGGTGAAAGTCCTCTTCAGCTTTCTAGCAGATGCTTGAAGGTTTTGGGCCAAAAGTGACTGGTATTTGGAACTGTTCATAATTCCCTCCACCTTGACTAAATCCCCAGTTCCAGCTAAAGAAAAGCAACCCAAAGCATGACACTGCCATCACCAGGTTTCACCATGGGGATGGTGTTCTTTTGGTGATGCGAAGTGTTGTTTTTGCGCCAAAAGTACTTTTGGAATTGTGACCAAAAAGTTCAACCTTTGTCTCATCAAACCATAACACATTTTCCCACATGCTTTTGGGAGACGATGTATTGTTTTGCAAATTTTAGCAGGTACTGGATGTTTTTCTGTGTAAGAAAAGGCTTCTGTCTTGCAACCCTTCCCCATAGTCCAGACATATGGAGAAGATGGGAGATTGTTGTTGCATGTAGTACACAACCAGTACTTGCCAGAAATTCCTACAGCTCCTTCAGTGTTCCTGTAGGTCTCTTGGCAGCCTCCCTGACCAGGATTTTGTCTTGTCTTTTCATCAATTCTGGAGGGACATCCAGTTCTTTGCAACTTCACTGTTGTCCCTGATTGATACCTTTCAACAATGAGATCCCTTTGATGCTTTGTAAGCTCTCTGTGAACCATGGCTTTTGCTGTAGCAGGCAACTGAGTAAATGTCAGGAATATCCTACTAGTACAGCTGAACTTTATTTGGGGTTAATCAGCCTCTTTAATTGATGGCAGGTGCATACCCAAGAAGACTGAATGCTGTAATTAAATCAAAGGGTGCTTCAACAAAATGTTAGTTTAAGGGTGTGTACACTTATGCAACCAGCTTATTATATGATTTTAATTTTTTTATATTTTCCCCCTAACAGCTTTGTTTTTCAATTGAATTGTACAGGCTATAGGTCACATTAAATGTGGGAAAAGTTTTGAAATGATTTACTGTTGTCTCATTTTTTTATATCACAAAAACCTGACATTTAAACAGGGGTCTGTACACTTTTTATATCCACTGTATGTGTGTGTGTGTGTGTGTGTGTGTGTGTATACATATATATATATATATATATATATATATATATATATATATATTCCCTGTGGCAAGCATGTTTAACCATGGGCATTTGTACTGGCTGGCCTGACAGCGTGGGACCAACACATCTGCCCACTCTAGCAGTGACCCACGTTCAGATGGATTCAGAGCTGCTTGGTGGTTTCCCTGGTAGAACTCAGAACACCCATTGTGAGTTATTGCTTTAATGATAAGCAGTAAAGACTACATTCTCTACAACTGCATTTGTACAGCTGCATGCCCATACAACTTGTTTCATCAGTACTGCACTTTGTATACTCAAAGAATAACAAGACATACTGAAAGCAACAGCTTCCAATATCTGCAGTACGAGGGCACTAGACTTCTATAAAGCAGTTATCCTCCTTCCTCAGATGAAGAAGTTAATGGAATAATTAATAACCTCAAAGAAGCCTTGTGACTGATGCCTGGCAAGGTAAATGGAGAAGAATAAGTAGAAAAAAATAATGTTGAGGAGGTTGGTAGTGTAGCATATACACAGTTACAGATTACAGCACTTAAAGGTACTTACAGATTCACGAGTTCTTTTGTAAAGTTAATATCTGGAAGCTTGACTGACATTATCCTGTGTCAGTATTTGTTGTTGTCAATGCACTTAATTGCTGTTTCTGAAAATGTTATGTGAGGTGTTTAACTTTACTGATAATGATAACTTATTCTAACATTTTGATAGCCACTGGCTAGTGAATTTATCCAGTTTTTGATATTCATGTTCATTTTAAGCATGAGGAGCTTAATCTTGCATTGACTCTCCACACTTTACCTCCAAGGTACAATGTTTTGTAAAAAAATTATAAAAGCCGCCCTTATATATGAGACACAAGTTCCTTCTAAGTAGTCTAAAGAATACAGAAAACAAATAATGTTTATGAAGACTATCAGGGCAGTCTCATGTCTTCCAATCTATCCATTTTCATTAATATAAATCTCTGAACTTTCTTAAACTGAGCCAAGTGGCTTGTTTAAGCTGCAGAATGCAGCATAATATTCTGTAATTGGCTTGATCAAAGATATATATGAAGGTGAATAATGGCTTCTCGCAACTTGATGGCTACGCTTTAATATGAGATGTGCTAAAGTAAGCCTTTTAGACTTTGGATGCATCACAGGTTTACAGATTAATTTATTGCCTACAAGGATTCCCAAGACTTTTACTTGACTGCCTATTTTCAGTATCCCCATTAATTCTGCACTTGAACTCCATATTTTTTTCAAACTACCATGATGGCTGCACACTGATCAACAGTTTGAGCTCTTCCAGTGGGAGAAAAAATACGGCCAGTGAAACTGTCAGTTGGGGTGAACTTTTGTCACTGACTAGTAATTATACTGCATGGATAACAGCAAAGAAAAAAATGTGGAGAACCCAAAAGAAAATCAACCAGAAAAGGAGAAGAGAAAACTCTGGCAAAGAAGAATCCTGTAGCTTTTCAGCAAAAACGCATTTCAAGTTTTAGCTTTTGTACATGAGATGGCTTCCAGTAATTTAGATGAAAATAAATCAAAGGCATTTAGAGGTATTTAAAATAAATGAAATATATGAGGAATATATCAACTCAAACAACATAAGGTTGGCAAAATAGAAGAAACTAACTCGCTACAGAGATGATCTGGTAAAGCTGCAAAAAAATCAGAGGCTGAAATAAAGAAAAGACTGGCTGAGTATGAAGCTTCTCAAGAAAAGCAGTTTCAAAAAAATAGTAGAGGCAGACGACAAAGCAGACAGAGAACATGAGGGTTTCTGATGTAGCAGGGAAACTGGAAGGATCAGAGTGTACCACTTCTATGAAAGTAAAAATAAGTGACTAGACTGGTGTTCCACAGCAGGATTTGTTAACTGAAAGGGCAAATCATGGGTATGCTCCAAACCTGGTCATGAGCAAGCAGCTAAGGCCTATTGGTAAATATGTGATCATACCAGAAGAGAACAGTTGATCCTGACAAAACTGTGTCAGAAAGGAAAACAATTAAAATTTAGGGACAATGGAGTGTTCGTGGGAAAGGATTATTCACTGTACACCAAGCAGAAGAGAAGAAATTTTATACCAGAATTAGGCAGTGTTAAGAGGGCAGGCATGAGATTCAACTGCTGTATCCAGTTGTCTTCAGAATATTTTTTTCCTGGAGGATCAAAGACATTTGTGGATGCAGAACAGACTAAGGAGAAAATAAAAATGTTTAAGTAACAAAGAGTGAGCCAACAAGCAGAAGGGGACTGTGCCTCTCATTCTACTGGCAAGAAAGTCTCCAGTGAAACAGTTTTCATTGTTCCAAAGGAAAATGTTTGAGAAGGAGAAAAAAAGCATAGAAAATGACTAGAACCTGATCGCGAGACTGGTTTTGTGAGATGGAGATTATCAGGAAGACCAGCAACACTGCTGACATTAGTGAATAAATGGGAGAATATAAAGCACAAATCCCACTGGATACAGGAATAAACGTGAAATATGGTCTTGCAAGAAAAACTGGTTCAGAAAGACTAGAATTTTGTTAATTTTGTTAAACCTGTGAGTGAACTGTAAAGCACTCTACAATATGTCATTAATATTTACAAAGTCACTAAAGGGAATGAAGAAATAACTCTAAGTGAAACAGTTTTGGTTCTTATATTGTATAAAAACATGTACAGTGTGTGTTATATTCTAAAGCAGTTTTGTATAGTGTACAGTTAGCAGTATTTTAAATATGAGCTGGGGTCTTTGTAAGAGGTGTATATGTTAAATATGGTAAAGCAATGAAGTACTCTTTTTAGCTGTAAGGTGTACAGGAGTTAGACTGTAACAAGTTAAGAAAAGGTTGGTCAGAGCCAAGTTAAAGTTAACATATTAAGTCATGATCCTGGACTGCTGGTATTGGAGTGGAGTATAAAAATGTCTTCATAAATTTAGAATTAAGATAATAATTTCCTATATGTGTACAAGTATGAATGAAACAGTTTTAAAGCACTGCAGAGATGCAGAAAACCACAGGCACAGTAAGCTCACCATAAAACATCCAAAAACTTTAACAATTGTACAAAAATAAAAACAAGAACAACCATAAAATGCTTAACTTTTTCATCACATTTTTCGTCTCTAAACAACTGGGACTTCCTGAGAGCCAATAAAAAATCCCAAATTTTTCTATTGGATCTGAAGTAGTCCCAGTTGTTAAGGGACAAAAAAACGCTCTGACAAAGTTAAGCATTTCATGGTTGTTCTTGTTTTTATTTTTGTAAAATTATTAAAGTTTTTGACGTTTTATGATAAGCTTACTGTGTCAGTGGTTTTCCTGCATCTCTACAGTGCTTTAAAACTGTTTTTTAAGTTGGTGCTTCTACACTTTGAGCAATTGGTTCCCTGTTTGCTTTTTGGTTTATGAATGTCTAAATTCATATCCATGGCTTAAACTATGGACAAGAGTTTTTTTAAACAAACAGGCTTAAAAAATAAGACAAAATGATGAAATGCATGGAAAATGCTAGGCTTCTTGCATCTACAAAGTTATTAGTTTAATCTTCCCCGTTAACAAATGCTCTTACTTTGAGACAAAATGTCTGCATGTCCATGTAGTTGACCAGGGGAAGGCTATACATTGTGTTCTGAGTGCAATTTACAAAAATTATTTGATGCATCTGAAAAAATGTTTGCTGTTTTTTTCTCATTGCTGTCTGTTTTTGCTTGGACAGAAGCTGAGGGCAAGTGCAAGCAAATAATCCCGAGAGTTCTGTGCACTTTCTGCAGACAGAAATATATCAGCCCATTCCCATTGCATGCTGGCCCTCCAGATGAAACCAAGAGACCATAGGGTGGGGAGAAATGGGGTAGGGCATAAAATAAATATGTCCCAGCAGATGGTGACAACCCCCAGGATGCCCTAAGATCCATGCTGGCCCTAGCCCATATAGAGAATGTCTGAAGTTGTTGAAGTTGAAGCAGGCTGGTAGACATGAAAATGGATATGGGGCACTGGGTTAGAATGTCGTAGGATGAAGTAAGGAGAATAAAAACAGGGTAGTAATAAAACAGAAAGAGATATGGGAAAGAAGTAATAGGAATTATTTAGAGGGTCTGAAAAGGGTTAAAGTATTGCAGAATAGCAGAACAAGGCAAACTTAGGCCTATGACAAGAAAAATTATTGGATATCATATACAGGTATTAGAGATATTTCAGAAATTTTACGAAAATCTGTATAAAGCAGAGGAATATGGAAACTAAGAAAAGACACAAATGTTAATATTTAAGGAAGATTTAATTATGCCAAGGTTAATGGAAGATGAGCCTCAACAATTAATAGCAAAGATAGAAAAAGATGAGTTTCAACAATTAATAGCAAAGATAGCAAGACATAAGATAGGAGGAGAAATGAGATATAAATGATAATGTATAATCAATCAACAATGAAGTCATCAGGAACAGATGGTATTCCCTGGGAAGTTAGGAGGGAAAAGGGCATAAGATCTGGAAGGGAATTCCTTTGGAAGTTAGGAGGGAAGAAAGTGATAAAGATCTGGAAGGCTTTGTCTAACATTCTTTTAAAGGGGAAGGGAAGCACCAGCATCTTTAAAAAGCTGTGGTGGCTGCATTACCCAAAGATAATAACCCTTCAGACCCTGCTTCATATAGACCCATTTCAATTTTAAGCCATAAGTGTTTATGTCTATAATAGCTAAGAGAATGATAAAGGTGTTGCCAAAACTGATAGATATGGATAAATATAGTTTTGGGAGGGAAAGCCAACATTTGACAAAATTAATGAACAATGATGACCCAGAGAGAAGTAGAATGTAACAAAATATGACTACTGTTGGTTGGTCTTGATGCAGAGGGGGCATTCAATAGAGTCAGCTGGGATTTTATGAGTAGGGCAATGGAATGGTTTGCATTCCTTTATAGATTAATTGGGTTTATTAGGAGGCTATATTAAAGGTTGGAGACAAGAATTAATGAGGGAGGGTTCCTCTTCCACAAGCTATGTTTTAATAGAGGAACCAGACAGGGTTTTCTTCTTTCCATTTGTTATTTGCTTTATACTTAGAATGACTGGCAATGAAAATAAGGTAATCACAAATTTAAGGACCTAACTGGTATGGTAATCATGAAAAGTTCTGTAGATGATATTATTTTGTACTAAATAGATCCAGAAAATTACAGTTCTGTGGTGTGGAACATTTGAGACAATTTCAAGTCTTTTTGTGATGTAAAATGAATGAAGATAAAACAAAGGCTACATCAGTAAACTATGTACCCACACAAGAATTGGCTCAGCGATACTCATATTTATGTGGACAAGATAAGATAAATTATTTAGCTGTATGGATTAAAAAGGATTATGTTATGGCAGCTATGGACGTGGGAATAAACTAAACAAAAGATAAAATTAAGATACAACCAGTGGAAATGTTTTTACAGGTTCACAGTTAAGTACTAAGCAATCAGTCTGCAGGCCATTACAACCATGTTCAAAAACCTCTAGTTTCAAAAAGGGCAAGACAAGATGGGCCAGTGTAGAATTTCAAGCTGTCTACCCATTATCTTTTTTTTTTTTACGGTCATGTTTTTGCCTCTTTCATTTTCCTTAGTGGATAGTGGAATGACATTGGAGGTAGTATATGGGTGCAAATTACTAAGAGTGAATGCTCAGAAGACTGGCCATTCATTTTTTTCAAGCATGAGTTTAGAAAGCTGCAAGCATTCAGCCATGCCCCAATGGTGGGGGTTGTGCAATGTGCTGATCACAGAAGTCATCCCTTCAAGCACCCCCCCATAATAGTATAAGCAGTATTTTCCTGATCTCAACCAATGAAATCATACTAAGTGGGTCACACCCCTTCACTCCTCCCCCTCCTTTGCTGGCTGCTCTAGTGCCAGCATTGCTAATCAAGCCCTGGTCACCTGGGTAGTAGCAAAGGCTCCACCCCTCCATCCCTTTTCCATGGTGCCAGTTGGAGGTAGTATATATTAGAAGTGTGCCCCCCACACACAGGCTGTCAGCACTTGCAGTCTAGAACTCACAATTGCAATATGGAACCATTTAGCATTGTGTTTCAGTTTGTGTTAACAAAGAGTATATTCACCTTTATATAATTATCTTCACATAGCAAGAAAGAAGGAGATTCCAAATTGTGGGTACCAGTTCTTGTTAAATATGACAATATCATAGTCAGCATTTAGAAGGGGAAGAATGTAGGGTACAGCAATCAGAAGCAAAATGTTACAGTACCAAGTATGGTGTTACTCCTGGTTAGGCACTGAAAAATGTGTTCTAAGTTTGTAATGTCCATTTAAATTTAGGTGACTAACACCCATAACAGTGCTATTATATTTTATGTTCAGTTACACTAAACTGCAAGGTATTTTCTGCACTGTATAGTAGTTATGGGTGGCTTAAGCTGCCCACGAGAAAGCATACTGCTTTCTATTTCTAGCTGTAGTAGATTATTAAGAAAGTTTTCATGCTCTACAGTAGACATAAAAAGGGTTATATAAAACAACAACAAAAAAAACCAACACTGAATTCTTATTTCCTACGAGTTTTATATGCAATTGTAACTCTGGATTATTTTCTATTAATCTCACTTTTATATAGTTTCATATCAGTACTGAGATATGCTCTCTAGTTCTGTTTGTTCTACAGTAATATCACAAAAAGAAAAAAAAAACTTTGAGACTACCTGTAAACTTCTTGCATTTTGTCACATTTGTTAGATGTAATTTGTAAAGGTCCAAAAAAGACCACAGAGATGGAAAGTTTCCAGTTCACTGTCTGTGGACCTGCATCCAATCCACTTCAAAGTAGGTAGACTGGTCACACATCTTGTGCCAAGCTGTAAAACAACAAAATCCCCACTTATGGCACCAGGTCCTCAGTCAGTAACTGAAGGTCTTGATCTAAAAAAAATGTAGGTACCATTTGAGAAGTCTGGATCTCACTAAATATGTGTTTTCTTTCTTTCTTTTCACTGCAAATGACAGTATTTGCCAGTTCACTGACTGTAGCTTTCAAAAGGCAAATAAGAATTGGAAAGAAATAATTGTGCTGTGGATGATGGGAAGGGTACGGTGTGAGGCAGTCTTGGAAAAGTTTATTGGCTGAGTACTCCTAATGCCTCTTTTTATGAGAAGCTATACTTCAGAGATTGTAAACACTGTTACTCATTAAAAAGTGACCCTAAGTTTTTTTTTTTTTAACCTTTGTCCTTTACCAGCTTTCGACTATTAAACCTCCACACAAACATTACTGACACATTTTCCTATTGTCTTGCTTGGCATTAGCATCTTTCATCATTCTAGAGTATTCTCCATATCTTTTGATCACCTCAATTTTATATACAGGCAATGAGGATGAGTGTTAGGTATCATCCTTAGTTGGTTCAAATTTTTTTTTCACATACTGTTAGCCAGCAGACATAACTTTAGATCTTATGTGAGTGCATCCTTCTATTCTCATTATGCTGAGTTACAGAGTGTTCCTTTCCTTGGCAGATTCTTGCTCCCATCAGTTGCCTTCTAATGTGGCAAGTATACCTGCAGTCCTACCCACTAGCGACACCAAACTCCTCTCACATCGCAATTATGCCTACAGTCTTACCACTAGTGACACCAAACTCCTCCTTTGGGGCAGGTGACGTAGCACTGGCTGCTCACTCCTACCCCTTCCCTGGACCTGTTTGATTAATTGAAATTAGGCCACCTGGGTCAAAGGCAGAGTTATATCTTTCAACTCCATGAAGCAGCTCAGAAAACATCTAAATGTTGGTCAGCAAAGACAGCTCAGAAAACGTCCAAAAGCTGTTTAGTTTTAACAGCAATTTTTCATATTTATAAGCATCAAATTAATCCAACATGATCTGGCAGTGAGCTAATTTAAAATTAAGCAAAGCAAACAGTATGAATCTGGGTATGGTGGAAATGTGGAGGAGGAGACAATTTGCAATGAATTGTAAATGGATACTTATAGTACATGGTTAAGATGTGGGTTAGAACACAGAAGGACAGTAGAAGAAAATGAGACAATAATATGAAGAAGATAAATATCAGTACGAGTAGTGTATTATGACCCAGATGGGAGCACAACACAGGCTGACTGAAGAGATAACTGCTGACTTGTCGCTGCAATTGGCAGACAGAAATAGTAATAAGCAAATTTAAAATAGTCAGGAAAAGTCAGTCTATTAATTAAATATTTTTTATGTTATGTCTTTCACATTGTAAATAGTGGACATTGCGGATTAATCTCTTTCTGATCAAAATCAATTCTAAGCAATTTTTTTAAACACCTTTATTGAATTATCACTTGTGACATAGGCAAATTTACATTTACATAAAAGTAATCAAACTGTATTAAGTTCACGTATATAAACATTATACTTCACATATATTGCTATATATCATATAACCTAAGCAACATTACATAAATTATTCAGTTCCTGCCCTATTAAAATAAGTAACATCTTTATTAAACCATCACTTATGACATAGACAATCATACATTTATATAAATGGAAATAAACCACACAGACCTAATCCTAGTTGCAAGCATTTTAAATCACAGACTATACTGACACACTTCCAGTTGCAAACATTATACTTATAATCTGCACAGTCATTTTCAGTGAAACATAAAAGCTCATTTAAGTCCTGCCTTCTTTTAAACATCATTCCTCCCCTGTATGTATTGTTCACACAATTTTCATTTTTTCCTATGTAGGTTGCCTTACCCTTTTCTAAAGATCTCAATTCCAGTTGTCTTATCTCTTTTACTATATTCACTACTTCTAGTACAGTTGGTTTAGATTTTGAATTCCACTTTCTAGTAATTGTTTTTTTTTTGGCAACCACCATAATTAGCCACAACAAGGCCTTACCATATCTAGGCAATTCTGATTCTGTATCATAGCTGAGAAAAATAATCTCCCTCTGCCCACCTAGCATCTCTGACGGTGCATACCACAGGGAATCCTTAAAGTCCACAAACTTACTGCACTCCCAGAAAATATGTTCCCAATTACCTCTTTCTTCCCTGTCACACTTCCAACATTTGCTGTCTACCTCAGGAAAAATTCTCTGGAGTCTACTTGAGTTATAAAAATACCTAAGTAAACATTTCCAAGCAAAAATCTTAAATCTTCTAGATTTTGTTGCATATTTGGGAAACATGCATATATCCTCCAATTGTTTCTTTGTGAATTGCTTATCCAATCTCCCTTCCCAATCCTTTTTAACCTCTTCTGACCGATTCTTATAGTTATCATGCAATATTTTATATGCTCTACTAATTATTCCTTTTTTAATGGCAGTTTCTTGTCTTAGATTCTACTAAAAGCTCTAACAGTGCTGGTCTTTCATTTAGGATGTCCCCATGTCTTTCCCTTTGCCTATACTCTGATCGCCTTCCCTATCAAGAATTGCTGTCTCTAAGTTGCAGTCCAAATAAATTCTTAGCGTCTTCCCATTCTATAATCTTTCCTTGTCTAGTTATTTGCTCCCAATACCTTGGTTCCTTTGCCAGTTTCGTTTTATAAATTCCAGCCCTCTTGCCTATTGTCTATATCCCTAACTGCAGTCATCCCTATCGGCAGAATCTCCTTTCTCCATTCCTGTGTTGGCTTTGGCTCAGTTTTTAGGATGCTTTCTGCTACCTTATGGATATAATATTCTGTACAATTACTGTTATTCTCCTTAACAGCCTCCATCCAAAATCCCAGTCTCTCCATGTTACTTGAGCTTCCCCCCTATTTCATCATCATCCCTTTCCACTCTGAATTATAGTTTTCTGCTTGTGCTATGAATAGGAATCTTAACCGTGTAGCTCTTAAATACCCCCTTCAGATTGGGTAATCCCAATCTGCCTTGTTCTATTGGAAGAATCATCTTATTCCACTTGACTCTTGCCGTCTTCCCCTCCCAGATAAAGTCCTTCAGCTCTTTACTAATTGCTATCCACAACTTCTCCTCTGGTTGATAAAAATATGCCTGACTTGTGTATAAGACTAATGGGACTAAAAACATTTTAACTGTTTGTATCTTACTATCCATATCCGTATAATAAAGCTTACATTTTCTCAGTCTTTGTACTATCTTTTGTTTAGTCTCTTCTCACATATCCTGAGCTACTACACCAGCATAACATTTTTTTTTAAAAACTTTATTGAATTGTCACTTGTGACATAGGCACATTTACATTTATATAAAAGTAATCAAAACTGTACTAACAAGCTAAAATTAACAAACATTATGCTTCACATGTATTGCTATATATCACATAACGTAAGCAACACTACACAAATTATTCAATTTCTGCCCCTTTTTTAAACAAGAAACATCTTTAGTAATCATCACTTACGACATAAGCAATCATACATTTATATAAATGGAAATAAGCCACATGGACACAATCCTAGTTACAAGCATTTTACATCGCAAACCACATTGACACACTCCCAGTTCATTTTCAAACATCACACAGTTCATCTAAGTCCTGCCTTCTTTTAAACTCATTCCTCCCCTGTATGTATTGTTCCCACAATTCCCATTTTTTTTCCTATGTAGTTTGCTCCTACCTTTTAGTAAAGGTCTCAGTTCTAGTTGTTTTATCTCTATTACTATATTCACTACTTCTAATATAGTTGGTTTAGATTTTGATTTCCATTTTCTAGTAATTGCTTTCTTGACAGCCACCATAATTAGAGACAGTAAGGCCTTATCATGTTTTGGCAGTTTTGATTCTGTATCACAGCTCAGAAAAATAATCTCCTTTGTCACACCAATATGCCCACCCAGCATCTCTGACAGTGCATCCCGCAGGGAATCCTTAAATTCTGTCAGCTCACTGTACTCCCAGAAAATATGTTCCCAATTACCTCTCTCTTCACTGTCTGACCTCCAACATTTGCTATCTTCCTGAGGAAAAATTCTCTGAAGTCTACTTCAGGTATAAAAATATCTTTATACACATTTCCAAGCAAAAATCTTAAATATTCTAGATATTGTTGCATATTTGGGAGACATATACATATATCCTCCTAGTGTTTCTCTGTGAATTACTTATCCAGCCTCTCTCTTCCCAATCCTTTCTAACCTCCTCTGATTGATTCTTATAGTTATCACGCAAAATCTTATATGCTGTACTAATTATTAATTTTTTTAAGGGCACCTTCTGTTCTAGATTCTACTAACAACTCTACCTTTGCTGGTCTTTTGTTTAGGACCCCCTTTCTTTCTCTTTGCCTATAATCTGATATCAATCCTCGATAGGGAAGGCAATCTCTAACCTGCAGTCCAAATACATTCTTGGCATCTTCCCACTTTCCCTCTCTAGTTATTTGCTTCCAATACCTTGGTTACTTTGCCAGTTTTCTCCAATAAATTCCAGCCCCCTCTTGTCTATTGTCTATATCCCTAATTATAGTCATCCCTATCAGCAAAATCTCCTTTCTCCATTCCCGTGATGGCTTAGTTCCTAGAATACTTTCTGTTACTTTATAGATATAATATTCTGTATGATTTCTGTTATTCTCTTGAAAGGCCTGCATCCAAAATTCCAGACTCGCCTTGTTTCTTGAGCGCCCCCCCCCCCGTTTCAACATCATCCCTTTCATAGGTTCATAGGTAGGTACTAGGCTATCTGCCTGAAGGCATTTATATGCCTAGCCAGAATGTGTTGGCTTTTGCCACCCCCCCTTAGATTAGTTCCCTGTGCCTCTGCCCAGCAGAGCCACTGAAGTGATCCCCAGGGTAAACTTTCTGTTTCCCATCCACTCGTCAAGATTTCTCTTGAAGAGTGTTAGCGAAGAGCTCTGCCTAATGTAGAATGAAATCTTGTTCCAAAGCATGGGATGTCTCTGAGACAGGAATCTATCCGCACAGCACGTCTTATTTATTGTTGTGGTGAGGTTTAGATCCCTAGAGCATGTGGCTTGAGGGGATATGGTTTTCTTTAGGTGGAGCATGTCCACCAATTCTGGGTTGGACATACCTTGTATGTCAGGCAGAGATTACCTCTGACTAGGCGATATGCAACTGAGTGCAGCTGGAGTTTCTTCAGTCGAGCTGCATAGGGCATCTGTTTGAGGCCAGTGATCGTCTTGGTGAGGTACTTCTGTGGTCTTTCCAGCTGTTGCTTGTGTCTTGTAAGGTACATCCCAAATGAGGCGTTGTACTCTATGATGGGTCTGATGAGTGATGAGTAGAGGGGCCCAATGACCTCTTTTGATCTGGATGTGAACCCTTTTGTGATTAGGTGGGCCACACAGAAGGATTTTCTAACCACTTTGGCAATGTGATTATCAAAGGAGAGATTACTATCTACTTGGGTCCCCAGATCCCTTGTTACATCTTCCGTATTTAGGGGACTACCACCTATGTGGTAGTTTGTGGGTACTTTGTTTTTTCCAAAGGGGATGACTATGCACTTTTTGGCATTTAGCTTGAGGCCATGATTTTGACACCAGGTATCCGTCTCAGTGAGACCCTTTTGGAGGATGTCTGTGTCAGCCGGAGAGTCAATTATAGCCCCTTGTTTGCAGTCGTCTGTGAACTTGTTCAGCCATACTCCTCCTGTGCTTGCCTGTACCTCTGAGAAGTATATGCTGAACAGGAGGGGTTCTAGGACTGAGCCCTGGGGAACGTCACTTGTAACAGGTATAGAGTTGGACCTAGCTCCCGCAACTCTCACCATGTGGGTTCTGTCCGTGAGTCAGCTGGCAACCCATCTTGTGACATAGGGATTTATGTTTCCACTTTCAATTATAGTTTTCTGCTTTTGCTATCAAACTGGGTAATCCCAATCCGCCCTGTACTACTGGAAGAATCAGCTTATCCCACGTGGCTCTTGCCTTCTTCTCTCTCAGATAAATTATTTCAGTTCTTCATTAATTGCTATCCACAAATTCTCCTCTGGTTGATAAAAATATGCCTGACCTGTCTATAAGACTAAAGGGACTAAAAGCATTTTGACTGCTTGTATTTTACTATCCATATAACAAAGCTTCCATTTTCTCAGTTTTTGTATTATCTTTTGTTTAGTCTCTTCCCACATATCCTTAGCTGCCACACCAGAATCATTTTAATCCATACTCCTAAAGACTTCATTTTATCATGTCCTCATAAATATGGATATCGCTGAACCAATTTGTGTGGGGGTACATAATTTCAGCTACTGCCTTTGTCTTAGCTTCATTCATTTTGTATACTGAAAAGATATGTAAATGTTTCAAAATGTTCCACAACACTGTAATGTCTCTTTCTGGTTTTGTCAGGTATAAAAAAAAAAAAAAAATTCTAAGCTTGTTTCCTGCCTTTCCTGTAAGTCTAGTCCAGATACAGATTTGATGTATCCAGGACTGTTTGCAAGCTTCTGAGCCCCCAAGCCTTTCTATGTTGGAGGGAAGCCTTTTAGATTAATTTTCTTAGAACTAGACAGTTTTCTAGTTTCAGCACTCAAATCTGTTTCCTTGAACTCAGCACTTGTTCAGAACTCACTGTAAGCACTAAAATAAACCACAAATTACTACAGCACTCAACTTTCCTCACTTGACTAGAGAAAAACAGTTTTTAGTACTTAATAAATAAGCACCAATCCAGGCATGTCTAAGGGTCAGCTCCTGGTGGTTTCTCCTGCCTACCTGATGAATCTGGGCATCTTGGGGCAATGCAGCAATTGCCTCGTGTACACAGACATCCCTCTTCTCCTACCACCCAACACTACAACCTTTGAGAGATGCACTTATACAGCCAAACTGGAAGCAAAGCTCTCTTCACCCAAGACTGGACTAGACAGTCAAGAGGAGAAGGTAAACACTTGCACCACACCACACTCATCACATAGTCCCTCAAAACCTACACCACCAAAACACACAAATAGAAACACAAAACACACACCAACATTCGCAGAGGCTCTAAAAAAAAATCTAACCAAGCAACAGGGATCTCCAAAGCAGAAACGCAAGCAACCTCCACCCCCCCCAACACAACCCAAATGACACATAGCCCACAAACTCAGTGTGCCACTCAACCACAGCCCATAAGGCATAACAATGTACCCAACACTCTAGTCAAAAGTGACTCTATAGTCAGGCACACTGATGATGAGAAAGTTACTGTCAGGTGCCAGGATCCGACACATAACACATGCACTCAGGTCACTCCACAACAAGTACAAATATGACTCTGTCATTGTCCATGTTGGTGTGAATGACCTGAGACGTACCACCCTGGACTACATGAAAAGAGACATGGAGGAGCTGTCCAATCTTGTAGCTCAGGCAGGTATGACCCTAGTCCTGAGGAGCATCCTGCCATCACCCAGAATGATACCACAGTACAAGGACAAATGATTGACCAACAATTGGCTAAGCTTCTGGTGTCATTCTAAGGGGATCCAGTATCTGTCTGCCTGGGATAAAATGATCAACAAACCACAATGCTTTGCCAGAGATGGCCTGCACTTGTCACCCTTGGGATTCTGGATACTGGCTAAGGCTCTTGCCACCCCTATAGTGCCTTTTTTAGGCAAGATTCAAATGACAAATTCACCACAGTAACAGGTACAAGCAAGCAAAATTTGAGGGTAATGCTACTTAATGCTAGAAGTCTAAACCTCAAAATGCACTCACTTGAGGCACTCCTTAAAATGGAGAACATCGACATCTGTGCAGTGACAGAGACCTGGTTCAAGGCTCCAGAGAGCACCCCTGCATTACCAGGCTATAATTCATACCACATCTTTCGGCCACCTAACCTGGACCGAAGCACTAAAGGCGGAGGCGTGTCCATATTCATTTAAGGATATCCACACCTCCAGGCCAGATGCTCAGCATAATGCATCCGAGATTATCCAAGTGCAACTAACTATGGGCAAGACCGCAATCCAAATTATAGCTTGCTACAGATCCCCCACCATGCCCCAGGACTCCCACTCTCCTCATTTCTTGATACACTGGAAAATATTGGGGTAGAACCTAACACCCTAATAATGGGCAATTTCAACTACCCCACCATTAACTGGGAAAACTACTCATGTACCAACTCTTGTGCTCAACGTTTTTTGGAATTCGTAAATTCCAACGCTTTGGATCAGCTTATCCACACCCCCCCCACCAGGAGTAGCAATATCCTAGACCTGGTCATTACCAACATGGGAAACCGGTGTTCCACACCAGAGGTCAATTCCTCATTGGTCAGATCCGACCACAAGCAAATCACCCTAGACATTCACATCCCATCCCCACCCCCCATTAGGGAAACCACCGTAAAAAAATTCTCTAAAGCCAACTTCATGCTTCTTAGGACAGAAGTGGCAAACGTCACAACACCCATGCTGATGGACAATAGAGGTACGACTGCTGAATCCTATACAATTGCACTTTATAAGCACTTACACGAGTGCATGGATCATGTAATCCCTAACAGAACCAAGATTCTATCCTCCAAAAAAGGAAGCCAATCTGGTGGTCCCTTGCCATAAATAAACTCTACAACAGAAGAAAGAAACTGTTGCAAAAAAGAGTAAAATCCCATGACTGGAGGAACTCCATGGTCAGCCTCAGTAAGAAGCTGAGATCCCTCATAAAATCCTCCAAAGCTAGTTATGAAAACAAAATCGCCACTGATTCTAAAGACAACTACAAAGCATTCTATAGCTATGTCAAGAATCTCAATGGCAACACTCAGATCTGCTCTGAGTTACAGCACAATGGCACTAAATATACAAACCAACTGATATTGCCTACATCCTGGCAGATAGGTTCAGTGCTAACTTTACCCCTCTCTCATCCCCTAAAGGGCCCATCTCTATACCGAAAGAATGCAAAGTTCCTGTAATCACGGCTGCACAGGTAAAAAAAACACACTCTCCAAAGCCAAGAACACAACATCCATGGGACCTGACAACATCCCAAGCTGTGTTCTACATGAACTACATAACGAACTGGCACCCCACCTAAGTACCATGTTCAATCATAGCCTCACCTCAGGCTTTGTGCCCACTGAATGGCACACAGCAATGGTTATCCCACTCCACAAGGGGGGAGCCACCACGGTCCCCAGGAACTACCGCCCCATTAGCCTGACGAGCCAGGTCTGCAAGGCTATGGAACGTATCACCATGGAACTTAAAAACAATGACATTGGTAATCTCCAAACTCTGGACCCTACCCAGCTCGGGTTTGCAAAAGGCAGATCATGTCTCCTAAACCTGATAGACTTCTTTGAAGCGGTTGCCAAAGCAGTAGATGAGGGTAAGGTGGTTCACACAGCTTATCTAGACCTCACCAAGGCTTTTGACACCATCCTCCACTCTGGAATTATAGATAAACTCACTAAACTAGGTATAAATCCCTAAGTCACAAGATGGGTTGCCAACTGGCTCACTGACAGAACCCACACTGTGAAAGTAGCAGACTCTAAATCCAACTTCAGACCAGTGACAAGTGGAGTACCACAGGGTTCAGTCCTAGATCCTCTCCTGTTTGGTATCTACTTCTCTGAAGTTCAGGCTAACACAGAAGGTCTTTGGCTAACAAAGTTCACAGATGACTGCAAACTAGGAGCCATAATCAAAACTCCTAATGATGTGGGTATCCTACAAAAGGGCCTCACTGAATCAGATGCCTGGTGTCAAATCCAAGGCTTTAAGCTCAATGCCAAAAAGTGCATTGTCATCCCTTTTGGTAAAAACTCTGTACCCATGAACTACCACATAGGCGGTAGTCTACTTAACACCGAAAGTATGATAAGAGACCTTGGGACACAGGTGGACACATCACCACAGTAATCAGGAAATCCTTCTATGTGGCACACCTCATCACAAAAGGTTTCTCATCCAGGGAAAAAGAGGTCACTGTTTCCTTCTACTCATCACTCATTAGACCCATTATAGAGTACAATGCCCCTTTTGGTATGCACCTCACAAGACATCTACAACTGGAAAGGCCAAAGAAATACCTCACAAAGAGGATTACATGCCTCAAACAGATGCCCTACGCAGTCTGTCTCAAAAAACTCTAGCTTTACTCTTTCGCATATCTCCTACTCAGAGGCGATCCCTGCCTAACATACAAGGCTATGTCAAACCCAGAGTTGTTGGACGTGTTCCACTTAAAGAAATCCCAATCCATCCGAGCTACATGCTCTAGGGATCTAAACCTTGTCACCACAATAAACAGAACATGCTGGAGGGATAGATTCTTATCCCAGAGACTTCCCATACTCTGGAACAAACTACCTATCTATATCAAACAAAGCTCCTCATTAGCACTCTTCAAGAAAAATCTTGATGATTGGATGGGAGATAGGAAATTCACCCCGGGGATCACTTCTGTGGCTCTGCTTGACAGAGGCACAGGAAAATAATTTTCTTGGGTGGCAAAAGCCACGGTACCGTTTGCTAGGCTTATATAGGCCCTAGGGCCAATAACCTGGTACCTACCTATGAACCTATAAACCAATGTCATCAGCAAACACAGCCCAGCTTTTCTTGACTACCATACCAATTATATCCTTGAATTTCTGAGTCCCTTATTTGTTTTCTCAATGGTTCTAAATATAATGCAAATAGCAAAGGGGAAAGAGGACACACATGCCTGGTTCCTCTGCTTAAGTAGAAATTATCAGAAAGGACACCAGCCATATATATCTCCTCTTAATCAACCTTATAATTTTTTCAGGAAATGCAAATGCTTCCATTCCCTGCTCATAAAGTGCCAGCTGTTGAATGCTTTCTCTGCATCAAGACCTACCAACAACAATGGTATTTTCTTAAATTCTGCTTCCCTCTGGATCATCAAGGCTCTATTAATGTTGTCAAATGTTTGCCTCCCTTCCATAAAACCACACTGATCCATATCTATCAATTTTGGCATTACTTTTGTCATTCTTTTAGCCATTATAGACATGAGCACTTTATAATCATGGTTTGGTATTGAAATGGGCCTGTATGAAGCTGGATCCAATGGATCTTTACCCTCTTTAGGTATTACAGCTACCATTGCTTTCTTCCGGGACACTGGTACTTCGCCTCTTATAAAAAGACTGTTAAAACCTTCCAGATCTTTATCATTTTTTCCCTTCCTAGCTTCAAAACTTCCACAGGAATACCATCTATTCCTGGGGACTTTCCTGTAGATGGGTTACACATCACAATTTTTATCTCATTTCCTCCTATCCTAGCCATTAGTAATTAAGCCTCATCTACCTCTTAGCTTGGCATATTTAATTCTTCCATAAACATTTCCATTTGTATCTTTTCTTGATGTCCATATTTCTCTGCTTATACAGACTTTCACAGAATTTCCAAAACATTTCTAGTGGCTCTACAGGATCTTGTTACCTGCCTTGTTATAAATTCCCTTAGCTTGGTGACAGCCCTTTCTACTTTCTGTCACCCAAGTCATTGTCCTAAACATTACTGTGCTCTAGTGTTATCAAAAAAAAAAGTTGCTTAACAGCAATCTTTCAGAAAAGAAACGTATTAACTTGAAGACAAACAAAAAACAAACCAAAAGGATGTTATAGTTGGCCACAACGAACTCCACTTTCCACAATGTTTTAGCGCTTTCATCCACCTTTTATTTTGCATGAACTTCTTCAAAAACATGGGAAATGACACAATTAAAGACTTAAATACATAATTTAACAGGAAGTGATCTCATTATTCCACCATTATTTTCTTTTTTTAAAAAGCTATAAATTGCATAAAACATTGATCAATTCAATAAACTTTGTGAAATTATTATTATTACTAATGTTGAAATACTTGGTATACTTGGTTATTTGATGTTAAAAACTCTCCATAAAATGTCCTAAAATATTATTGATATATATATATATATATATATATATATATATATGTATATGTAATGTACATGTAAATATGAATGTATGTTGTTATCTAATATTTATGTACAAAAAATTATCTAATAACTTCATTCAATCCCGGTGTTTGGTCTGCACCAAATACCAGTTGCCAAAAAGATTCTTTACATTCAAGAATGTTATTTAAATCCCCTAAATACAATCCCTTTTGAACAGCGTCCAAAATGAAGAATTCAAACTTCTTAAAATCCCTACATGTAGTTACATGCCTAGCGAGAGCATTATTTTTGTCTTTCTTTTGGATGGCAAGGCTGTGCTCATATACTCTGCGTTTAAAAATTCTCTTTGTCTTACCAATGTAGTAATTCTTACATGTAACACATGTGGCAAGATAAATCACTAATTCACTATTACAATTATAGTAATCTTTTGCCCAAAAGGTGTAATTCAAGTGCTCTACTACCACAAAAGAAGAGTTGCTCATGTACCTACATTGTTTACAGTTAGTGCAACTAAAGGTCCCTTTCTTGTTGGTGCAACTCCTAACTAAGTTTCTATTGTTGTCACTAGCATTCTTTCCGGACTCTGATAAAAGTTTTAAGTCTACAACTTTCTTGTAGGTAAATTTGGGTTTTGGACCTATGATGGACACTAAGTCCTTATTACCCAAAATAACTTTCCAATTGTTTTCAGTGATAGATTTTATTAACCATATTTCATTCACCATTGGTAATGGAAAAGCTGTTAGAAATGTTTTCTCTTCTTGTTTGTTTTTGGAAGCATCTAAGGTACATACCTTAGGTGCACATAGGGCTACCTCATCAGAAAATAAAATAGGTTTAGTCACTCCCTTTCTCAAAGGTACTACTTCACTCTCAATCTTGTCTATGAACTTCTTTGAATATCCTCTGTTCATGAACAAAGATTTTAAAAGTGTCAATTCTTTTTGAAAAATTTCTTCTTCAGAGGTTAATCTGCTCAACCGTATGATTTGACCTTTAATGACCCCTCTTTTCATGTGAGTGGGATGTAAACTGTCTTTCTGTAAATAACTATTGGCAAAGCATGGTTTTCTATAGATTTTACTTCTAAAGGTCTTTGAAATGTCATCAATAGTAAGGGTCAGATCCAAAAAAGAAATGCTCTTACCAAATTCTCCTATTTTAAAAAATAAAAAGTTCGTACTCTCATTCAGATCATGGACTAACTCTACAAACTCGTGTTGTTGCCCATTGCATATAAATAGCAAATCATCTATGTATCTCCAATATTTAATAACTTTTCCAAAAAGTGGATTTGTTGTCAAAAATGTAGTCTCCCAATTTGCCATTACAATGTTTGCAAAGGATGGAGCCACCCTTGACCCCATAGCTACTCCTGACTTTTGTTTATATATGTTGTTGTTAAATTTAAAAAAGTTGTTCTCCAAAATTAATTCCATTAAAGTACATAAGGAATTTGTTTTTGTTGCCGTAAAATCTGTATTCTTTGTTAGGTATTCTCTCATAAATTCAATACCCTTGTCCTGATCAATACTAGTGTACAAGTTTTTTGCATCTAAAGTAGCAAAAAACATGTTGTTGTCAGTAATTTTTAAATCCCTTAAATTTTCTAACAGATTCCACAAATCTTTGATGTAAAATTTGGACTTTTGAACTATGGGGTTCAATATATTATCCAACCAAATGGAAATATTTTCTGTTTTTGAATTTTTTGCCGAAATGATTGGTCTAAAGGGTGGTTTTGTATTGTTATTCTGTATTTTTGGAATACCAAAAAATGTGGCTAACCTAGGATGTTCATTATACAAAAATTCATATTCGGTTCTATCTATTTCTCCTTGACAAAACATGTCAAACATTATGGTATCCATTCTTTGGAATTTCTTTGAGACTACTTCAATATTGACCTTGGTGTATGTTTCTTTATCTTGTAACAATTCGTCTATAGATGTTATATAATCTCTGTTATTCATTATCACAAGTTTCCCACCTTTGTCCGCTTTCATTATTCTAATGTCCTTATTATTAACCAGGTTTTTTAATGCTAACTGTTCTTCGTCTATTAGGTTGTCTGTAACACTTTGTGTATTAATATGTCTAAACTCATTTTTACATAATTTTTGAAAGACTTGTAAGGTGTTTATCAACGGTGGGTTATATGTACTGGGTTTACTAATACTAACTTTATCACATGAACCATCTATTCTCAAATCTTCCATGATGTAATTTAAGTTAAGTTTTCTCAAAAAAAGTCTAAAATCTATCAGAAGTTTACCCAAATTCAGTGTATTGGTCGGAATAAAATTGAAGCCCTTTCTTAATATACTTATTGTAACAGGACTTAAATCAAAGTCTGATAAATTCAATATTCCAACTTCAAATCTGTCAATGTTATCAGTTGGAGACTGGGTCACCATCTCCGTCTGTTCGCTCCTCTGCCCTTCCCCTGAAATTGTGTGGTGTTGTGCCACTTCATAGTTCTCTTGTTCTGCTCCTGTTTCTTGTGAAAAGGAGTAGTGTTAATATTAGATGAAGAGGCTACTTTCTCAGCATAATTCATGTTGTTTTTATTCACTGAAGCATTGTTTTCAACACTAGTCGAGGGTAAGGCGGGAAAATCTTCTTCAAATCTTTCCCCATTCTGGTTAATTTCTTCCAGATTGTTGACTTTTTCTGTTTCTCTCAAAGGGGCAAAAGTTTTAGATATACTTCTATCAGAGTCATTTTGGTAACCTACTTTAGGAGGTACTGTAGAATCAATGGATATTACGTAAGCCTGATCATTCTTGTATGACAAAATGTCTCTTTTTAATTTGGATTGCTTTCTGGCTATAATAGTTGACTGATGACGATCTGCCTTAATTTCTATACCATTGTATAGATCTATAAAGTCATTGAAACTAACAAAGCCATGAATACGTTCATCCAAACTGTTGAAGTTATCGTTTAAAACATTCAACTCACTGTGGTAATGGTCTATTAGCATTTTCACCATATTAATCCCTGTTTCGTTGTATAGCTCTATCAATTGTTTACTCAACCTGTCTCCTGGAGACACACAATTGGGGAACTTCGCTGTTCGCAAGCCCCTAGGCACTATTTTTTCTCGTAATGCATTCAGTAAAATACTGTATTTCCAAATTCAACGTTATAAACTTTAAGACAAATTTCTCCAATTCATATATGCTTTTCTTACACATAGGCTTGTCATCTATAGAGGTACTTACTGTGTTTGGAACAGACACCTCCCCTATGTTTGAAAAAGGATTGTCCGTTTCTCTATTAAGGTAATTCCAAACGTTAGCTTCCGACGTTACTTGCTGTAATAGACGTCCACCTCTGAGTCCCTTATTTGTTTTCTCAATGGTTCTAAATATAATGCAAATAGCAAAGGGGAAAGAGGACACGCATGCCTGGTTCCTCTGCTTAAGTAGAAATTATCAGAAAGGACACCAGCCATATATATCCTCTTAATCCACCTTATAATTTTTTCAGGAAATGCAAATGCTTCCATTCCCTGCTCATAAAGTCCCAGCTGTTGAATGCTTTCGCTGTATCAAGACCTACCAACAACAATGGTATTTTCTTAAATTCTGCTTCCCTCTGGATCATCAAGGCTTTATTAATGTTGTCAAATGTTTGCCTCCCTTCCACAAAACCACACTGATCCATATCTATCAATTTTGGCATTACTTTTGTCATTCTTTTAGCCATTATAGACATGAGCACTTTATAATCATGGTTTGGTATTGAAATGGGCCTGTATGAAGCTGGATCCAATGGATCTTTACCCTCTTTAGGTATTACAGCTACCATTGCTTTCTTCCAGGACACTGGTACTTTGCCTCTTCTAAAAAAACTGTTAAAACCTTCCAGATCTTTATCATTTTTTCCTTCCTAGCTTCAAGACTTCTACAGGAATACCATCTATTGCTGGGGACTTTCCTGTTAATTAGTTACACATCACAATTTTTATCTCATCTCCTCCTATTCTAACCGTTAGTAATTGAGCCTCATCTACCTCTTAGCTTGGCATATTTAATTCTTCCATAAACATTTCCATTTGTATCTTTTCTTGATGTCCATATTTCTCTGCTTATACAGACTTTCATAGAATTTCCAAAACATTTCTAGTGGCTCTACAGGATCTTGTTACCTGCCTTGTTATAAATTCCCTTAGCTTGGTGACAGCCCTTTCTACTTTCTGTCACCAGAGTCATTGTCCTAAACATTACTGTGCTCTAGTGTTATCAAAAAAAAAAGTTGCTTAACAGCAATCTTTGTAAACTTGTGCATATTATCGTGGTAATCCCTTATTTCCTGCTTAGCATTCTGCAGTTGATCCTCTTCTTTTTCTGTGAGATTCTCCCTATTCTGTAATAATTTAAAATTTGTCAGTCACTCTAAATAATTCTTGTTACTTCTTAACCATAGCTTCCTTTCTTTTATTTCCACCCTGTTTTTAAACACACCTTAATTTTATCTCACTCACTAGCTATATTTTTCAGAAGAAATTTCTATCCTCTCTAATAGCCTCCTGAATAAACTCTACTATCCATTCCTTAAATTCCTCTATTTTCAACAGATAGGTAGGAAAGTGCCAGTGTCTCATTTTTATTTCATTAGTCTGTGTTTTTATTTTAGTTATTACTGGCACACAATCTAAAATAGTTATTGGGTGCATATCAAGTCCTTCAAGTAAACACACATGTTCTTGTGAAATGTAAATTCTGTCTAGCCTAGTCCAATCCAGTTGGGGAATAATAAGTAAACTTACTCTGAACTCCTATTACTAAACCTGTGTTATGTGTGTTAACTCCTATTACTGAATTTGCATCTTCCATGCCAAATATTTTCATAAAGTTCTTCAAAGGTCTAACCTCCTTTGTTATATACATGTTCACTGCTGCAAATCACATCCCAGTCCCCACCTATAAGTAATATTCCTTGCTGAACAATGATTATTTCTCCAATAATTTTCTTACGCTTCATTATAGCAGTTTTAGGTGGAATATAAATACATGCCAGTGTAATCCTCCTCCCTTGCCGGTAGAACCTTAGCACAGCACTGCAAATCTGCCATGATTATTTTTTTTTATCCTCTTCTATCACTATTGGAGCTCCTCTTTCAATTAATATAAGTAGTCAACTTTTCCTTTGTCCCAGGTATTCAGCTGAATAACCATCCTAAAAACCTTTCTTTACCAAACTGACATGTTCAGTTCTAAGTGTATTGCCTGTAACATAGCTATTTGCATTCTACATTTTTTAATATAGTTTGCTACTTTTTCTTTTTTGTATTTATCTGTGAGACTGTTGACATTTAAAGACATTACAGAAAGCACCACTGTATTAAAGGTTATTATTCCCACCTATTATGTAGAACACCTTTTTTGTTAAATGTCTAGTTCCAGCTTTTGTGTTACATGCCTACACTGTTTGGCAGGTTGAACCTTTATACAGTTTTTTGTTGTCATATCCATTTAAGCCTATGCCACATCTTACAAAACTTTTTGTTTTATTAAAAGCCCTCAAACAAAAAAAAGAAACACACCCCAATAACCCCCTAAAACATATTAACTTAACATTAATAGACAAAACTATGTATATCTTCAAATTGAAATTTTACCTTCCTAAAAGGAACAAAAGTCCCAAACTGAAAGCACACCCACAAACTTGAGTTAACCTAAAAGAAAGGTTATGCATGCTAAAATGCATGGTGCAGCCTGTGCTTCTACTATGTGCTAACTGTTTTTGTCTTAGCTTTATAGCTCTCCCTGCTGGGAAAACCACTGAATGCTTTCAGAGAATATTATGTCATAACCAATTTCTCTGTTCTTTTCCTCAGCCAATCACTCTCCACCAGACTGTAGCCAATTTCCCTTTTTCAGACTGTCTCCATGGAGACAGCCAGCCAGTTTCTCCTTATCACGTTGTTGCCATGGAAACATGAAGACCGGCTGGAGAATTGCCACTAAGCAAATCTGAATTTGCTAAAAAAATCATAACATTCAATATTCTTTTACATTTTCTTGTTCTTTCTTAAAACCAAATCAGTCTAAGGTCCTTAATCCAGTCATCGCCTATGCAAGAATGAGAAAAACACAAATTTTTCTCTTGGCATGCTTTTTAACCAGACTTTTTCTTTTACATTGCAGTGCTACTTTTCTTAAAACTCAACAGAAAGAAAAAGAGAAGAAGGGAGAAAGAAAAGAAAAAAAAGAATAGCCAGCAGCACTTGTTTACAATCCCAATTACACTTAAAAGTAACTGAGAAAACTTAACTTTATAGCATGAAAAGAAAACCACACACCGCAAAAACAGCACTATTTAAGAAAAAATAGTTACTAACAATTAACTTTCTCTCTCCTCTTCCCCTTCCCAACTTTTTGAACATTAATGATACTTTAGAGTCCCCCAAAAGTCCAACAAATTCTGAAAAAGTCCAATATTTTCAGTTTTTTGTCTGTCATATTTCACAAATATAATTACTGCACTGTAAACCCTAAGGTACTGGTTTTATTCCTGTACATATTAATCTTCCAAATCCTGTCTCTGCTTCATTTCCAACATACTGTTGATTCTTCTAGTCAACTCTTGTATTGCCTTCCTTCTCTCCAACATTTTCCACTGAAACATTGGATAAGGTTTCACAGGTACAGTCTTTCCGTGGTCTTTATTACCAGAAGAACAAGAAACAGAATCTCACTCTGTTTCACAGTTTCAGTTCACTTTTTTGGACAAACTTTTGTATTTCCCCCTAAGCATATACTTCGTCAAAAAAAAGATTTTGTCCCTCCAGGGAAGAATGCCTTGAAGACAGCTGGGTACAGCAGTCTGAATCTCACACCTGCATCCCTACATTCCCTGAATAATGGAATAAATTTGCTCCTGTTCTGCCTGGTGTACAATGAGTAATCATTATCCATAAAGACTCTGCTGCCTCCCACTTTTAGTAGTTTGTCCTTCTGCCACAGTTTTGTCAGAATCAACTCCTTCTGCTGGTAGCATTGCATTGTCGCTATTAAAGGTATAGGTTGCTTTCCCATAGCCAAGTTTGGAGCATGCACATGATTTGCCCTTTTAACTAACAACTGCTGCTGTGGAATACCAGCCCATTTGCTTATTTGTGCTTTCATAAAATTAACGCAGTCTGCTCCTTCCAGGCTCTCTGGTATAGCTGAAAATCTGAGTTTTCCCTACGTGCTCTGTCTGCTAATTTTATTATTTTTTTAAACATCTCTTCCTGAGCAGTCTCATATTCAGCCAGCGTTTTCTTCATTTCGACCTCTGAGTTTTGCAGCTTTATCACCTCATCTGAATATGTGTTTAAAGCTTCTTCCATTTTTTCCAACCTTTTGTTGTTTGTGTTGATATACTCCATCAGTTTTCATTTATTTTAACCAGGTCTGTGTGCAGTTGTCTTCTTTCTTCCTGTAGGTTACTGGAATTCATGTCTGGAGATTGCCCTGATTTTTGCTGAACAGCTGCAGAACTTTCCCAAGTCAGTGCTTCTTCCTCACTTTTTTTTTCCAGACCCTCTGTATTTCTTTTTTCCTGGCATCCAGGCAGTACACTTACTAGCCAGTTAATGAAATTTACCCATAAACTCAAGTCTATGGCCACCTCTGCTGAGTTTCTGTTTCCACAATGGGAGAGCTAGAATTAAGCTGCTACTTAATGTGCAGCCATCTTGAATGTCCACACCAGAATCACTTTTAATCCATACTCCTAAATACTTCATTTTATCATGTCCCCATAAATATGGATATTGCTGGACCAATTCATGTGTGGGGAAATAATTTACCAGAATTGCCTTTGTTTTAACTTCATTAATTTTGTATCACCAAAAGATTTGAAAACTGTCTTAAAAGGTTCCACAACACCGTAATGTCTCTTTCTGGGTTTTGTCCAGTATACAATATTATTTACAAATAGAGCCAGCTTTTCTTGGCTACTATACCAATTCTATCCTTCAATTTCTGAGTTCCTTATTTTCTTTGCCAATGGTTCTAAAAATAATGCAAATAACAAAGGGGAAAGAAGACACCCCTGCCTGGTTCCTCTGCTCAAGGAGAAATTGTCAGAGAAGACCCCACCCAGTTTAATTTTCACCTCTGATCCCTCAAATATCCTCCTAATCAACCTTATATATTTTTTTCAGGAATTGCAAATGCCTTCGTTGCTCTGGCTTATAGAGTCTCAGCTTACTCTCTCAAATGCTTTCTCTGCACCAAGAGCTGCCAACAACAACAACAACAACAATAGTATGTTTTTACATTCTGCTTTCCTCTGGATCATCAATGTTCTGTTAATGTTGTTAAATGTTTGCCTCCCCTCCACAAAACTATACTGATCCATATCTATCACTTTTGTCATTACTTTTGTCATGCTTTTATCCATTACAGACATAAACACTTTATAATCATGGTTTGGTATTGAAATGGGCCTGTATGAAGCTGTATCTGGTGGATCTTTACCCTCATTAGATATTACAACTAGCACTGCTTTCTTCCAGGATGCTGGTACTTCTCCTCCTCTTAAAATACTGTTAAACAAAACCTTCCACATCTTTATTAATTTTTCCTTCCTAGCTTCCAAACTTCCACAGGAATACCATCTATTCCTGGGGACTTTCCTGTAGATGGGTTGTACATCACAATTTTTATCTCATGTCCTCCTATCCTGACCGTTAGTAACTGAGCCTCATCTACCTCTAACATGGTATATTTAATTCTTCCATAAACATTTCCATCTTTTCTTGACTTCTATATTTCTCTGCTTTATGCAGACTTTCATAGAATTTCTGAAACATTTCTAGTACCTCTACAGGATCTCGTTACCTTTCTTGTTATAGGCTCCTTAAGTTTGGTGACAACCCTTTCTACATTCTGTTGCCTGAATCATTGCATTAAAAGTATTTGTGCTCTATTGTTATTATCAAAAAACAGTTGCTTGACAGCAATATTTCTAAACTCTTGTATATTATCGAGGTAATCCCTTATTTTCTGTTTAGCATTCTGCAATTGATCCTCTTCTTGTTCTGTGAGATACCTCCTATTCTGCAATACTTTAACATTTCTCAGTCCCTCTAAATAATTTTTGTTACTTCTTAACCATAGCTCCCTTTCTTTTATTTCCACCCTATTTTAAACTACATCTTAATTTTATCCCACTCACTAGCTATATTTTCAGAAGTAATTCATATCCTCTCGAATAGCTCCCAGATACTCTCCACTACGCATTCCTTAAATTTCTCTCTTTTCAAGTGATAGGTGGGAAAACACCAGTGTCTCATTTACATCTCATTACTCTGTGTTTTTATTTTAGTTATTATTGCCGCATGATCTGAAACAGTTATTGGGTGCGTACCAAGACCTTCAATTAAGTGCACATTTTCTTGTGAAATGTAAATCTAGCTAGACTACTCCAGTTTTCATATCTTGAGGAATAATATGTACATTCACTCCGAACTCCTATTAACAAATTCACATCTTCTATGCCAAATATCTGTATACATTTCTTCAAAAATCGACCCTCCTTTGTTATACTTTCCCTTTTGGGACCCCTGAACATATCTTCACTGCTGCAAATCAAATTCTAGCCCCCACCTATAAGTAATTTTCCTTGCTGAAAACTGATTATTTCTCCCAGAATTTTCTTAAGCTCCATTATAGCAGTTTTAGGTGGAATATTAATACATGCCAGTAGAATCCTCCTCCCTTGAAAGTAGCCCCTTAGGACAATAAATCTGCCATTATCTTTTTTATCCTCTGCTATTACTACTGGAGCACATCTTGTAATTAATACAAGTACTCCTCTTTCCTTTGTCCCAGATATTCCTCTGAATAACCATCCTGAAAATGTTTCTTTATCAAATTCACATGTTCAGTTTTTTCCAAGTATGTCTCCTGTAACATAGTGGTTTGCACTTTACATTTTTAATGTAGTTCACTATTCTTTCTTTTTGTATTCATATGTGAGAACACTAACATTTAAAGGCAGTACGGAAAACATCATTGAATTAAAAAGTTATTATTCTCACCTATTATGCAGAACACCTTCTTTGTTAAATGTCTAGTTCCAGCTTTTGTGTTACATGCATACACTGTTTGCCAGTTCGAACTTTAATACAGTTGTTTCTTTTCATATCTATTTGAGTGTATGTGACATATTACAAAACTTTTTGTTTTATTGAAAGCCCTCAAACAAAAAAACAAAGAAAACCCCAATACCCCCTCAAACCTATTAATTTAATACTAACACATAAAACTATGCACATCTTCAAATATTGAAGTTTAACACTCCTAAAAGGAACAAATGTCCCAAGCTAACAGCTACACTCAAAGACTTGAGTTAACCTAAAGGAAAGGTCATTCATGCTAAGATGCATGGTGCAGCCTGTGCTTCTACTAAGTGCTGTTTTTGTCTTGTCTTTACAGCTCTCCCAGCTGGAAAAACACTGAATGCTTTCACAGAACATTATCTCCTAGCCAGTTTCTCTTCCCCCCAGCCCCCCCCCAGCTAATCACTCTCCACTAGACTATAATCCATTTCTCTTTATCACATTGTCTCCATGGAGACATGAGAAGCAGACAGATAATTTCGCATTACCAGATTGTCTTCACGGAGACATGAGAACCAGACAATCAATTTCTCTTCATCAGATTTCCATTGAGAGATGGGGACCAGATAGAGAACTGCTAATAAGCATACATTCATTTGTTAGAAAAAGCCTCATAATATTCAATATTATTTTTCATTTACTTGCTTTCTCTTAAAACTTGTTACTAAATCAATCAAAGAACCTTAATCCAGTCATTGCCCCATGGAAGAATGTGAAAAAGCACATTAATGTTTCTTTTGTCATGCTCTTTTAACCAGGCTGTTTGTTTGTTTGTTTGCTGGTTTTTACCTTGCACTGCCTACATTTCTTATAACTGAACAAGAAGAAAGAGAGAAAGGGGAAGGAAAGGAAAACAAAGGAACCGCTGCACCTATATACAATCCCCATTACACTTAAAATAACTAGGACTTTACTTGATAGCATGCAAAGAAAACCATACACTACAAAAATAGTACTATTAAGAAAAACATTTTCTTTACTTACAGTTAACTTTGTCCCTTCTCTTCCCCTCCCCCAAAGCATTTTTCTGAACATTAATGACATGAAGTATGGCATATACTTTATAGAGTCCACCACAATTCCAACAAATTCTGAAAAAGTCCCAATATTTCCAGATTTTCTTGTTCTGTTATACTTCACAAATATAAATATTGCACTGTAATCCCACATTAAGTTAATGGTTACATTACTGTTCATCTCCATCTTCCAAATCCTGACTCTAGTCCATTTCCAATGTACTTTCTATTCTTGTAGTCAACTCTAGTGCTCCCTTTCTTCTCTCCAACATTTTCCTTTGAAAAATTGGACAAGGTTTCACAGGTACAGTCTCTCTGTGGTCTTTACTACCAGAAAAACAAGTAGCAGAATCTCATCCTGTTTCACAGCTCACTTTGCTGGACAAACGTTTGTATTTCCTCCTGAACTTTGTCAAAAAATGATTTGTACCTCCAGGGAAGAATACCTTTAAGATAGCTGGGTATAGCACTGTGACTCTCACACCTGCACCTCAACATTCCCTGAATAGTGGAATGAATTTACTGCTCTTCTGCCTGGTGTATGAGTAATCATTCTCCACAAACACTCTGTCTATCACTTTTAATATTTTGTTCTTCTGCCACAGTTTTTCAGAATCAGCTCTTTCTGTTGGTAGAATTGCATCTTTACTATTAAATGTCTTGGCTGCTGTGACAAAGGGGGATACTGCCAGTCCAGCTATCTGGAATTTTGTAAATAATTACATGTCATTTGTGAATATTAATGTGATTTATACAGAAGTGTAGCAAAAGGAGATATGGCCAGCCAGCTATCTGGAATTTTGTAAATAATTATGTCTGTGAATATCAATATGACTCATATAAGATGTTTGTGTTACAAATGTATTAATGCTGTATGTCATATAAGATGGTTGGTACAGACATGTCCTGAAGAGGTATTTTGCAAAGTGCTTAAAATGTAAACACAGCATGCCCTACTGGAATAGAACAGAAATGTGCCTATACATTTGTAACTCTTTAAATGTACATATATTATACAGGAAGAAACTGGAATACAGAAGGTTAACTTGCAAAACATGAGAAAAATAGCTGAAATTAAATTACTTTATGGATGGGCCATAAAAATATGTTATCTTTCAGTTTCAGTGGACCAACAGACACAATTTCTGTATTGTCTTAGACGTTTTGTATTGTTTTATGACTTCCAAGATCTGCAAAGTTCTGAGGAAAAGCCCTTGTGCTACTATTTTCACAGGTACATGCTAAATGCTGCTAGCCTTGAGCAGTGGGGGTTTTACCTGGGATAAAGTCAGATGACAAGAAATTATGTCATTCTGCAAGCTATTCCAGCAGTAATAGCTGAGATATTAATTTAAGAAGCCTCTGAGAGAGGGACAGCATTCTGTATTCTGTCTTTGACCTGGCAACATCAGCTAGTAGATCTATTCACCACATCTGCCTTGCTGCTCTAATTAAGTAAGTCTAGGGAACAGTACAGTATAATTCTTTTTGATATAGTCAGGAATATAGCAAAACTTAATTTACATGTTATTTGAGACTGTCTTGCAATGTTGTTTTAAATATTTGCTGTGATTTTGAACTCTGATGTTAATGCATCTCTCTCTCTCTCTCTCTATATATATATATAGATATATATACACACATGCACACAAACACATATATTTAGCATTGTCTTGTTTTTTTATTATTTATTATTAAAATATAAGTAAGCCTTTCATTGTGGCTGCTCTGTCTAGAAATATTTAAGTTCTGAGAGTATTTATTTGGTGATACTGTGGGTCACTCCTAATAGCCTTGCACTTGGTCACACTACCATTTGTATTAACACGAATGTTACACAGTAAGATTGGACACCCTTTATTAAGGGCCATAAAGTAGTTGATAAGGAGTTGGCTTGTGGCAATGATAACTACTTTATAGTCTGGGCAAAATGGGGCATAGCTAGTAAACTTGTGGCAGCCTTTCCCAGGTGTGTGTGTGTGTGTGTGTGTGTGTGTGTGTGTGTGTGTGTGTGTGTGTATATAAATCAAACCTCAAGGTTTGTGTGTGTCAGCTACTTAGGCAGGGGCAAGAAGCACTGTTTGGACAGAGAGGGTGCTGGAGGTCTTGGCTTGGCCACTCAGCTGAGATCTCAACTCTATACCTGTGCCAATGGGGAGTCTTACTGGGGATCTGGAGAAAGAGGGAGAAACCAGCATCGGACTGTCTGTGGTCGGTCTCTGTGTGCTCTTAGGGGAAATTGCACTTGATGCAGAGATCTGTATCTGGTAATACTGTGTGTGTACCTGTCATCCTCCCAGTGTACATCCCCCACTGGTGAAAGTGGTTAGAAGTGAGGCTACTTGATTACTGGTCCAGTGGTGGGGCATCACAGCTGCTTTCTCATAGCTAGGTTTGGTGCAAGCACATGGCGTGCTCTTTCAACTAACAACTCCTGCTGTGGAATACCAGTTTATATGCTTATTTGTGCTTTCATAAAATTAATGCAGTATGTTCTTTCCAGCTTCTCTGGATAGCTGAAAATCTTGGGTTTTGTCTACATACTATGTCCTCTATTATTTTTTAAACATGTCTTCCTGAGCAGTCTCACATTCAGCCAGAATTTTCTTCATTTCATCCTCTGATTTTTGCAGCTTTATCACTTCATCTGAATATCTTTTTAAAGCTTCTTCCATTTTTCCAGCCTTTTGTTGTTTATGTTGATATATTCCATAAGTGTTTTGTTTATTTTAACCAGGTCTGTGAGCAGTTGTCTTAAATCTTCCTGTAGATTACTGGAAGTCATGTCTGGAGATTGCATTACTTTTTGCTGAATAGCTGCAGAATTCTCCCCAGCCAGTGTTTCTTCCAAGTGCTTTGTTTTTATTTTGTTCTGGCATCCAGGCAGTACACTTATTAGCCAGTTACTGAATTTACCGATAAATACTGGCCTTCTCTGTTGTGTTTCTGTTTTCACATTGGGAGAGCCAGAGTTAAGGTGTGCAGCCATCTTTGAAGTTGATTCTAAGCATTTTTTAATTTAACTTTACGCACAGGACATCAATTTCCTTCTGTACAGTGACAATTACATTACATGGAACATACACAGCTGTATGTCCAAACTTAAAAAAGAAAAAGTAAAAATATTTAAGAACAACATTTCATCTTAGAGCTACTACTTACAAAGTGACCCAGCAGGTCCCCAAATTTGAACTCCCATACAGGAGCTTGTAGTCTGAAGACTTCTATGATGTCACTGTCTTTCATAAGGGGAATGCTTCCATCTGTAGGTCCAGTGGGGCAAAAGGGATAGACTGCTTGGCAGTAAGAATCTGCTTTAGGTCGATGATCAAAGCGCCTGTGGATAAAACAAATTAGAAGTGCTCAGTGGTATTTTTAATTTTTAGTGCTTTAGTATCATGAAAAGTTCCATCATTAGTCATGTCTAACTAGTACTACAGATCCTCCTTCCCAGCAATACAATGGATGTACATAATGAAGAGTGGGTGGTCTTGTGGACTGTTTCTGTCGCTTAAAAAATGCAATCTGACTTCCAAGGCTGAAAACAAGCGCTATAGTAATTTCTGGGAGATGCGGCTGAAGGAAAAAAATATCCTTGAAATAGGAAAGGGGAGCCTAATGGTACTTACCACAGAAGTTAAAAGTTAAACTGCAGTAAGGTAAGGAGGCATTCAGAAAACTACCATAATTTTTGCAAAGCACTGTGTGGCTGCTTAACGAACGTTGACTAATTAAGTCCACCAACAGCAGATATGATGGTAATGAGTGAAACTATAAAAATACATAGTAAATATGTAAATGAAAAGGAAGACCAGCACTGACCAAACAGTGCAAACATTGATAAAAGATGTCACCCGTTGTAATGAAAAATGCAAGGTGTTCATTATCTGAAGTCCAGCATAACAAAAAAAAGCTAAACTACTTACCTATTTTTGCTGTTCATCTTGTAAAGGTAAGTAAAAGCTATATTGGATTTTGAGCAAAAACATTGGGCTTCATACCTACCATTAGTCTTCCAAGCATTAGTGCTGTATTCCTACTGAACTATTCTACCACCTAGCTTTCCCAAGTGGGTCTGTAAGAATAAGGCAATGAAATACTAGTCAAGAAAACAAAAGTTCAAAATCAAATCAGTCATAGAGGCACTGCTTCTACCAGACATTCTGGTCAGATCTAAGATCCCAGATACATAGTATTTAAAACACCACAAATGTTAAACAAACATCATGCCCATTAACAGTGGGAAAAAGTGACAATACTGATGTTACTGTAAGACTGATGTTTAATTAAAAATACAAGCATTTCTGCAGTCGGCAAGCTCCTACCTATACTTCTTGCACTATTGTGACTTTAAGGGTCACACTCTAAAAGAAAGTTGCATACAGCGCAGCTCACTGAAGGAAGATATAGGTGTATTAGCAGTAGACATAATTCAATAATGATGGAAAAAGAAGTACAAGTAATAATTTATTCACTGTAGGATAACTGTGGACTCTGCAAGTCTGCCAGATTCCAAAAACAATGGGTGAGCCTAACGACAATAAAATGCAACAGAATAGTGTGCCAACAATTTTATAAATGCACTCAGAGGAGATCATTTATACTTACCATTTTGCCTTACAATTCCTGACAAATTTCTAAGCAAACGATTGCACAGAATATTACTTTTCTTTTTCAAGGCACGCTACATTTAATGCACTACAGCAGGCCAGGATACTACAAGCCACACTACAGGATGATCTGCAAGTGCTTCCCAGAAAGCAGCCAGTAAGACTATGAGCCAGACTACAGTTAAGCCAGCTCTCTAACCAGGAAAGAATAGATAGGTATAGGTTAGACAGAGAGCTGGTGCAGGATGTGTGTACCCCCACATGTGTTTATGCAGTTTGCAGGGTAACCCAGTCCCAGGAGAAACAAAAGTGTGTCTGAGTCTGGGTATAATGGCCTCTGGGGCATTCCAGCGGCATACAGGTAATGCTGTAGGAGTGTTTCAAGACAGCTGTCAGTAACATTCTAGGACAGTTCCTGGCAGTAATGTACAGGAAAGTGGATGAATTCATCTTCTTCCCAGGAATTGCCATGGAGCGAAGAACTGCTATGGAACTCCTATGCCATCACCAACTTTCCCCATGTCCTCTGAACAACTGACTGCACCCACCTACCAACCAAACCTCCAGCATCCGATGATGCCAAACAATAAATCAACAGAAAGAGTGGCCATCACTCAACTGTCAGTCTATGGACTCTGCAGATGACCTTATTATCATTATCATGGCAACACACCACAGAAGTGTATATGATGTGACATTCTGGATGGAAAGCAGTCCGAGGGATGCTTTCAATCATGGTAAGATTACAGAGGGGCTCTTGATCTATCAACAGTAAGCAAGAGGTGTTTTAACTTCTGCAAACAGGTGACTGCAGTTATCCACATGAACCTTGGCTTATGATGCCATCCAAAAGCCTGCTGGGAATGCATACAAAAGAGTGTATGCCATGGACATGGAACACCACTGAGCAGGTATTATGCTGAACATATCTGGGGTACACTGCAATACACACTAGAGAAGGCATCACAAATGTTCAGTGTGTGTGCCATGCTACACAACATGCCAACCATGAAAAATGATGGCTTGCCAACTTTAGGCATGGGTGATCTACCCCAAGAACCCCATATGTCTGACATGGAGCTATCCAAACTGCCACAGGATGAACCGGAGGACACACGGGTAAAAGCAACCAGGTGTGGCCAATGGAGGCTGTTGCCATTGTAGATAAAGCACTAATGTTCATATAGTGTTGCCCTATTACAGCAGCATAGCATACAACTACAGGAAAAAGGCCAGCAGTTGTCTAAATGGAAAATCATACATACCTTAACCACAATATCATCAGCCAAACAGTATACACATATGTGTGCTACAGGAATGAGCACATCTGGATGACTAGTGAATAACAGTAAGCACCGGACAACTGTAGGCAAGGTATATTGCCAAAGACTACACTGACGTGTGTGGCACATCTAAGATGCACATAACAGAAAGTGTTGATGGCAAGGTAGGCAGTAATCATATGGATGATTAGTGTCTGTATATAACAGCATTACTGTCAGTATGTCAACCCTTACAGGAATGTGCATGGGTGAAGGTACCATAAGGAATAGATTGTATATGTGGGGGTTGTACAGTAATATTGAGTTACATTACACATCATATGAATGTGTAACACCATAGGACAACAGCCTAAAAAGCAGAAAACCGGTGCAATATTAACAACATGGTAAGGTGTGACAACAAATTCACATATCTGACAAGGTCCATACATGTTATATGCCTCTCCTGTCAGACATAAGATGATATAATACACAGGTGGGTGGAATGGCAAGAATCATCCAAATGTATAAATACATGATATACAACAAAACATCAAGGACAGGTATGACAAAGTATCCATGAAACATGCAGCAATGTTGTAGTAGAGCCATCACATCTACAGGGGTGTGTGTAAGCAGATATGAATGGAAATGCACAGAAGTAAAGTACACTTCATCAAGGATATCAAAGGTGAGAACTGAAATCATAGCTTCACATTCGGTTGAGGGGGAGGCATGTGCATTAACATAATTACCTGACATAAGTATCACCAGTATGCACAATGACATACATCTGTGCATGCAGAAATGGCAGACCACAATGGAATGTTAACTTAAGTAATAAATGCTGTAGTCTTTGTTGCTATGCTGATGCTTTAGAGATATGACTGATGTATGTCAAGCAGCAACAGCAGGTTAAATAGCAGCAAGATGAAAAGCATATTAAGCATTAAGGTAGGTAATAGATTAAAAGTAGTATCACAAGTGCAAATATGTACAAAAAGACAGCAGTTTACTATGTAACCTACAAGTAAAAAAAAAGCCTGTAGCAAGTGATAAACCACTAACAGGTAAGAAAGGCAGTGGTCAGAACAGAGGTCATCATTGCCAAAGGATTAGGATGATGCAACAGGACAGACACTGGATTAACTGCCAGTCTTACACTAACACAGTCTAAGGTGCTCATGCTGATGCCTCAAACCATGGTCTTCTCTGCTCCTGCCACATCTGGAAACACTATGTCCACAGTGCTGTACCGATAAGCTGGATGTGGTAACATTAAAAGGTTGGGAACAGCGTGAGTATAAGCAGTACTGCGATGTGTATGTCTGGACATGACTGCTGGGCTCCGAACAGGACCAGCAACAGCAAATGTGCATTCCCATTACAGCACAGACAATAACATATGAGGGCCAAGTGTGGGTCTACTGAAAGAGGATATGCCTCTTCCCACTGAAGGTAATCTGCACATGTGTATCAGGACACATAACACCCAGTTTGTGCTATGGCACTGCTCCAGCACCACTGAACAAAGCTTTCAATATAGTGTGCAACAGATATCACTCTATCATTTTGTACAGGCAATGCTGCCATGTCCTCACCAGGCCTGTACTCCTGACCCTCATGTAACACATGCAGCTGGTTGTACTACATGATCAGTAACCTTAGCAAATGCACACAGGTCATTTCCATGACATCACTGTGAATGTTCATGTACCTGTGAGAGTTGCCATACAGTAGCTGACACGTCTTCACATCAACTACATTCCTACATGCAGTATGATGGACAGTATCACTCTGTTGTGGGACAGAGGCACCATCACTACCAGCCAACCTGAGGACAGTGGGTCATGGTCATCGTCTAGACCAATATCTGATGTCACTACATCATCGGATCAGTTGACCACACTATCTTCCCAATCTGTGGCTGTACCATGAACCACAGGACTGTCCTCCCGCATCATATCCCAACTCAGGATCTGTGGAAGGGCTTGTGTAGGAGGCAGAAAATGGACATGCTGAAAATGCATAGATGATACATGCCATATATATTTACAGACTGCAAATGAGGCAGGATATGTCTCAAATATTTTGACAAATATCTAACAACAATAATTATGGATATATCAACTTACCAGGTCAGTATGGTTGAGGGTGATGGAATGTTTTCAGACAGCAGTGAAAAGCCATATTAGTCAAAAAGCAAACATAGGTTCATAGGTAGGTACTAGGCTATTGGCCCTAGGGCCTATATAAGCCTAGCCAAAAAGGTACCCTGGCTTTCGCCACCCAAGAAAATTATTTTCCTGTGCCCCTGTCCAGCAGAGCCACAAAGGTGACCCCCAGGGTGAATTTCCTATTTCCCATCCAATCATCAAGATTTTTCTTGAAGAGTGCTAATGAGGAGCTTTGTTTGATATAGATAGGCAGTCTGTTCCAGAGTATGGGAAGTTTCTGGGACAGGAATCTATCCCTCCAGCATGTTCTGTTTATTGTGGTGACAAGGTTTAGATCCCTAGAGTGTGTAGCTCGGAGGGATTGGGATTTCTTTAAGTGGAGCATGTCCAACAGCTCTGGGTTTTACACAGCTTTGTATGTTAGGCAGAGATCGCCAGTGAGTAGGCAATATGCGACAGAGTAAAGCTGGAGTTTTTGAAACAATCTAAGTAGGGCATCTGTTTGAGGCCAGTAATCCTCTTTGTGAGGTAAATCTGCGGCCTTTCCAGTTGTTGTAGATGTCTTGAGGTACATACCAAAAGGGGCGTTGTACTCTATAATGGGTCTAATGAGTGATGAGTAGAGGGGAACAATGACCTCTTTTTTCCTGAATGAGAAACCTTTTGTGATAAGGTGTGCCACATAGAAGAATTTTCTGACTACTGTGGCGATGTGATTATCAAAGGAGAGACTATTGTCCACCTGTGTCCCAAGGTCTCTTATCACACTTTTGGTGTTAAGCAGACTACCACCTATGTGGTAGCTCATGGGTACAGAGTTTTTACCAAAGGGGATGACAATGCACTTTTTGGCGTTGAGCTTGAGGCCATGGCTTTGACACCAGGCATCTGTCTCAGTGGGGCCCTTTTGTAGGATGTCCACATCGTTAGGAGTTTCAATTATGGCTCCTAGTTTGCAGTCATCTGCAAATTTAGTTAGCCAAAGACCTAGCCTGTACTTCGGAGAAGTGGATACCAAACAGGAGAGGACACAGGACTGAACCCTGTGGTACTCCACTTGTCACTGGTCTGAAGTCTGATTTGGAGTCTGCTACTTTCACAGTGTGGGTTCTGTCAGTAAGCCAGTTGGCAACCCATCTTGTGACATAGGGATTTATACCTAGTTTAGTGAGTTTATCTATAATTCCAGAGTGGGGGATGGTGTTGAATGCCTTGGCGAGATCTAGCTAGGCTGTGTGAACCACCTCACCCTCATCTATGGCTTTGGTGACTGCTTCAAAGAAGTCTATCAGGTTTAGGAGACATGATCAGCCTTTTACAAACCCGAACTTTGTGGGGTCCAGAGTTTGGAGATTTCCAATGTCTTTGTTTATGAGTTCCATGATGATACATTCCATGGCCTTGCAGACCAGCCTCGTCAGGTTAATGGGGCAGTAGTTCCTGGGGTCTGTTGTGCCCCCCCCCTTTGTGGAGTGGGATAACCATCGCAGTGCGCCATTCAATGGGCACAAAGCCTGAGGTGAGGCTATGATTGAACATGGTATTTAGATGGTGTGGCAGTTATTTCTATAGTTCATGTAGAAGGCAACCTGGGATGTTGTCAGGTCCCATGGTTGCTGTGCTCTTGGCTTTGGAGAGTGAGGTTTTTACCTGTGCAGCCATGATTACAGGAACTTTGCATTCTTCCGGTATAAAGATGTGCCCTTTAGGGGGGTGAGAGGGGGGTAAAGTTAGCACTGAACCTATCTGCCAGGATGTTGGCAATATCAGTTGGTTCTGTATATTTAGTGTCATTGTGCTGTAACTCAGAACAGATCTGTGTGTTGCCATTGAGATTCTTGACATAGCTATAGAATGCTTTGTGATTGTCTTTAGAATCAATGGCGATTTTGTTTTCATAACTAGCTTTGGAGGATTTTATGAGGGATCTCAGCTTCTTACTGAGGCTGACCAGGGAGTTCCTCCAATCGTGGGATTTTACTCTTTTTTGCAACAGTTTCTTTCTTTTGTTGTAGAGTTTGTTTATGGCAGAAGACCACCAGATTGGCTTCCTTTTTTTAGAGGATAGCATGTTGGTTCTGTTAGGGATAGCATGATCCATGCACTTGTGTAAGTGCTTATAAAGTGCATTTGTGTAGGATTCAGCAGTCGTACCTCTATTGTCCATCTGCATGGGTGTTGTGAAGTTTGCTACTTCTGTCTTAAGAAGCGTGAAGTTGGCGTTGCAGAAATTTTTTATGGTTGTTTTCCTAATGGGGGATGGGAGCGGGATGTGGATGTCTAGGGTGATTAGCTTGTGGTCGGAGCTGACCTCTGGTGTGGAACACCGGTCACCCATGTTGGTGATGACCAGGTCTAGGATATTGCTGCCCCTGGTGGGAGTGTGGATAAGTTGATCCAAGGCGTTGGAATTGATGAATTCCAGAAAACGTTGAGCAAAAGAGTTGGTACATGAGTAGTTTTCCCAGTCAATGGTGGGGTAGTTGAAATCACCCATTATTAGGATGTTGGGTTGTACCTTAATATTTTCCAGTGTATCAAGAAAAGGGGAGTGGGAATCCTGGGGCATGGTAGGGGGTCTGTAGCAAGCTACAATCTGGATTGCAGATTTGCCCAGAGTTAGTTGAACTTGGATAATCTCGGAAATCATTATGTTGAACAACTAGCTTGGAGATGTGGATATCCTTAATGAATATGGACACGCCTCCACCTTTAGTGTTTCGGTCCGGGTTTGGTGGCCGAAAGGTGTGGTACGAATTATAGCCTGGTAATGCAGGGGGGCTCTCTGGAGCTTTGAACCAGGTCTCTGTCACTGCACAGATGTCGATGTTCTCCATTTTAAGGAGTGCCTCGAGTGAGTGCATTTTGAGGTTTAGACTTCTAGAATTGAGTAGCATTACCCTCAGATTTTGCTTGCTTGTACCTGTTACAGTGGTAAATTTGTCATTTGAACCTTGCCTAAAAACACACTATAGGAGAGGCAACAGCCTTTGCCAGTATCCGGAATCCCAAGGGTGGCAGGTGCAGGCCAGCTCTGGCAAAGCAGCATGGTCTATCGATCATGTCATCCCAGGCAGACAGATACTGGATTCCCTTAGAATGACACCAGAAGCTTAGCCAATTGCTGAAGTCAATCATTTTGTCCTTGTACTGTGGTATCATTTTGGGTGATGGCAGGATGGTACTCAGGGCTAGGGTCATACCTGCCTAGGCTACAAGATCGGTACCATTGTAGTTTCCTCATATGCAGTCTGGCATATGGAATGAGTAGAATGCAGGAGGCCATGAACCCTAGAGCTTGCAGGATTTTCCTTGCGGATAGTTGGTTTTTGATGGCTAGTCGAGGGAAGTAGCCTGTCAGGTAGGCTTGTTTTTCTGGAGTAAGGAATGCCATCTGGGATGCTGTGTCCAGGCTTGCTCCCAGGAATACAATTTTTTGTGTGGGTACTAGTTTAGACTTCTTTTCATTGATAGTGTACCGCAGGGAGGTTAGTATGTCCTTTACAAATGTCAGGTGTTGTAATAGCTTTTTCTGACTGTCTGCTTGAATCAGGCAATCATCTAAGTAGGGGTAAATTTGTATATTTCTTTGCCTGCAAAAAGCAATGGCAGGAGCCAGGCATTTTGTGAAACCTCTGGGAGCAGTGGATAAGCCAAAGGGAAGCACAGAGAACTGAAAGTGCATAGATCCTGCCCTGAAACGTAGATATTTCCTGCAAGATTCCCTGATTGGGATGTGTAGGTAGGCCTCTGGGGTGGCTAACCAAGCATCCTTGGAAAGCATAGGAGGAAGCTGCTGGAGGGCGATCATTTTGAATTTTGGTATCAACAGAAAAGTGTTTAGAATCGATAGGTCAAGGATTGGGCGCAAGGTGCCCTCTTTTCTGGGTACCAGGAAGAGTCTGGAATAATAACCTTGGCCTATCTGGTCTGCAGGAACATGCTGTATTGCCCTCATGGAGAGCAGGGAAAGGACTTGCTTTTTGGCCTCTGCTCACTGGTTTGGAGGAAGATCTGGGAACCCTCTTGGGTTTGGGAGAGTGTGAAAATAAAATTTGTATCTCTGGGACAGTATTTTGAGGACCCATTGGTCATTGGTGATAGAGGCCCAGTTGTTTGCATGGAGAGTTTTCCTCCTAGGGGCACAAGCAGGTGGGCAGAGGTAAGGGGTGGAGGAGTAAAGTCATTGTGAGTTCTTACCATAAAAGGGTGGCTTAGCACTTCCTGTTTTTGAAGAGGAAAAACTCCATGGCTTAGATCTCTGCATTCCCTGGGACTGCTGTCTGGGGAGTCTGCTTCCCATGGGTCTGGGCTGAGCTGGCCTGGAGGGAGCCGGAAAGAACCAGTGCTTGGAGGGGCAATGCCTACTGAACCTCGGAGGCTGGACCTGTAAAAAGTCTTTAACTGTCTGCATAGATTTAGCTTTTTCTTCCATCTTTTTTAAGACCTCTTCTGCCATGGTGCCAAACAAATTGTCTTTGTTCAATGGTGCGTCCAATAATTTTGATTTGACATGGTCTGTCAAGGTCTGTTCCTTAAGGCAAGCATGCCTTCTAAAGACAGAACCAGTGACTGCTGCCCTGCAAGATGCTTCTAAGGCGTCAAAGCCACATTGCAAGGTGTGCTTAGTAACTTGGCTTGCAGAATGCATAAGCTCTTGTAATTTTTTATTTTCTGCACAAGCAGGAAAGGAAGATATTTTTTGTTTGAGGAGTTCCATGGTATGCTGCTGATTTTTCAGCATGTGGAACTGACAATTTAGTGCTCTAATAGCAAGAGTAGCAGAGGTGTACACTTTTTACCCCTAAAGCTCAGGAATCCCTGTCTGAGAGGATGGGATTCTTAGCTAAGGTTGCTTTAATTCCCTTAGGTCCTTGAGAGATGACCTCTGGGTCAGCAGTAGTTTTTTTGAAAAGGAATTTGTGAGAATCAGGGACTCTGTAGTACCTGTCAGGTTTTTTGGGAGCAGGAGGAAGGGTGTCAGGAGTCAAAGCGGAATCCAAAAACATCATCAACAACATCCATGACAGGAGGAATGGCTAAAGGTCTGTGCTGTGGTAAATCTAAAAATTCCCTGAGTCTCCTTTTTGACTGCGGATAGTCCTGACATTCCCATTGGAAATGCTCCCTTATAGTATGAAGGGTTTAACCAAATTAAACATTTTCTGGTGGAGAGGCAGAAGGAATGGATTCCTCTGCATCAGAATCCTCATAAGCAGAGTGGGGTTGCATGTCTTCATATTCAGAAGCATCAGAGTCATCGGACTCCTGTTCAGATAAAAGTACTGGTGACAAGTCTCTTTTTCTTTTGGAAGGGGTAGCCTGACTTCCCCTAATAAGCATAATAAGGTCTTCTGCCATTTTAAGCATTTGAGAGTGACGCAAGGAAGCAGGTGCCTGAACTTGGGTCGTCGATTTTTTGGGTGTAGTTCGTACCCTGGGCCTTAGAAACTCTGTAGTTTTAGAAAGAACTGAAGACGTGAAAGAAGTCGTTGGTTTGTGTCAAGTATTGGTAGCGAGAAGTACTTCCTCAGAAGCCGGTGCCTGCTCAGCGGCTCCAGACCCATCCAAGGTAGAGACATCCACAGGATCCTTAGTCGAAGACTCCGAAAGGGTCTCGGTAGCAGCCTGTGAATCTACATAAGCGGGCATCAGGGGCTGCGAAAGTGCCTCACTGAGGACCGGAGAACTGATGTCTAGTATAACGGAAGCATCGGCGGTGGTTTTGGACCTGTGCGGTCTGTCTCTGTCTTTATCCTTACTTTTTTTGGAAGATCGGTAGTCAGATGGCTTACTGAAGCCATACTGGAATACGAGGACCGAGAGTGAAAATATCTAGCTACAATAAGGGTCTGACGATGTCTAGTTCTGGCATTGAACAATGCACAAAAGCAACAGCAAGGGATGTCATGGTCTGGGCCTAAACAGGTGACGCAGTAAGAATGGAAGTCTCGGTGTGGTATTTGCTTTCCACTGGCGAGACAATTGTTAACTTTTTCTGACATCGGTTAGAGCAAGAAAAAAGGATACCCGACAGGGTACTTAGCTTTAGAAGACTTCAACTCAGATAGCAGCCGACTGGCACTCATGCAAACTGCTTCTTCTTAGGGCTCCTCGGCAAGAAAGACTGATGTAATGGCGTTGGCTGCCTGATTTTATACCACATACCTGATGTCAGTCCTGGAGCAACAGCAACTGACACAGAAATACTATGCCTCTGGTATTCGGGCCAACTGAGGGCTACCCCTGTCAGGATAATCCAAGAGTGATGACTGCAACAGTGAAACACGAAGAACATCTGCACCTTCCCAAGTTATCTGCAGATTTAAGCTAAGCAAGAAATGCAGGAGGGTTTAGTTACAGCATTTCTCATTCATGACTGCATGCGTCTGAGACACCTACTTTACAGTGCAATTTATTAAGAGTCCCTAGTACACCCTGGGAAAACCTGTGTGCTCATTAGCTCATCTGGTTAAGCAATGTAGCACTGTACAGTGAAGCTCAGTTACTGTTGGTTTAAAACCCACAGAATCATTTTAATCAACTTCCTTATGCATTGATATATTTTCATTACTTTAACAATGACATTATGTCTATAATGTCTACATGTGCTTTATTGCCAGAATATATTAACGTCTACAGCACTTAGGCCGTGGACGACTACGCATTTCTTCATTATCTGCAACACTTTGAGAGTGTTCCATGCTATTTAGCTTCGACTGCATTACTTATGGAAATAACTGTGACCAACCTCAGTGTTAAATGTTCGGTAAAGACTATAAAAATATATCTTCTAGCTAGGGATATGTGAACAGTGCTAGTGGACAGGTATTACATATGATGGGTTATGTAATTACACGTTTTAAAGCAAAATTTGCATACGCAATACTAAGAACGTAGTACAGCTGTAGGGGTAGTACTCAAGGTACTCTCAGTAACTGCACTCTTAGCTGTGTGCTTGTGGTAACAGAACCCACATTAGTCCTTTTGTTTCTGTAATGCCCAACATTGGCTTATGTTAGATACTTGCATATGCTATGTTCAAAAGAACATCTGTAAGGTAATCCCTGTGTTGTAATACACGCTCCATTTAGGCCGTGGATGACTATGCATGTTGTCAGCATCCAGAATACCTTGAAAAATACTGAATGTATTATTTTTAAATATTAAGACCCCATAACTCTGTCACACAACACAGGTCATCAGATACAAGTTGCCTTTACTTGGCAATGCCATATATGTACATATTCAAACAACTCTCTGTACATTCTTTCTATATCTCTCTAAATATGTATCAATGTATATCCATATATATGTATAGACACACACACAAACACACACATATACATACACACACACATACATATATGTACACACACACACACACACACACACACACACACACACGTATTTACTTATTTATACACACATGTATACAAGTTTATATACATTTAGATTTGGAGATGTATCAATGAGCATATATATGTAAAGATATCTACATATGTAGCCACAGATCTACATAAGCATTCTTATGTCTGTATGTTGGTAAAACTGTCGTACTATCCAAAGTACCTAAAGGTGAGTACATCATTCCTCGTATCTCAGTTAACCGGCACCCATGGGGATTGGTAGATGCCGGCTGTAGTTTCTGGTTGCTAGAGAGCTACTATTAAAATAGGCCTGAGTAATACTGTACCCTATACTATTTGTTTCGTTTGACTGGTTCTTAGGTTGGGGAGAGAGGGAATTTATTCCTATCTTCCTTTCTAAAACTCTAAAAACATAAGGTATGTTTCTGGGGGGGGAGGCAGAAAGTGCAACACATTAAAACTGTACTGTATTTCTTCGATTTTTTTCTATTTGCTTGAGTTCCGGTTAACTGAGAGTTTACTGGACTACATTGGGCCTTTAGCACACTGTATCTGCCATGACGTCTGTATTGAACATTCCAAGAGTACAAAAGATTACCTAGTACAGTACATTATGCTGTAACTGTGTATTTGCAGCTCAAACATGTTTGACTAACTGTAACTTATTCTTCTATGGCATAGTACAAGTAGATAGGCAGGTAGTATACTGGATTCAGTGTAGATAAACAGAGTGAGATAGGTTTGAATCTAGCTTCCCCTAGGTTGAAGTCAGTTATCCTAGCAAGCAAGATACAAATGCACTGTCAAGCACAATTCCACGTACAAAGAAATGGTACACAGCCTTTCTTGAAACTACTTGATTATGTACAGTGTTTATTCTGTCAGTGTTATGCAGTGATGCATTTTACCATTATATGCTGTCTAACCTCATAACAGTGTCATTGCTATAGTGTAATACTTACACTCATTCTTACATGTGCCAGGGAGAGAGGTTGTAATCATGCAATGTGCTTAGAGAGTGTTTGGAGAGACTGGAGGAGATATGACTACAGAGGTGTGTGTTCATTTTTTTCTGCCTTAGTTGCACTGTTTACTACTGATGGCCTTTCACTGCCTCAATTTACCACTGTTTTTGCAGTATGCAAATTTGTACACAAGCTTCTCATAAAGCAACAAGGTATCTCTCTTAATTTTTAATTTAGTGAATACCACATTTACTGTGTACATCAGTTAGTGTACCTTGCACTCTTAATGTGCTGAAACATTTGTTAGTGGGCATAGTGAGGTAAGAGGTTGCTTGCAAGCAAAACCTAAATGATAATCTTCTGTGTTTCAATTGTAGTGGGAGGGTAGATACAACTGTCTTAAATGAAGTTGAGTGTGTTTGTTGAACTGTCAATTGCTGCTGAATCTATTTTAACAGCACACAGTGAGAGCAGTTTGCATAAGTCATAGTAAGTATATCTTACCTGTTCATGCATTTGATGGGCTGTCTCACATCACACACTGTCAGTGTTGGTGGTGGAGCTGTAACACTGAGTTTTGCTTGTCTTGCACATAAATTGAGGTGCCTAAGTATGGGTGTTAGGATGGTTAGCAGACAATGTATCTTTGCATACTACTGTATCAAGAAACACTTTGATGTGTGTTGTGCTAATGGAGCTTTTCCAATAATGTCCAACATAAGTATATGCAGTTTCAATATGGCATCTACATATGTTTGTGTAACCTGCTTGTATTGAGTGATACTTAAATATGTATAATATGATCTGAAAACAATATGTATGCACATATAACATAGTCATAATGTATATTATAAGGACAATGTGTAAAGATGTAACCCATATGTTCCACTCTCAATGTAATCTAAAATTCTGTCAGGATATCTGTTATCCATGCTGCACTGTTTAGCTAATCTGCATAAACATCCCAACAACCTCATGGAATGTGGACATGTGGGGATTTACTTAGTAGCACATATCCTCTACCTGGGGTATTTCAACATGTATTAGAAGTTGTATATGTTACAGCTGCATTACTTCATGGTACTGTCTTATTGATATCTTACCATGTAAGGGGGTACGTATCATCATACCTCTCAACCTGGAAACATCAAAAATCTGGACAAGTCCCATGAAAAATAGGTACAAATCTGTATGCTGATTAACATCTAATTTGCATACATAATTACGTAACCCCACCTACTCCAATGGAATTGTAGGATACCAACTTTCAAACACAAACTGAAGAACAGACAACCAAAATATGGCACCAGAGTCCCCCTGCAGCCATTCCAATGTCCCATTACCTATTTTGCCCCATTTACCATAAACAATAATGTGTGCATACTGCTTTACTTCTACAATGATTATCTGGATTTTATTTTTAAATTTTGCAGCACAACAATGCACAATCACTAACATATATCTGCTAAACAAAGCAATACTGTATCACAATAAAAATAGACTTGGCATTAAAACTTCTCTGCCCTTGAAACTCACATTCATTGAAACCCACACCACATCCAAAGAAAATGTATCTGGCCAGTGGTGGATAAAGATTACCTTTGGACTGTTGGCACCTTACACACAAAACAAGAAACATACATGTGTTCTTTTCTTTGATACACCTGATTAAGTTATATTCCTTGTATAATACAGCACACTTGTTAGACAGAGCGCATTTTACATTTATTGTTTGAACATTTTTCCAGTAGGCTGTACTGTAGGTAACGAAACAAAATGCATGAACCAGTAATGACAAAACTGCCCAATTCAGAACATTTCCATCATAAACGTCTACTTTCACACCCATACTATAAATAGAATGACAGTAGTGTAAGCCATAGGCATCTTGCACAGCTTCTCGCACTTATTTTCAATTTCAATTTTTTTTTTTGGGGGGGGGGGGCAAAAGGTCAAAAACCAGGGACACATTTTAAACATTGCTTGTATAATTTTGGAAAGTTGCTAGAATAAAATGTTGTGTTTCCACCATACATTTCACTTGCAAGTCTTGAACGCAGGACCCTATGCACTACAGTCAGAGCAACATACCACTATGCCAAACCAGCAGTTTTCTGAAAAAAGTACAGTTGTGTACCTACCATAAATGTAGATGTTCGAGTGTATTCACTATTGCAGTCATTACTCTTGGGTTATCCTGCTGGCAGGCCACCCGCAGTCGGCCAGAATTCCAAAGTCTAGGTCCACAGTCTGTTGCTGTCACCCTTTTCCTGACGTCAGTGTGCCAGGGGTATAAAAGATGGAGCCGATGCCATTTTCTTCAGTTTTTCTTGCCCCAGATGTCAGGTGCCCCCAAATGGGAAGGCTGAAAAAATAAGCCAATAAAAATGCATACACAATAATAACATGTCCTTCATCTACAAGCAAATACATCAAATAGGTTGTATAGGATAGAGAAGTGCAGAAAAGTCCCAGCAAAGAAAAGGGGGATGGTGGGTGGGTAACCTGGACTGCACAGTGAATACACTTGAATATCTACATTTATGGTAGGTACACAACTGTATTATGTTCATCTTGTTTCACTGTTGCAGTCATTACTCTTGGGTTGAATCCCAAAGCTGAGGAAGGGTGGCTGGGCTAAATAGGATTAGGAGAGGCTATGAGGCCCTGCAGAACTGCAGTGGCAAAGCCTGCTCTGGACTTTGGGTAAAGAGGTAAGTGGTAGCGCTTTGTGAAGGTGTGCACTGAACTCCAAGTTGCAGCCTCTAAGACATCTTTGGTTGGTACTCCTCTGAGGAAGGCTGCTGAAGTGGCTGCTGCTCTGGTGGAATGAGGCCTAATGCCCTTAGGCACTGATTTGCCATGTTGAAGATAGCAGAAACGGATACAATGGCCTATCCATTTAGAAATAGTCTGTTTTGAGATAGCCTTTCTGTGTGATCTTGCAGCATATGACACTAAAAGTTGCTCAGTCTTTCTGAAATCTTTAGTTCTGTCCAAGTAGAATCGTAACTGCCTCTGTATGTCCAAAGAATGCAGAATTTTCTCACCCTTGTTCTATGGATTAGGGTAAAAGGTTGGCAAGTGAATGGTTTCGTTGAGGGCCACACTGGACACCACCACAGGCATAAATGTAGGGTTTGTCCTCAGAGAAACCCTGTCTGGATGAAAAATGATGAAAGGTTCCACAGCCATGAGTGCTTGTAACTCCGAGACTTGCCTTGCAGAGGTTATTGCTAGGAGCAGAGCTGTTTTCCAGGATAAGAATTTTACATCTGCTGTTGATGCTGGCTCGAAAGGAGGCAGTGTGAGTTTTTCCAAAACATAATTGAGGTCCCAGGTCGGAATTGGTGCTCTCCTTGGAGGCCTAATGTTTTTGGCCCCTCTGAGATACTGCCTTATTAAAGGATGAGGAAAGATAGGTGGTTCCATATTGTAGTGGGCTGAAATGGCAGAGGCATGAATCTTAATAGATGAGAAAGAAAGGCCTTTGTTTAGCATCTCAGTTAGGTATTGTAAAATCTGAGGGATATTTGGTACACACGTGTCAATGCTTTGTTCCTGGTTCTAAGCACAGAATCTCTTCCATTTTTCTGCACAAGATTTTCTGGTACTGGGCCTCCTGGCCTTCAAGATAACATCCATAACAGCTTTTGAAAGAGGAGTTTTCTGAATGGCTACATTATCCGCCATGCAGCCAGATTTAGGGTCCTGAGCTGACTGTGCAGGATCGGATTGTTTTGTTGGGTCAGCAAGTGAGAAGTTTGAGGCAGTATCCATGCTGGACCTTGAGACAAGCTCTTTAGGATAGGGTACCAGTGCTTGCGTGGCCAGTCTGATGCAATCAGTATCATGTTTGGCTTCTCTTGTCTGACCTTTAGGAGAATCCTGGGAAGGAGAGGCAATGGGGGAAAAGCATATACTGTTAGCTTTTTCCAGCTGAAGGATAGGGCGTCCACTTTCCATGCTTGCTTGTGATAAATCCTTGTGTAAAATCTCTGCAATTGGCAGTTGTGAGGGGAGGCAAATAGATCTATGTCTGGGCATCCCCATTTCCTTATTATCATGCTGATGACTTGTGGATCCAGTTTCCATTCGTGGGGATCCATGAGGTTTCTGCTTAGTTTGTCTGCCAGAGTATTTGTTTTTCCTGGCAGGAATTGTGCTTGCAGGTGAACTTGAAAAGCCAATGGTGTGTCCCATAAGGTCATTGCTTGTCTGCAGAGGGGGTAGGAATGTGGACCTCCCTGCTTGTTTATGTACCACATAACCGTAGTGTTGTCTGTCTTTATCAGTAATTGTCCTAGATGAAGCAGGTCCTTGAAAGCTGTCAGGGCATTTTGTACAGCTAGCATCTCTTTTTGATTGATGTGAAGATGCATCTGGTTTGAAGACCATGTGCCCTGAATACATTTTCCTGCCATATGGCCCCCCAGGCGAATTCTGATGCATCCATTGTCAGTGTCTATCTGGCTGTGGGTAAACTGAATGGCAGACCCTTGTTGTGGTGACAGGCTTCTGCCCACAATCAAAACTCCTGTTGCAGGCAGGGGATGAGTGCAATTATTGTCTCCAGGCTGTGGCAATGCTGAGTCCACACTTTTTAGATACCATTGTAGTTTCCTCATATGCAGTCTGGCATATGGAATTAGTAGAATGCAGGATGCCATGAAACTCAAGGCCTGCAGGATTTTCCTTGCAGATAAGTGGGTTTTTGTTGCCAAATACTTGAAGTAAGTAGCCAGTTGCTTTTGTTTGTCTGGCATGAGATAAGCCATCTGGGCAGTTGTATTTAGGCTTGCACCCAGGAATATTATCTCTTGAGAGGGCACTAGTTTTGATTTCTTTTCGTTTACTGTGTACCCTAGGCCACTTAGTAATCTTTTACAAACGCCAGATGCTTTAGAGGAATGTCTTTGTTCTCTGCTTGAATTAGGCAGTCGTCCAAGTAGGGATATATCTGAATTCCTTTTTGTCTGCAAAACGCAATTACTGGTGCCAGGCATTTTGTGAAGACCCTGGGCTCAGTAGATAAGCCAAAGGGCAGTGCAGATAATTGGTAATGCATTGAGCCAGCTATGAATCTGAGGTATCTTCTGCAAGATTGTCTGATTGGGACATGCAAGTATGCCTCTTTTAGGTCCAAAGTTACGAGCCAAGCCTTCTTGCCCAGCATGGGCAGTAGCTGCTGTAGAGTCAACATCTTGAATTTTGGAAATTCCAGAAACGTATTTAGTATAGACAGGTCCAGTATTGGTCTCCAGGGTTTTGTCCTTTCTGCATACTAGGAAAAGTCTGGAGTAAAATCCTTGCCCCTGCTCTTGTTGTGGTACTTGCTGAATGGCCCTCATGTCCATGAGGGCTGTAATTTGTTTTTGTGCCTCTGCCCATTGATTGTGTGGCAGGTCTGGCATACCTTTTGACCTTGGTAGAGTGTGGAAATGGAACCTGTAGCCTTGGGACACTAAGTTCAGGACCCTTTTGTCTTGGGTAATCCTTTGCCAATTTGATGAAAAAAGTGCTAGTTTTCCCCCTAAGGGGGCTGCCAAAAGAAAAGTGCTTGGATCTGGTAGAGGAAATTCATTGGGACTGTTTCCTGTAAGGTTGTGATTTGTCTTCTCCGCTTTTGGAGGTAGGAGCACCCCATTGTTTAGGTCTGTATGAGCCTTGGGGCTGACCTCTGCCCCTGGGATACCTGTATCTGCCTCTTTGTGGTCTGTCTGACACTGGAAAGGACCAATTTTTAGAAGGCCAGTTTCTGCTAAATCTGGGTGGCTGTACTTGTAAGAAATCATTGATTGTCTGCATGGATTTTGCTTTATTCTCCATTTTTTTCCAACACCTCTTCTGCTTTAGTTCCAAACAAAGTATCATGCTGTAATGGTGCATCTAATAATTTTGCTTTAACATGATCAGGCAGATTTTGTTCCTTTTACCAAGCATGCCTTCTAATAACAGAACCTGTAACAGCGGCCCTGCAAGAGGCCTCCAGTGAATCATAACCACATTGCAAAGTATGCTTTCCCACTTGTTCAGCTGCATGCAATAATTCCTGCAATTCCTTGTTCTCTGAACATTCAGTATTTGTCAACATTTTCTATTTAAGCAGTGACATTAAATATTGCTGATATTTAAGCATATGAAACTGACAATTTAAGGCCCTTATAGCCAAGGTAGCAGAAGTGTAGACTTTTTTCCCCCATCTGTCTAGAGCCCTGGAATCCCTATCAGAGGGGACAGGGTTTTTTGCAGTGGAAGCTTTAACCCCCTTGGGACCTTGAGATATAGTCTCTGGGTCAGCAGCGGGGTTTTTATACAGGAATTTATGAGAATCCGGGACCCTGTAGTATATGTCTGGCTTAGCAGGTGCGGGGGGTAGAGAGTCTGGGGACAGGCCGGACTCTGAGAAAACATTGTCTACAATGTCTAGAACAGGTGGAATAGCAAGAGGTCTGAGCTGAGGAAGTAGCAGAAAGTCTCTGAGCCTTTTCTTAGATTCAGAATAATCTTGGCTCTCCCAGTGGAAATGTTCCCTCATGGTATGCAGGGTTTCCCCAAAAGAATAGTCCTCAGGAGGAGAGGCTGAAGGAATGGATTCTTCAGCATCAGAATTCTCATAGGGAAGCATGGAGTAATCTTGTTCAGAAGAGGAATCAGATGAAATAGAAACCTGATCAGAAGAATCATACTCTGTCTCTTGCCTAGGCCTCTTATCAGGAGGGGGATGGGAACCCCTGATCAAAGTAATTAGGTCTTCGGCCATTTTGAGCATCTGTTTTTTAGGCATGGTAGTCTGAGTAGGAGAATGCTGTACTTGTTTCTTTGTCTTTAATGCTGCTTTAGTCTTTGTCTTTGAAGCTGAGGATGGCTTAATATATAGTTGTGTAGGTCTGAAGACACCCTCAGAAGCCGATGCCTGCTCAGCAGCTCCGGACCCATCTGAGGGAATGATTTCCGAGTGTCTAATACCTAGAGTATCCAGAGGCCCAGTCAGCTCCACGTGGGAGTTGGAAGCGGCCTGTGGCTCTGAGGTAGCGGGCGCCAGGGGCTGCGAAAGCGCCTCACTGAGAACCGGCAACTGGCCTAGAAGAGGCTTCGTCGTCTGTTTTGGACCTCGGATGCCTATCCTTTTCCTTGTCCTTGCATTTTTTGTAAACTGCGGTTGTCGGCTGATCCGACGGCATTATATAGTTAAATCTTCGGCCAAAGTAATGAAATGCAAAATCAAACTGACGCTTGACAGTGCGTTGGTTAAATCTAGCACAAAACCGACAACTAGCAACGTTGTGATCAGGGCCTAGGCAAGGAATACAGTAAGAGTGAAAATCCTTATGAGGTATTTGCTTCCCACAAGAAATACAATTGTTAACTTTTTCTGACATCGGTCTGGAGCAAGAAAAAAGTTTCCCCAACAGGGTACTTATCTTTAATGAAGACTTCGGATCTGAAATTCAGATTTGAAAATCTCAGGAGTCGGCCGACTGGCACTTGCGAACTGCTTTTGCTTCGGGCACCGCGCGGCAAGAAAGACTGAAGAAAATGGCATAGGCTGCATCTTTTATACCCCTGGCGCACTGACGTCAGGGAAGAGGCGACAGCAACCGACGCCGGACCTAGACTTTGGAATTCTGGCCGACTGCGGGTGGACTGCCAGCAGGATAACCCAAAAGTAATGACTGCAACAGTGAAACACGATGAACATCAGGAAGACTGAAACTTAACGGCTATCATTTAGTGAATTTAGTTCTCCCTTCTCACCATAGCTCTCAACCTCTTAGCACAAAAAAACCTGGACAAAGCCAAAAATGGGGGAATACAAATTCAGTTCTCACTTCTCACTCACCATAACTCTCAACCTCTTAGCACAAAAAAACTGGACAAAAAAATCCAATAATGGAGGAATACAAATCTGTTCTCACTTCTCACCATAGCTCTCAACTCTTAGGACAAAAAATCTGGACAAAGCTCACAAGTGGTGGTGGCTAGGGACTTTAGGCTCTTTTTACCCTCTACCCAAGGTCTCACACACACACACACACAAACACTCCCTTGATCAGCTTTGTAAGATCACCAGTTCAACATGCCTTTAAGGTGTGGGAGAAAATAAGGTCATCCAAGAAAGATGCACTTTTAGTACACATGAGGAAAAAGCATGCAGACTCCAAACAGAAGGGACCCCATGCCAAGAACCAAATACGGGAATTACGTGCTGTGAAGCAATGATGCTAATGCTATGCACTGTGCCAGCCAGGAATAATAGCAACAAAATAAGAATCCTGTCCTGTTCTTGTTGTGACCACAAGATCATTTGTGTTTTCTGATTGTTCTTTACAAAACGTTCATTGCAATAAGCACCAATGGCAAATGACACTGCTCCAATACTACTAGTATCAGTACTGCTGCTAACACTACTGCTACTACTATTGTTTGTACAGTACACAATTATACCCTCATACATTTTCTAAGCATTAAAAGCAATACTGAATAGTTAATCAAATACTGTATCTGAATCATACCTCTCAACCTCTTAAAGCAAGAAATCTGGACAAAGCCATAAACAATGGGAGATAAAGGCCCCAAAACAGGGACACTTTTTAAATATTGCTCTTACATACTTAGAAAGTTGATAGAATAACAGGTCTTAAATTAGCATGAATTTTCTGAAGGGTATAAAGTCTGAAACTCAAATGTCTATCATTATTTTCTCACTTCAGTCATTAATGATTTGCCAGCAATTTGCCAGAAAAACACAATTTTATGAGAAACAGACCAAAATATGAGGCAAAAATCTAGACATTCTGCGAATATCTGTACAGTTGAGAGGTATGATCACTGCTGAAAGAGCTGATATATGTGCTTTGTTGATGTGAAGGTTGGATAAAATACAAATGCAAGAAACAGTCAACTAGATAGTGACCTTAATGGTTGGCAGGGAAGCAATAAAATCCTACAGAACATATGCTAACAACTAAAACAAAGGAAGATGAGTACAACTATAAATAATGTACCAAAATGTAATTTCTAGTCAGTTTTTCATAATCAAGACTTCTTTGAAAAACAATGTTGTGCAATTTGTTTTGTTGCTACTTCACTGCAGTGCACACATGCACACACGCAAAGACAGGAGGAGAAAAGATACTGTGAGTGAGGCTGTTTCCATCCCTTCCTTAATTTTCATTGACAGATAAAAGTACAGTCATATACCTCTTGTGACACAGACTATCAGTATGGTAGTGCACACAAGTTTATACAAGAATGTTGTGAATATCCCTACACATCCCCACTACAGAAGGTAAGTCTGTTTTTTTAGCATGTATACCAGCCACAAGGGATTAATACGAGACCACACAATTCTTACAGCTGACAACTTCAAACTGTAGGCAAATCTGCAACCTCACAGCCAGAGGAAGTGAACATACCACTGAGCCAGTTTAATTCCTAGCCCTTCATACAGCACCAAGTACCCAGCTAAAGAAGCTTGTCCATGAACACCCATGATCTGTGCCAGCTACTGACTTAATAATTTCTAAAAAAATCCTTCTATAGCTGACCTGACAGCAACTTAACATGCAGCCAATAAAAAACAATTTCTTGTCAGCCCACAAATTATTTTCAAAGCTCTAGGTACACAATAACCATGCCGAAGACAGTGTAGGGGGTGGCTACCTCTATCCAAAACTGCATATTACATACATTATGGAATGTGAATATTTTCATTTTATTTAACTTCATTTTTGAATGTAGACATTAACTGTTTTGTTGCTGCTTCTATTGTTTCCAACCATCCTAATAAATAATATTTTCTAAATTCAGCATTTTTGCATGGAGACTTTTTCATATAAACAAGTTATAACTGTCCAGCATGGCATTACCGTTGTATGTTGTAACCTGAGTACATAATGACTATCTCCGAGTGACAGTTTTCATCCGGATGCATTATTTATTTACATTTCAAACTAGGAAATAATTACGCAGACGAGGCTATCAGAGCAGAGCACAGTCATGCATTCAGTACTGAAAGATTCCAGAGATGAAACAAGTTTACAGATAAGAGGCTTTTTTTCTTAAACTGGCTGTCTAGGAAGTACCATAACCATGTATCAGTATATACAAGGAGAAAGTCTTTCTTTATGCAAGAGCCAATATGTTTTGTGCAAAAATGCTTTAGAAGCAGTTATAACGGTCAAGAAAAAGAAGTGAACCATGAAATGCTGTACTCTCAAAGGGGGTGGGGGGCATGTGTTTTATTAATAATAAACATAACTATGTTTTGGAATCTTAGAAATATTACAGTGAAGTACTTAACTATTAGTACTGGTTACCGTCAAGGGGTGGAGGCAAGTTTTGCACAGAAACCTAATGGGACAATAATAACAATTAGACCGGCTAAAGTATGCAAAAATGGACCCTACTGGGCAAATAAAGATACCCCATGGCAGGTTGTTCGATGTTGAGTCTCTCAAATTTGTCTTACAAACAAGAAAATGTAAAAAAAATAAATAAAAACGCTCACAATAGGCATATACCATTAACTATACCCAAAAAATTCAGTTTCACTACATTCTCATTGTAAATAATGGAAGAATGGCATTGCTGTGCTTCAAAAATAAGTTCAGACAGTGGAGTATTAGATTAGAAAAGTGAAACAATTCTTTGGGTAAGCCCACACACACACAGTTTCCTTACTTGCCGAGTCTTCATTCTTTCTGGCCAGGCCGTCTGATTCCTTGTTCCCTGAATATAAATAAATTAATCCATTACTGCCACCATTCGCCGATAATCCTTTAGAAGAATGCCGTTCCCACTCGCATTTGAGTAGCCAGGCCAGCCGGAAATGTGTGCATGACATGAGCTCCTTGAGCACAATTCCGACAGGCTGGTAGCCCTGATGGAGCTGATGTTATCGTGCAGTTGATGAAGTCAGCTCAAACAGCGCGAAAATTAAAAAACAAAAGAAAAAAATCGGAAATCCCCTTCATTTGGACCCCAACATTTGGTAAAAAACGAGTAATTCGGTACGGTTAGGAGGTATGTTTATCATTCTAGTGTGAGTCTGTCTAAGTGGTGATTGTGTTTTTCCTGTTGTGTTATTCATAACTTGCACAGATTTGCTTTGCATACAACTTATGGTATTGTTTACTGTAGATGTTCAATGTTCCTGCGTATGCTTTCCAGACATATGGCATGCGGTTATTGACAAACATGCACGTTACTGTAGATTTCATCCTGCTCAGTAGCATAGCTAGGGTTGGGTGAAGTGGGAAAACTGCCTAAGATGCAAAGTGTTAGTGGTGCAATTGGCCATTCAATTCCTCCAGGCACTGAAAAAGCCAGTATTGCATTTTTGGTCAAACCTGAGCACTGTATCTCTCTCCGTGTGGTCTAAACTGTAGCAAGCAGTTTGCAACAGTTTAAACAAAAAAAAATGTTTATTTTTAATTAGTATAACCTGAGCGCTACAGAGATCCAAACTACTACAATTTTAAGCAAAAAGGATTTGTTTCATTTTTATTTTTTATTATTATAACCGAAGCACTGTAACGCTTTGTGGAGGTCTAAACTGTAGCAACTGCTTGCATTTCAGTTTTAAACAGAAATGATTTGTTTCTTTATTCTCCTTTAAAAAATCATATTTATTACACTTTAGTTTATCAATGAAAAATGTACATGCCTGTGCAGTCAAGTTGTCCAATACATTTACAAATTAAGTAGCAGTACAGAGAATCATAGTGACAGATGTATGAACATCTGAAATTTTACAGAGGGTTATAAATCAACCTTCATCAAATTAAACAACTTTGTTTAATGTGCACCCCTAAAACTCACTTTATCACACTAGCTAACTTTATACATTAGACTACAACTAATGAGCATACTTTCACTGCCAGTAGATGTCTTAGAAGTAGCACAAGTTTTCATTCTAAACTTGCTCTACTTAAGTTTCCTCATCTTTTATGTATTATATAAATTTCTTACAGGCTTTTTCACTGTTAGCTCAACAATACACCAACAGTACATCTATTCATGAATTACTATGGGCCAAATTCCAAAAGAAAGCTGTAGACAGTGCAGCATACCGAAAGGAGACGTCAGCGCATCAGCAGCAGACATGATTTCATGACGTATGCTAAAACAAGACCAAGTAATTATCTATTTAGAGTAGGATAATTACGGACTCTGTGCATGTCTGCCGGATTCCAAAACACAACAGGTGCTCCCAACGCAATTGAAATGTGACAAGTACTTCGCTGATAACTTTCTGAAAACATTCTGCGGAGGCTATATGTGCTTTACTTTAACACCACAATATTCTATATATTCTTAGGGAATCTTGTGGAATCTATAAACCTTACTTAAAAAAAATTCAACCAACATTTAATGTACTACAACAGGCTGGGGTACTGCACCCCATACTAGAGGACAATCTGAAAATGCTTCCCAAAAGGCAACTAGCAAGGCACAGAGTTGGGCTATAGTTAAGCCAGCTCTCTGATCAGGAAATAATAGATGCATAAAGATTAGACAGACAGCTGGTGCAGACTGTTTGCAGGACATGTGCACCCCTGCATGTATGCCTGCAGTCTGCAGGGTAAACCAATACAGAGAGAGAAAAAATGTGCCTGAGTCTAGGTATACTATCCGCTGGGACATTTCAGTAGCATATAAAGAGGCCATAGGATTGTCCCAGACAGCTGCCAGTCACATCCTCTCACATTTTCTGGCAGCAATGTGCACTACAGTGGATGAATATATCCACTTCCCAACATCCATGGGGCTCAGAACTGACATGCAACAGTTTTGAGTCATAGAAACTTCCCCAGTGTCCTTGGTGCAATAGACTGCACCCATGTCCCAGTTAAAACCCCAGCTGTTCCTGATGCTGAACATTACATAAATAGAAATGGGCAGCAATTGCTCAATTGTCAGGTGGTGAGCTCAGCAAAAGCCCTCATGATACTGCAATATGGAGGGAAAGTGGTCTGAGGGATGCTTTCCAACATGATGAAATTCCACAAGGACTACTACTTGGTAAGTACAGGACCACAGCTATGATGTCAGTAGAATCTAGTCCTGTCAACAGTAAACAGGATTAAATATGTGTTATCTGCTTCCTACAAACAGGTGACTGCAGTTATCTACTAGAGCCTTGGATAATGACATCATACAAAGCCCCATCAACCTCTGCCAAGAATGCATATAACAGAGCACACCAGGATACAAAACACAGAGCATATGTTTAGCATGCTGAAAGCAAGACTTACATTTAGACAAGTCTACCTTGTTTTATCGACGTTTCAAACTTCAAAACCCATATGGCCAAGACCATATGATAGAAGTTTTGAAACTTCAAATACTTGAATTGAGACTGCCGTACAGTGCAAAATGGGAGATTTACTGTTTTCCTCATTGTAGTGCAGTCTCGGAGTTGTTATATTTAAGTAGCAGGGGCTGTGGGGGAAAGGTGAAGCTTTTTCTTTAGGTTTAGTGTTTTTGTTATAGTTTCGAAGTTTCAAAACTTTGATCATATGGTCTCGGCCATATAGGTTTTAACATTTTGAAATTTCGATAGACCCATCTAGACACATCCGGGGTGTACTGCAATGCACATCAGAAAAAGAATCACAGTTACCATGTGCCATGCTACACAACATAACAGCAAAACATGGTGACTTGCCAGCTGCAGGTGTGGGGGACCTATCCCAAGAACCTCAAATGTCTAATGATAACATGTAGGTGTAACACCCCAGTAACTGAAGCAGTGCATTGGTATTTACTTAATTTATAGGTTGAATGATTTTTTTTTGGTCTGTGGTAGCTCTCAGACCTGGGTTCTTCCTACTCTTTTCGCCCCTCACTTCGCTTGGGCTCACTCTGCTCCTCTACCCTACCCCCGTTCCCACCCACCCCCTTTCATTAACGTTATACTTCCTCTAACCACTCCAATCAATTATCCCACACCAATAAAGTTTTCCCCGCCCCTTCTCTCTACCTCTATCTTCCCAACCTATTTCCCTGTCAAAAATTACTTCCTCTACCTACATCCTGTGTAACTTAACTTTCTTACTTTTCCTAATTTTCCACTCTGCACTATTAGTCTTGCTAACTCTAATCACCTCTACACATACCACCCTCCTCAACCCAATCCCTACCACCATATGCCAGCACAGTTAGCTACTCTAATATCTCACCCTCTTTATTTACATGCCGCACTCCAAATACAGCCAAATTAAAAGTATCCCCCTTCAGCACCAAACTCAAGTTACTCTTTCATCATCTGCTTAAACCCCTTTCAAAAAACAATCAACCATACACTATTATTCACTTTCTCCTTACCTTAACACACTGCGGAGATATTCATCCCATTCCTGGTCCAAATAACCCCCCTATACCCACCCTTGCTCCTAAAAATCAACATCTTTATCTAATAACAGTAAACACATGCAGTATTTGTAATAAAATCACAGACTTCCAGGCCTGGCTAACCACTCACACCCCAGATATCGTAGCAGTAACTGAGACATGGCAAAAACCACACATAGTTGGCACTGAAATTCTTCTACAAGGTGGGGGTGTAGCATTAATTTATCGAAACACCCTAACTATTGCAACCCACCCCAAGGCAATCACTTCTTTTGATAACCTTGAAATTCTACCTATATCCCTTCAAATGTACAACAATAAACATCTATCCATAGCCATACTTTACATTCTCCCAGGCCACAACATCCTATCCTGGATAAATCGCAATATATCACAAGAAACCATTATCCCAGGGGACACCAACATCAAATGGCAAAACCTAGCTTCCAGTTCTCCACTCAACAATATAAATCTATATAGCTTCATACAACTTATCACAACTCCTACCCATGGTCTATCCACACCTTCAGAATCCACCTTAGATTGGATACTAGTGTCCCACCCTCACAACTACTCAAACTCGGGCACCCTATGTTATACCCATAGAACTCAAATAGCTAAAACACACACATACAAAACATCTAGGAATCTCACCCCAACTTTGACCAAACCACTTTTATAAACATATTGAAGGCACAAAACTGTGTCACTAACTACCCTTCCCCTAGATGATACTGGAAAGTACTTTAAGAAACTCTTTCTAGAAACCTTTAATAGCCTAGCCCCTATTTGAATCAAATGAACTAAACTTAACCATGCCCCTTGGTTAACTAAACAAACCAAACAACTTCTACTTCACAGAGACCGAGCATGGAAACAATAATAAAAAAATAGGACACAACTAAACGAGATTAACTACAAGCAACTTGGGAATAAAGCCAAGAAATTAGTCATACAAGACAAAAAACTTCCTTTTCCTCCAAGCTAACCTCCTTAAATAACAATCCAAAAAAGTTCTGGAAATCTGTCTCCTCTCTTCTTAACCCCGGCACATCACAAAACCCATCTCCCTTGCCTAACAATAAATTACAACAAATTGCCCATAACTTTAACTCCTACTTTATCACTACCATTCAAAAACTAATCAAACACTCTCCATCTAACACACAACCAAACTCCCAGGACACAAATAGTTCTATATTTGACAATACCACCTTCCTTTCCTCTAACACTTCTAGCAATGCTCATATAACTCCTTCCTTTACAATTCAACCTGTACCCACCTCCCTTATATTCAGACTCCTAAACAAACTAAAACCCTGCTCTCTTTCCTCTGATAATCTACCCTCCCCGAGTACTTACAACTTGCAGCAAAGGCAATTGCATACCAAGTTAGCACTCTTATAAACCGCTCAATCTCAGAAGGTTATGTCCCCCAACTGTGGAAAAATTTATTGTAACTCCATTACATAAAGGTGGAAATTCCTATGACCTCTCTAACTATTGCCCTATTTCTATACTCTCTCCATTATCAAAAATCTTAGAAAAATGTGCACAGATTCAACTACTTAAATACCTCTCTGAAAACAACCTTCTTGCCCCCAACCAACATGGTTTCTGTCCTGCTCACAGCACTACTACAGCCCTTCTCTCTTTCACTGATACTGTAAACAAAGCTGTTGATGCCAGTCTCCCAACTTTGGTAATCTTACTGGATCTATCAAAGGCTTTTGATACAGTGTCACATACCAAATTGCTAAATCAGCTAGCACAGCTAGGCTGCTCCCCCAATTCTCTCACTTGTTTTTTTTCTTACCTAAACAATAGGGAACAATCAGTCAAATGGCAAAATTAACTATCAGGGTATCAGGTAAACACGATAGGAGTCCTACAAGGATCCATCCTAGGGCCCTTACTCTTTAACATATTTATCAATGATCTACACAAAGCCTCTCAACAAAGTAGACTCATCCAATATGCAGCTGATTCTACCACCATAACAACCTCCAATAATTTCCTAGGACTCTTTACAGCCACACAAAATGCATTCACAATAATAAAAACCTGGTTAAATAATACACAACTGTTGTTAAACCCCAAAACCCCTAAAATCTTACTTTTCAAAACAGACCACTAGATATTGACTTCAAAACCCATTCTCTAGATAATACAGAAACTGAAATTGTGAAGACAGCAAAACTAAACTACTGGGTATCACAATCGATGATAAACTCACCTTTGAGCCACATATTCTAAATACAATAAAGAAAACTCACTTTAAATTAGGCAAACTTTACTGTCATAAAATCTACCTAGACAACTACACCAGAACTAAACTGGCCAGTACCTTACTCATCCCTTCTCTTCTACATGGAAGTGCCATTTTCACTAACCTTCACTCATCTCTTACCAACAAACTCCAATCCTGCTATTACAAAATAACCAAATTGGCCTCAAGCAAGCCTACCTGCACACACCATTGCCAAGCAATCTCAGAACTGAACTGGCTTGAATTTTCCCATTACCTCAGTTACACTCAATTGACTGTAGCCCACAAACTAATTTTTAAACCCAATGGCTGCCCAGGACTCCACTTCATCCTACATACTTATACTCCAACTCGAACGCTTAGATCCTTCAGCAAACAGCTCTTAAATGTAACCAAACCCAATAAAAGAGCTGTACAATGTCTTTACTCCCATAGCATTGCTAAACTTTGGAATACGTTACCCTCCCATATAACTCAAATTGACTGTTTAAAAACATTTAAATCAGCATTAAAAAGCCACTACCTTAACAATCCCACTAGTCAATGCAGTACAAATAATAAGCCACCTTTAACCTGCTGTCTTAATTACTGTATATGTTATTAATGTATATGTAAGATCATAAAGCATTTCAAAACTGGATAACAGCTAAGCTCTGTGTCACATATTGCTGTGCAATTTATGTACTAGCATGATCTTGAACTTTACTGTATTTCCTCCTCCACTTAAATGTACTGTAAATATGTTATTTGATGTGTTTGTTTAAATTTGAATTCTTGTGTAATGGTCTGTGGGGCTTTTCTCCCAGGGCCTCCACTGAAAATGGGTTTCTGACCCAGTGGACTTTCCCGGTAAACAAATGTCAATAAATAAATAAGTAAATGTCAGAGCTGTCACAGAATGATCAGGAGGACACAAGGGTGAGAAGAAACAGGTGTGGGTGATGAACGATGCAGCCATATGTCCTAGCTCTGGCAACACGGTAGCATCTGAAACACACCTTTGAGTTATGACAAGCCACACCTACAAATTTATATAGACTAAAAAGTGATCCTCATGTGTTGCCCCATAACAGCAGCACAGAGCATGACTACTTGCCCACAATGAATATCATACACAACAGAAGCATAAGTTATACCAGTAAGAATATATACACAACACTCACCAAGTAACACATTTGGATGTATATACAGGAAACATTAATGCAGGAAGTCTCTCTGTAAGGTACATCACCAAAGAAGACCACACAGGCAAATGTATGGGATGCAGGTGTGCACAACAGAAGGTGTCACTGGACAGGCAGGATATCATACAGATAATTAGCATGGGAAGGTAGCCATAAAATAGCCAGTACCACAAGAAATCTAGGCTCATGCAGTGTATGGGAATGTATCAACACAAACATAACCAAAAAAGCAGGGGGCGTACACTAACACTGATGCATCACATATAGCACTTTGTGCTTTACAACACATTAAGTAACATACATCAGCATGAGGAATTACAAACATCCCAAGGACCAGACAAAAAGTAAAACACACAAGCCTCACATCCCATGCCTGACATGAAATGTCACACAGAAGGCAACGCTTCAATGCACAGGTTATTGCTATATCACTCAGTTAGAGGGAATATTATGTTCAAGCAAGCAGAGCATCAATGACAGTAACTACACAACAGATGTGGAATATGCATCAATGGTGGGGATACAGCAACACAGGTAAAAAATGTGTGTGTGGAATCAGTCAGCTATGGGAAGGTGCACATCAGAGAACTACATGTCAGCATGGGGATTTAAAATGGAAACAGGTCCACATATGTGAAGTGAGTACTGAGGATGAAGCATGTGCAGTACCATATTAAAATGCCATAAGTAACACAGGTATGCATACTTGTGCATGCGGGAATGGCAGACAACAAGGAAATGTGTAATGTAGCATTCAATGCTGGATGACAAAGGTAAAATGCTGTTAAACATTTAAATATATACTACATGTCAACTAGCAACAGATGTAAACATAGAAGCAGGAAGTCACATAAAGCATTACTGTTGTCAATATATGTACTAACATATACCAATGACAAATAAATACTACATAGTTACCTACGTCAGATAAATGATCAGTAAAAGCCTGCGGCATGAAACATATGAAAAACCTCCTACAGACAGACTACTCAGTGGTCAGTGTAGTAGTCATTGCCACATGACCCAACAGGACATACACTGGATCAAATGTCTGTCTAACGCAGTCTAGGGTGCTCATGTTGATGGCTCATACTACTGTCCTGGCTCTCCCTACCACATTTGGAAACATTCAACTCACAATGCTGTGCCAAGGAGCTGGATGTGTTGACACTAGGACATGGTGTGGGTAGGAGTATGACTATGATGTGACAGTCTGGACATGACTGCTGGGATCACAGTTGAGTGACCAACAGCAGATATGCATGCAAGTTGCAGCACAGACATTAACATCCAGGGGTCATGTGTGGGTCTAATAAGAGGGGTCTGCTTCTCCCCACTGGAGGTAATCTGCTTAGTACAATTAGAGCACATAACACACAGTTCATATTATGGCACTGCTCGAGCACTGCCATAGCAAGGCTTTCAAAAGAGCATTCAACAGATAACACAGTCATGCTCTACAGCCAGTGCTGCTGTGACCCCTCCATGTCTGCACTCCTGACTTTCATGTAACACATGCAGCTGGTGTTCTACATGACTGGTAGCATGGACAAGTGCAGGCAGTTCAGAGTCAAGACATCATTGTGAATGTTCTTGTGTCTGTAACAATAAACGGACACCCTCTGACATGCATCCATCACATCAGCTACACTCTCAAGTGTAGTCCGACGGGCAGTATCAGTCCATTGTGGGGAAAAGTCACCATTATTACCATACTCAACATGGAACAGTGTGCCATGTTCATCATCTAATGTCTCCACATCATCAGAATGGTCAGTCACATTATCCTCCCTATCAGAGGCAACACCATGAACCTCATGGCTGTCCCCTTCCAGGCCGGACAATGACTCCAGTGCAGTGGCTTGTGTGCTTTGGGCCATATTATCACAGTTAGGCACATAACATCCCACTTCAAGATCAGTGGATGGGCAACTGGAGGAGGCAGGTAGTGGGCATGTTACAAAAGAGACAGATGACACACAATGCTAATGATAATATTAACTTACCAGGTTGCCATGGGTGAGGGTGGTTCAGGAACCCTATATAACAGAGACATGTCATGTAATTACATATCAAACAAGTCTGACAGATTAGGTCAATACAACTACTGAACTCTAACTAACATGTTCCCCTGTGACTCCACCACCGGTGGTGAGAGTTGAAATGCCACTGTTATGTGAAAAGGCAGACATACACAAAGCATTATTAAGCACATATAAGGCATCATGCAGCATTCCACCTAAGATGTAAGAGACAGTGACTAAGATGACCAAGGATGATGTGCAGACTGCAGGTGTCCTATGCAGATGAACAACACCACAGTAGTCATGAAGGACACAGATGTAATTATCAATAATGAAATGTAGCAACCATAAAGACTGCCTTACCAGGTACATCCTCCCTGGCTGGGGAGTGTGTTATCATAATGCAGATCCTGTATTATAACATGGCACACAAACATTTGAGAATATTTCACAGTCTTAACAGGAGGAAAAGCACACAAAAACTATGGATCACACTTACAGGATGTGGAGACCCTGGTGTGGCAAACGGTGGACATGTTGGCCAGATGTACCTATGTAGGGAGCTAGATATCATTAATATCCCAGATCACAAGTGTGCTAAACAGTGCTGCACAACATCAACCATATGAACAACCTTACCAGGTCTGTCTGTATGTGCAGCTTCCTGACCCATGTCTTGTGATGATGTATCTTTAGGTTAAAATGGCACACATACAACAACATGCGAGAATATTCCACAGTCATAACAGGAGACAGAGACGCACAACAACTACGGATCACACTAACAGGATACGGAGACAGATGTACCTGTGTACGGAACAAGGTAACATTAATATCCTAGATCACAGGTGTGCTAATCAGTGCTGCACAATATCAATCATATGAACAACCTTACCAGTCTGTCTATACATGCAGCTTCTTGGCCCATGTCTTATGATGATGTATCTGTAGGTTAAAATGACACACACACACACACACACACACACACACACACACACACACACACACACACACACACACACACACACTGCAAGAATATTCCACAGTCATAACAGAAGGCACAAGCACACAATTATGGATTGCACTAACAGAATATGGTAACACTTACATGACATGTTTTGTTGTTGTTCAGATGTTGAGGGACCTATTCAGTTGAAAAACACAACATCACACATGTTGCTGAGAGTGTTATGTGTGTACTGTGTTGATAAGATAACAGGCTACATCATGATGTGCATCCACATCAGGTGTGCTCTCAAGTACACAGTGTAGTTCTGCTGCTGGAACACAGATACAACAAGAAATATGAATTAATGTCCTTGAATGAGAACTGATATATGCTGCAGTGTTTGTGAATGTTGGGCATAGCTGTACGTCATGGAACACCTGCCTAAATACTTTCTCTTGTTATCTGACAGTCCTGGCTAGTGGTATGATGTGAGGCCAGGAACATTGTCATCTCATCTGGGGGAGGCAATGATGGCCCACCTCTAGTGGCATTCCTTGCCCCCTCATAGCAGTGCATTCTGTTGACTGCATGGAGGATCACTTCATAGCAATATTGCTGTCAGACCTCCTTGGATATATTGTGACCACCCACAACACTGATCATGTGTGTCTATCCACACTTAATTCCTTCACACAATATTGCCCATCTGTCCAAGGTTGCGGCCATGCTAACACTCAGCCTCGATTATTATTTCATTTTCTCTGTGTGAGCAATTGTCTTCCATATTTTTTGTTCGACATCTGGAAGACAGGGTGATATGCACATCTTAGACTTTATATAGAGGCTCACATACTGAGATGACAATGTCAAAAGCATATGTCAAATGAATAGTTTGTGTCTCATTTATAGTTCATAACCATGCAAAACAATTCATGTCATGTATACCACCACTGTTATGCACTGATAAACTGAATGAACATAAAAATACCAGTCCAAACAGTAAAGCAACAGAGAAGCAAACAGACAGCTCAAACTTGATAAAATCCACAACGAAAATTTATTGCACAATAAAATGGTAAGCACTTTCACTGTATAGCTTCCTCAGACCTTCTAACTGAAACGCACTTCATACATTTTATAAAAAGATTTGAATTTATCACAGTCAATGAAATGCTTTATAACATTAATTCATTAATTAAGGTATTAATCAGTAATCTGTTACATAATTTAAAGTGCTACTCTCAGTAAATTCAGTAACTAATTAGTGAATGTATTCCATAAACTGTTACATGCTATAAAGTGCTACTCTCAATAAATTCAATAACTAAACAGTAAATATATTCAAGTACAAATATAAAAAATGTATATTCAAAAAACTTTTCATCTGTTAACTTTCCTACTTTTTAATAAAGGTTTTATTGAGGCTCGTTCTTTGAGTCCTTTACCTACATCAGCATGTAGGGCAATGATCCAGTTCACTTCCCTACTCTCCGTATAGTTCTTAATATTTCCTCCCTAATGCTCGGTTTGATGGCTTCAATAACTCTAAACTTAAAAATATGATGCTCCCCCATTTGTGTAACATGCTTAGACAATGCATTGCAAGTGGAATGAGTTCTAAGACTATAAAGATGTTCTCTAATTCTATCTCTAAATGGCCGGTTAGTCTTGCCAATACAGAATGAATCGCAGGCTTCACACTTCGATTACTGATTAATACCTTAATTAATGAATTAATGTTATGAAGCATTTCATTGTTTGTGATAAATTCAAATCTTTTTATAAAATGTATGAAGTGTGTTTCAGTTAGAAGGTCTGAGGAAGCTATACAGATTATATTGTTTGGACTGATTACTGCATTTTCTTTCAACAAAGAGGCATTTATTCTACTGAGTGCAACTTTTACTTTTTGGACTGAACATAAAAATATGTGTACACACAAACGTAAAAGATGACAATTACTGCACCTGATAAAAATAGGAGCACCAGTAATGAAAACGCCAGTATATGTAAATGCAAAAATAAAACAAGTTACTGGTAAAAGCTCCAAACAAAGAAAGTATGTGGTCTCACTCTGGAAAAGCCAAACAATCCAAAATGCAGTCCAAGTCTATTCAGACCAAGCACGTTGTTAATGTCCCACAAGAAAACCAAAGGTTTGGTTTGACAAAGCTGTATGCGAAAGCGCTAACCGATTTAGGATCCAAATAAACCTGATTTTATATATCATTGCCTTTTTCTTGTGGGACATTAACAACGTGCTTGGTCTGAATAGACTTGGACTGCATTTTGGATTGTTTGGCTTTTCCAGAGTGAGACCACATACTTTCTTTGTTTGGAGCTTTTACCAGTAACTTGTTTTATTTTTGCATAAAAATATGTGTGAATAGGTGATCCATATGGCCTAACAACATCAGCACACCTATCAATCCATTTAACAAGTATGTACAGGTCATATATGCAGAGATGGGATTTGAAACCATGTCAGTGGATATTACAACAAGTAAGGGCTAAATGCATAACCAATGTGCCATAACCCCAGTACTACAGTAACGGTGTTGCTAGTTACATGCACATCCAAACACAAGTACCAATTCTACCTCAAGAATGTAGGATGCATCTCAGATATTATCACAGTCAGGGACAGACATCATAACAAACATGAATGTCAGGATATGGTACACAACACACCTACTGAAATTTCTAAAGAAGCAGGGCAGCAAAATGTTAGCATATGAAAAGAACGTCTTATGCAGTCATGGCTACATCACCACATGAAACCATGCAAATGTTAAGCTAGCCTAATGTTGCTTCTATCCCCATTGAATGTACTCACAACTACAATTACATGACTAACCATCAAAGAGTATCCGTAAATCAGTCACTGAACATACAACTTGCAGAAATTTGCATAAGTTGTCGGTTTCTGTAAACATATGCCAGACATTATGGGTTGAACTGCAATAATTACGGATATATTTTAATTCCTTCCGCATCCGTAGCTCACTGGGCTGGTTTCTTTTTATCCCTACAACTGCATATGGGGAAAAACTCCTCATCACTATTGGAGATGCAACCATAAGTATGCAAATTGCTGTCTAGACCCCTCTCTGCGTTAGAATCTAACATTATATGCATGAAAACACATTTCAGTTGTTTTATACAGCATAATAATAACATAGGTATGTGAAAACTGTGACGACTGGGGAGAGATGGGCAAAGGCTGCCAGCCTAGTCAAACAGAATTTGATACATAATTCTATCAACTGTATAAATAAATGTAAAATACAGGCATGTTTTCTTGAGTGTAAAAGAATACTGTGAAATGTGGAAATGCAAAATGTGTGACAACATTGCACTCTACTGGCCGCATGTTGTGACCTTTTCATGTTTTACAAGTTGGCTCCAGTGTGTCTGGATGAAGGTTTCATGCCCATTGTTTTAAGGCTAAAGTTTATGACCAGAATTTAGATATGGAAGGTGCTTTATTGCTCTGGTTTCTGCCACAGTGTATATGTGAAATGCCTTGTATTGTTGTAGTTTACTGAGCACGTGTTACTACTGTATTATTTTAAGTTTCTGTGTGATCTCTGAACTCTTAGATATCTCTGTGGTGAAGTAGTTTTGTCTTGTGTTTTAATTATTTATTATTAAATATTTTTAAAACCTTCTACCTGTGGCTGGTTTATGTAGAAATAAAGTATGCTTTGGAGTACATTATATATTTATAGAGTTTATTGTACTAAGCCCTTCCAATAAGCCTTGAGACTGATAAGTCATACTACCATTGGATTATAATATTGCACAGTAATAATTAGACACCCTTTTAAGGGCCTTTTAGTAGCTGATAATTAACTAGGTGGTGGCAGGAATTACTACCATATGGTCTGGGTAATAGCGGCACAGCTGGAGAACCTGTGCCAGCCTTTTCCCAGGAAAGTCTGTGTGGTTGTATAACCTCTTCTCAAAGTGTGTGTATGTATCAGCTACCTTGGCAGAGACACAAAGCACTGATTGGACAGAGAGGACACTGGAGGTTTTAGCTTGCCCAGGCTGAGACCTGGACCCTATAGCTTTGCCAGTGGGGAGTCTTATTGGGGACCTGGTGAGCAAAGGAGCAACCAGCCCCAGACTGACTGTGATCTCTGTGTGCACTTAAGGGAAATTGTACTTTACTGTGTGTATTAGCTATCCTTTCCTCGTCTCGGAGACGACCTCCCTGGTGTTAGTGGTGAGGATTGAGGCTCCTTGATTGCTGGGCCAGGGCAAGGCCATCACAAAAACAACAACACAGAATTCCATAACAACAAAGCAAGATGGTGACAGCTTAACTTTGAAAGCTAATTCCAATTCAGCTACACCCCAGAGTGCGGTTAGCTAAGAGCACACAGCTTTTAAGTACCATTTGCACTATACATAATTAATGAGGTTTATTAACATTCAGTGTATTGGAATCCCATTAATGAACATCTAAGTTCTCAAATCTTGGCACATTATTCAGTAGCTCTACGTTAAGTATATAGTGTTCAGCACAACTGCCTAACAGGTATCAATAAATAGGAATATCTGTAACAAATACCAGATGCCCTCCAATAGTCTACTATCTTCCTATATGTCCCAACTACTTTAATGTGTAACATTGATACATATCCCTACCATACCACTGCTACTGGTAAACTGAGTGGGACATCAGCATTTTTAGGAAGGCATTTTTGTAAAAGCTTCAACACCCATACTGAGGACGTTGACAGAGAGGAGACTTTGTCAAGTCTGGGCGCCAAACTGGACAGAGGAGGAAACCACCAGGATGCTCATTGTCTATGTTGGACAAGAGCAGAGAATGAGCATACACCCCAGGACCTTTGGGCAGATCGACATTTATTTATTTATTATTTATTTGACATTTGTTAACCGGGATGGTCCAACTGGGCAAAACACTTTTTCAGTGGAGGCCCGGGGAGAAACCCCCCCCCCAACAAAAAATAACAGTTAAGTATACAATGAGATACAGTAAAATGCAAATATTTGTAAATTTAACAATACAATATCAGCAGTAATAATAATATATCATCAGCAGTAATAATTGTATAATGTAACTATAAGTAAGGAGTAAGAAGATAGATAGAAAAGATAATAGAGAAGGAAAAGAAAGGCAGTAGGAAGGAAGCAGAGTTAGAGTAGGGGAGGAGTTCAAGTTGGATGATTACAGAGACAAGACCAGGTACTATTAAGATGCAGTTTCAGTGTTTTCTTATATTCATGAACATTGGAGATATTTCTCAAGGGCAGAGGAAGTTTGTTAGAATGGGTGGCAAGAGAACAGCTGAAAAGATACTGTCCAATAGATTTATTAGGTTTGTAAATTTGAAGTAGATGTTGATCACAACTTCTGAGAGATCAAGGGGGATGTAAAGAGAGATAAGTGCTGAGAGACTAGGGCAGTTGTGGGGTTTATTTAGAATGGAATGAATAACTTGAAGTTGAGAAAATAAGAGTTGGTTAGGAAACTCTAACCAGTTAAGTAATTTCAGAGCCAGGCAATGATGAGATTTGAAAGACAGACTGGCAGCAAATCTGGCTACTTTATTATAGGTAGATTCTAATTTGGAAAGAAGAGAAGACTGTAGATTAGTTAGGATATGTGAACCATAAAATAGGTTAGGTAGAAAGAAGGCAATGGCGAGTAAGAAAACCAAGTCTTGGTCATGGCACATATGTTTACATTCTCAAGAATGATGAGTACTTGAAGGGTATAGAGTTTTTTGCTTAGGCTCCAATCATTCAGCAGTAACACTTAAGGTTGCCTGGAGACTTTTTCACTATGTTGGTAGGCTTGTCTTTTTGGCATAGAATAAAAAAGGCTTTAAAGGAGTGGATAAAATTTTATCCAATATCTGATAGGTTAGTAGGGGACAAGTGCAACCCATCCTTGCAAAGCAACATGGTCTTCTGACCATGTTCTCCTATGCTGACAGACACTGGATCTGTCTGGAGTGACACCAGAAACTAAGCCAATTATTAATCAAACATTTTATGTTCAAACTGTGGCATCATCCTTGGCGAAGGCAGAATGCTGCTCAATGCAAAGCTTACACCTATCTGTGACACATATTCCAACAAATCCATGATGTCTCTTTATATAGTCCAGTGAGGTATGTCTCAAGTCATTTAGACCCACATGGACTATGATAGAATCATATTGATACCTAGGGTGCAGTAACTTGACTGCATACGTGATACTGTGAATCCTGACTCCAAACAAGCAACTAACTTATCTTCTCCTTATCTAACCTGGTAAGTGAGGCATGTGTGTGTCACACAATGGAATCCCCAATGACAAAGAGTTATGTAAAGTGTATACTTGTCTTATGGGCTTCACGCCATTAGGTGTAGGCTTATGTGAGATGTTTAGTGTAGCTTATGGCGTGCTTGAGATTTGGGATGGTTTCTTTCAAATTACCACTACCGGCAAAACATGAAAAAAAAACATTTTTTATACGGCCATGAATTAATGCACCTCCCAAAGCTGTCTGTAGCAAAATAAGTACTCATTCCTAATTATTTTTTTATCCTTGTCATCCTGAATCCTTTGGAAAGCTAAATCTGTCTCATAATGCACTATGAGAACCCAGACCACGAGAATAAGTAGCCCTGCTACACTTCCATTCACTTGGAATGAAACACCTAAAAAAAACTGCCACATTTGAGTCTGCAGATCATGTATAACTGACTGGTCTGCAATGAGATTTACAAATGTCTCTGCTGATGCACTGCACATTCTCAAGTTTGCAAAAGTGTCGACAAATTACCCTGACATAAAAATGGCTTTTTACAAAAAGCAGTTTTGACAAGTTTTAGTTCCTGGCCAAGTTACTCCTCCCATCTTCCTTCCTTCAATAAGATAGAGTCTGACATTTCCAGATTGGCTAGATTCAACTGATAAGTCATCTTAGCATGACAGCAGACATCAAACAAATCACAGCTTGGTGTGCCACTAAAACTGTTGCCTCATGTCTCTTCACTTCTGAATAGCATTTCCTAAATATTACTGCTAAAAAAGCACACACATCAATCCAGAGTTTAGACCAATCTACATAATTCTTAAAATGTGCACAGTAAAATATTCTATTTGAATTGCATTCTGGTTGCTCATGTGGTTGTCTTTGCATAGTTATTCTGTTATAGCAGAAATTGAACTTTACTTAACAATGAAACAATTCTTGGTTTCTTCTAAACAATGACACCCAAACCTCTGACGTGACCCAGTACTTTCTGTTACTATTGCTTTATGTAGTTTGTCTTAGTTGTGTACTTGCAGTATATCGCTCATCCTCTCAACAACAGATTCATGGAGAAAGCTTAAAACTGGATACTTTTGAAAACAGCAATAGTACTGATTTAGAAAACTCACAAAATAAGACTACATGAACTAGCTTTCATTTTCTAAAGAAAAAAAAGAAGGCTTTAATTGCAATGAATGTCATTATTTGTTTATGAGAATCCAACACCTTCTTCAAAAAGCATTATGGATTGTAGAATGTCAGAGCAGAATTAAGGACAGTTGTGGGGTACACTGATAAGTGATCCAACAGTCCTACTAATCTGTTCTCCATCGCAACTACCCCAAATCAGACAAGCATGTGCATACTTCATGACACGCATGTACTCAAATGGTACCAGCAGCTGTAGCAGTGATACCATTCACCAAACAGGGCACTCAAACAATTTTTCTCAATCTCTCTATTTCACAATGCAAAACATTCACACCACACTTACAAAGGCACTCCTTCACTCCCCACAAACACACAGCCACCAACATCCATACACCATACCAGTCAACTCTGAGGCTTTTCCCACCTCTCTGCAACACACTGCTGTAATGGCTTTGGCAAATGAAAATGATTGATGAATGTCAGCTCAGGACTCCCATCCCTACTTACTGGAGCCAGTCTACTGCACTTACACAAGGGTTCCCCCTCAGCAGAGTAAGAAGCAGGTGTCAGTGCACATTTATTTCATAGTTCTTTTACCCCCCCCCCCCCCAGATCCAGAATGTCACATGACCATGAAGTAGCAGCCAGCTCTCTATGGCTACTGTGTCCAAATGAACTACTGTTTTTCTGTTTTCTCCCACACACACATATCCATGCTAGCCTACACACACATGCTCACTCACCATGCACACACGTCACATGACCATGAAGTAGCAGCCAGCTCTCTATGGCTACTGTGTCCAAATGAACTACTGTTTTTCTGTTTTCTCCCACACACACACATATCCATGCTCACCTACACACCCATGCTCTCTCACCATGCACACACTCACCCACCATACATATTAAAAGAGAACACTGCATCATTTACTCCAAAGTGAAGGCATGAAAGCTCATTAATTCAGAAACTAAAACAGTAAACACATGAATGCATTCAGAAAGAATAATGTGTGAAGGCAGATGAATAACATGAACCAGACTGTTTCTGATAGGAAGGGAGTGGCACTTTGGGAAACATTAGTCATACTATCTGAAAGGGGGCAGCGGACATCAGGACTCCTAAGTGTGCTTAGTTTTGAACAAATGACAACATAAAAAGAGGTTTGACAAAAAGTAATTGGCTGATAATTATGCCACAGCTAGCCATAACCCCTGAAGGTGTCTTAATTGTGGTGTATGACGACTTGTCACTCATCTTCCTTCAAAGGAAAGAAAAAGTATAAGTATAATCAAAGTGAGACATGTAAAATGGACAAAATCTAATGTCATCAACTTCTGGCATTCCAGAAGCAACATTACCTACAAAAGCATTGCATCTCCCTCCTTGGAAAAGTGTAGAAATTAACTCAGGATAGCATCCAGCATCTGAACATATATTGCATAGACCAGTGATGGCGAACCTACGACACGCATGTCAAGGGTGACACACCAGCATTCACCAACACTCGAGTTACCAAAGAAACTGAATGAACAAAAATGCAAGAAATATGTGACCCTACACTTATCTATTAAAACTTAGCAACAAAAAGGTCATTAATTAATGTTAATCAAATCAAATGCAGTGTGTTCCACATTTTTTCAATTCAATTCAAAATTACTATTAAAAGCAGGGTAAGTCCAATTATCAGTGTGCATATTGTTTTCCCTATTGCAAGTCACTGATTTTCTTTTACTTTTATAATACATGGCAGCACACATGATTGGACTGTATTTTTTAAATAAATGAATATGTAAACAATTGTTTCTCTTTTGTTCGGGGGAAATGAATGGCACCACACATGACTGGACTATATTTTTTAAATAAATGAATATGTAAACAATTGTTTCTCTTTTGTTCAGGGGAGAGGGGTGACACTCCAGCAGAGCCAAGATAGGCATTTTCCGAATTTTTGACACACTAAGCCCAAAAGGTTTGCCATCACTGGTATAGACCATGTTATCTGTAAAATTCACACAAACAGAAACCCGTCTACAGTTAAAGCCAAACAGTAAAATACTCAAGAAGTTTGAACACACATTCATATATGGTACTGGTTCTTTCAATTTAATCACTTTTCATTAAATCATTGTGGAATGAACAAAAACGACAATCTCATTTGACTGAAATCAGATTTGACTGAATCACCAATAGATAATCTTAAATTGGGTAAATCTCCGGGACCTGATGGTTTTACTCCAGAATTTTTCAAAACTTTCAAATTGGTAGTTCTTCCCTTTCTATTTAAAGTTTACAATCATATAAGAGTTAATGATATCTCAGATATTCATTGGAACACATCCAAAACCATTCTAATTCTAAGAAATAATAAAGATAAATCTGACCCAGTAAATTATAGACCCATTTCTTTAATTAACGTGGATATTAAGATTCTGTCATCTATTCTGGCTAACAGATTGAAATGGATTTTACCCTCAATTATCTCGTCAGATCAATCAGGTTTTATGTCTCAGAGACATGCTTGGGATAATACTCTATCTTTAGAGACTATACTTCATCTCATTAAGAAAAATCCAAACCCTATATATGCTTTGATTATAGACGCATCAAATGCCTTTGACAGAGTATGTTGGAACTTTCTATTTCAAACTATGTTATGTTTTAATATTCCCTTATTCTTTATAAATTTTTAAAAGTTTTATACAAGAATATGTTTACTAGACTATACATTAATGGTCAATTTTCTGCTCGATAAAGATCACTAAAGGAACAAGACAGGGTTGTCCATTGTCCCCTTTTCTTTTCAACATTTACTTAGAACCTTTGCTATTGTTTTTTACTCAAAATACTTTTCATAACATCCCTAGAATTCTTAATACTAATATTCATTTCTCTGCTTTTATGGATGATTTAGTAATCTACTTTCAAACTCCATTATCTGATTACAGAAAAATAATGAATTCTATTGATTATTTTTCTTTGGTTTCCAACTATCTTTTAAATTCTACAAAAACTCATATTTTTCCCTTAAATCATTTAGCACACAAATCTTTTTGTTTCCAGACGATCATTTTCAGTTTACTTATAATATAAAATATTTAGGAATCAATTTAGAACACAATAATAAATCTTCCTTTCAAAATAATATTAATAAATTATCGAACTCTATATTGTCTGATATGGACAGATGGAAGCATCTAAACCTTTCATTTCTTTCAAGGGTGGCCATTATTAAAATGAATATTCTGCCTAAATTTCTTTACCAATTCTCATCATCTGATTAGATAATCTCAAAAATTTTTTGAGTCTGTAAATAAAGCTTTGGCAAAATTCATATGGTTCCCTAAATCTGTTAGAATTTCCTATTCTAGATTGGCATTTTCCAAGGACAAGGGAGGTTTGGGTTTACCTAATCTTTATCTCTATTATTTGATTGTCTCATCCAATAAACTTCTTACTATCTCTAAATTCAATAACACTTCTTATCCAAATCACTCTTTATGGATAAAATTATGGTATAATTATGTCATTTCTAATAATTTAAATCCTGAAGCTATTCCCTTTATTTCTCTGGATAGTTTATTTATTAAAAATATATCTACAGTATTTAAACAAAAGATTAGAGACTTCCAAACCTTACTCAAAATGTGTAAACTAGAAAAGATCTCGCACCATGTTCAGCCAATTCATCTAAACCCAAATATATTATTGGACAATAAACTTTTGAACTTAACAAACTATCCTTTAATTAAAAATCTAAAAGTAGGAGATGTTTTGAAATATCTTGACTTGCCTTTATCTGACTGGCGTAAGTTATTGAAAGTAAACTGGAATTACTCACCAATTCTTACACAACTAAGAGCAATAATTAAAACAAATTTGTATCTCTGGTCCCCATAGACTCACAATTGAAAAACCTTAACACGATTATCAAAATACTTTCATCATCTGATAAAATGCTCTCAAACTCATATAAATTAATTAATTCTTTAATGATGGACCACAACTGTCTTTTATCTAATGTTTGGTTGAATTATAATTCCCAATTGTCAGAATCTCAGAAAGTCCTGGCTATTAGACACACTAAGGAATTTATCCCTTTTAAAAATTAGCATACACACAATTAATGATTAATAATGATGCCTACTTTACCCCAATCAAATTAAACAAATTTAACCCAAATAAGTCCCCTTCGTGTTCATGCTGTTCTCATCCCCAAGCAGACCTCCTTCATATTCTATGGTATTGTCATTTTTCTCACAGATTGTGGACATCTTTGAAAGTCAGACTGCAGAAAATGGGATATCAAAATCCACGTTGACGGGAATTTGCTATTCTACATATTCCATTGATTCATCTTTCAAAAGTTGATATTCATGTTATCATTTTTATTTGCTCATTACTAAAACTTTATATAATACAAAATTGGATTGATCGCTCTAAATTAAAATGGGTTACTTTCCAGAAAATGGCTTTTAAATTTATTGATGCTCAAAGATACTTAGGTGGAAGTCCAAAAAAAAAAGCTATTAGAAAGGTTGTGTTAGAAAAGGTTCTAAACATATTAAATAGTTAATGTTAAATATTTTTTTTTTTTTCTCTCAGGTTGCCTAACTTGTATATAGTGTACATATGGTGTATGTTTTATTTCTAAATAACTTATCAAAATCTCATGAAGGTTGTTATCACTAGATGAATCGTTATATGTTCATTTATGCCTAAAAGATTTGACTGAATCATGACTGACTGAAAATTATAAGGTCTACAGAGTGTCAGTGTTTTTATGCTTGAATGGAAGCGGTGACTGTTTTTTTTTTCTCCACTGTTGTGTAACTCCACAGTTAGTATATTAAAGTAAGGGAGTCTGTGGGACAAATACCTCCCAAGTTGTCACTTTTCAATCTTCTGACAAAAATCAGCTGGACATCTATAAGCCTTACAAAAACTGCATTCAAAATCTATATTCATACTGTGTAGCAAAAGTCTGGAATATGATCCCTGCACCAATTAGGGCAACACATAACATTAATTTATTTAAGCTGCAACTAAAAAGAATTCCTCCCTGACTCCTGGCTTTTTGCTTGCTGCTCTCCTGCCTACATTTTAGCTCCTTCTCCTCTAATACCTAGATGTATCCTATCTCTTTTTTTTCATTAGTTTTATTTCTCTTACTTGTAATTTTGCTTTTACTCAATTTCTGCTGCCTCCCATATCTACTCCAATTATTTGTTGACTGCGATAGTCTGACTGGGTTTAGCCCATTTTCAGCGAAGTCCCAGGGGGAAAGCCCCCAAAACATAGAAAAACAATACAAAAAAGTTAGCAAGATATATGCACCTAGGTAAACTACATTTAGAAAAAAAAGATGCACAGTATTTATAATAATAAAAAAATGAGTACACTAGAAAAATAATCATGTGAGTCAATATGAAAGAGCAAGGGAAGAAGGCAAATATGACAAAATTACAAGCATAACATAAGAAAAATTAAAAAAGAAATATATAAGCAGTAGTTAAGTATAAAGCAGAGAGGAGTGGGGAGGAGTCAGTGAAGAAGGAAAGCAAGGAGAGAAGAAGAAATAAAAAGAAAGAGGAGGAGAAAAATGTAATAGGAGAACAGGCCAGAAAGTTTGAGGCACTAGAAGGTAAAAAGTAGGAGAGAGAAAAAATGGGCTAATAGAGATAGAAAGGGAAAAAATAAAGAAGCTGAGTAAAAGAAGTTAGATATAGTAAATGTAAAATTAAGAGTAAGCAAGACAGAAGGCATTAGCTAGGAGAAGAACATGAACAGAGCCAATTGGAATAGACGTAGTCTTTTAGCAACGTTTTGAATTGAGATAAGTTGGGACTGGATATAATGACCTGAGAGATAGTATTCAATATTTTGGAGATGTAACTGGAGACTAGAGAGTCACCAGCTTTATTGTTGGACTTAAAGACTTGTAGCAAGAATTTGTTGGACGATCGGAGAGTACGATTATTAGCGTGGAGCTGAAACATTAACTGAAAGGAAGGAGTATATTCAGGTTGATGGACTAGACTGTGAGCTGTTGTAAGCTGAGTGTATGCGGGGTGCTGGTAGCAAATTTTGCAATTTAGTTATAGCAGGTTTCAAGCTTAGGTAGAGCAGTTTTACTAAGGTTAGTGAAAATGGGAGAGGCATACAGTAAGGTGGAAAGAAGGTGAGTTCTGGCTAAATCTTGTCTAGTTTTAGTAGTAGGAAAAGGCTTGAGTCTGTAAAGTGAACCAGGTTTATTATGAGTATTTTTGATGGACTGTGCTAGATGAAGGTCAAATTTCAGGCTATTAGGGCACCTAGTAATTTTGTATGGAATCCAGCAGAAATTATGGTGTTACTGGATGACTGTATCTGAAATGTAGTAGGGAAATCATGAGATTTACTAGGATAAGAGAGTATAAGTTTGGTCTTAGAAGGATTTAAAATCAGTTGTGATTCTAATAGCCATGATTCAACTGATAAAAACGACTGTTGGGTTATAGAAGCAAGCAGATTTAGGGAAGGTGTAGCACAGATAACAGCTGAATCACCTGCATATTGAACAACAGAGGCTAAAGCTGCAGATGAATGAGTCGGTTGGTGAAAATACTAAAAAGTAGAGAACTAAAATAGAGCCTTGAGGAATGCCTGAGTTCACAGGCAGGAGGGAGGAGAGTTCCTGTTGCCATTTAAAGGAAAACTCCACCCTAGAACTAAAAAAACTCTGTTTCCTGACATGGCTACCAATGTGGCTTGATGTATTAACGTGATCTTGCACTGCCTCAACCCTTTCTCTTTCCCATAATACTTAGTATGACTCATGCCAGACATAAGGAAGTAACTCTGAATTCCCATGCTATTTGACATATAATGGGACTTGGGAGGGTCACTGTTATTTTCTTTTTCTGTAAAAGGACGGCTTCTTTTCTGTCTCATCACCCTCATTTATGTTTGGCTCAAACTTTATTTTACACTATACTTAGAAGTTATCCAGCTACAGACAGAAAAGTAATTAAATTGCATGTCTTTGTTTAGTGTTTTTTTTTTTTTTTTGTAGTTCAAGAGAAATTGAGAGTCCCCTTCCCCCACACTACTGCAGAGGTGTTAAAACCGTCACTGCACTGAGAGACCCTTGCAGAATCAATTCCTCAGACATTTGTTGTATAGGTGCAGATGGCAAATCTGGTAGATACACACATACATACATACATATATTGTAAATTTATGTGCATTTATATCAGTTTCTCTAAAAAATAAAAATATGTTCTTTACAGTTGTGAAAGTCATCATGTTCAATTTTGATATATGTGGGTACATTCTCGATGCAACCTATACTCCATCTGGCACAGATATCAGCATGCCTAGTAACATTATGATGAGATTTCAGAGGATGTACTTTCTGACAGGTAGAGATGGGAGTCCTAAGCTGACATCCATCAATTGCTTTTGTTTGCCAAATTACAGCAGTGCTAGGTGGGAAAAGCCTCAAAGATGACTGGTATGTTGTGTGGGTGAAAGTGGCTGTGTGTTTGTGGGGAGTGGAGGAATGCCTTTGTAAGCACAGTGTGAATATTATGCATTGTGAAATGGAGAGATTAGGAGTAAAACTGTGCTCAGTGTGATCCCTAACGATTTCATTACTTGAGTAAGATGTATACATTGCTCTGCGTTTGTCAGTACATTGTTTGAGTGCCCCGTTTGGAGTATGGTATCACTGCTACAGCTGCTGGTACTGTTTCAATATATGTGTTTCATGAAGTATGTACATGCCTGTCAATTGGGGGTAGTTGCAATGGAGAACAGATAGTAGAAGTGTCAGATCACTTATCAGCGTACTCCACAAGCATCCCTAATATTGGCTTATACTTTTGCTCTGACATACTACAATCTATAATGCTTTTTGAAAACAGTATTGGATTCTCATCAGCAAATAATGACATTTGTTACAATTAAAGACTTCTTTCTTTTCTTCTGGAAATGAATACTACTTCATGTAGTCTTATTTGTGAGCTTACTACATCAGTAGTATTACTATTTTCAAAAGAATCTGATTTGGAAACTTTCTCCATGAGTCTGCTGCTGAGACGAAGAGAGAGACGATACAAGTATACAACTAAGACAACTATGTACAGCAATAACACCAGAAAGTATGGGTCACATCAGAAGCTTGGGAGATTATCGTTTAGGGTTACCACCTGTCCCACTTTGCCAGGGACAGTCCCTCTTTGGGCAGTTGTGTCCTGCAAAAAAAAATTGTAAAAATGACAAATGTCCTGAGATTTTATGACAAAATTATTTCCTGTATGTTATCTAATAGTTGCATAAAACTGTTACTCTGTATCTGAAGCACCAAAATGTTATAAGAAACAGAATAAGCAACTAAAATGCTACAATAATAAGCTTAAATTTATGCAAAAAAGTGAAGTTCTGTCCTTTGTACTGGCCGTGTATGTTTCAGCCTGCAAAATCTGATGTTTGTACCAAAAATGTCCCACTTTAGGCATTTGAAAAGGTGGCAACCCTATTATTGTTATGAAAAAAAAAAAGAGAGAGAGAACTGTTTCACTTTTATGCAAAAGTTGGCATTAAATACTATAGTTCAGGTATAACAGAATAACTATGTAAAGATAACCATGTGAGCAGCCAGAGTGCAATTCAAATTGAATACTTTACCATGCACAACTGTGGTGGTGGTGCTGTGGTAGCGTTGTCACCTCACAGTAAGACGTCCTGTTCGATTCTCAGTTAGAGCATCTTCTGTGTGGAGACATGCGTGAATGGGCGTACCTTCGTTGAAGGCTGTGCATCAGGGCCGGGAACTCGGCACGTAAAAATCTACTGCCAATCATTAGCGGACTAGAGTTCCGCTGTGGAGACCCTTAACCGGAAAAGCCGAAAGGCACAACAACCGTGCACATTTTAAGAAATGGATAGATTTGCCTAAACTCTGGACTGATGTGTGTGCTTTTTTTTTTTTTTTTTTTTTTTAGAAATAATTCCTAGGAGATGTTATTCAGACGTGAAGAGACGTCTGTGGATGTCTACTGTCATACAAAGTTGACTAATTAGTTGAATCTAGCCAAGTTGGAAATGTGAAACTCTAGGTTATTGAAGGAGGGGAGAAGAGAGGAGTAAGCATGTCCAGGAACTGAAGCTTGCAAAACTGCTCTTTAATATCTCAGTAATTTTTTGAGACTTTTTCAACCTTCTTTCAGAGAATGTGACTCGGGAACGGAATCAGGATGGCTGCCCTTAGATAAAAATAAAATTAGGAAGAAGTACTTATTTTACTGAAGGCAGCTTTGGCAGGTGCAATAATTCATGGTAAAATAAAAAAATATGTTTTTTTTTTCATCATTTGCTTGTAGTGGTCCTTTAAGCACCTCAGCATAAGACAATCTATGTCTGTTGTGAACAGTATGTGCGAGGGATATAGTGTGGCAGGTTTACTTTATTTATGCGAAATCTTAAAATAGTGAATGCATATGCATCGAACCATATGCATCGAAAGTGCGAACCATCGAAAACTGTAAACGGAAATCTCCGTAGGTGGAGATTTCCGTTTACTTCAATGTAGTGTGATCTCGACGTTGGTGTATTTAAGTAGCGGGGGGTGTGGGGGATGCAGGGGGGCTTGCCCCCCTGCCTGCAGCTGTTACATATCATGTTTGTTGTGTAGTTCCGTTTTTATTGTGTTTCAATGGTTTCTTGGTTCGATGCATATGCATTCGCTGTTTTAAGCTTTCACGTAAATAAAGTTGACCCAGTGTGGCTATTCCTTGACAACCTCATTTGTATGCGAGATTTTTGCCTCCAAGGAAGTTATGTATTTCCAGCTCTCACATACCATGTTATTTTCTTTAATGATTAACTGGTTGTCTGAGAACATGAGACAACTGCTACATTGCCTTAGGATGTCCAAATCTACTAAGCTGGCCACGGAGACATTGGAAGCCACATATCCATGTTGTCTGGTCCTGTAATAGGATTAGCTGCTTAGGATTAAAATTAGTTTTAATGGGGGGGGGGTCTCCTAGAGTAGCTTCTGGGATTAAGGGCAGGATGCTATATAATGCTAGGGTATGGTAGTGCTATTTGTTGCACAAGCTAGCTGCTTTAAGCTTATTTCTGCACAATGCCACACTGTTTAACATGCTTCGGTTCTAATCCTAACTTTATAGGTAAGTTAACTGTTTAGGTGTTTGCTACTATACAGGGCATTGCTAACTGCTGTGGCCCAGTGGAAAGCTCCATGCAGAGAAAAAAAAAGCTTGAAAACTAACTTCCATGCACTCTAGCCAATAAATAACCACACTTTGAGCTCCCCAAGTGCTTCCCAACTCAGAGAGCCCAAGTAATCACCTTCTGCAAAAAATATGTCTTACCCTGGAATCTGTTAATGTAAGCATAAGCAGCTCTCAAGTACAGATTAGACAACAAATAACTACCAAACAACTAAGTCCCTGGGCAGTATGCCCTCTTGCAAACAGCTATGAAGACAGACAGACTAGAAAAGTTAACAAGCAGAGAAATTGCTATTTTTGCCACAAAATTAAATAAATGCTTTAAAAATGCTCAAAATAGTGGTGATCATTGTATAAAGCAAGTTAATCAAGAAAATATTTTTATCTTAGCTTGGATGGCTTTGGATGCAGTCAAAACACTAGAAAAGTACTGCAGACTTCTCTGTAAGTGAGCCCTAAGACTAGATGATTTCCCTTCAAAGGTGATAATCAAACCTTGTATCTTTAACTATTATGCCAAACCCCAACCTGTTTGCAACTCCAGTATATGTATTCAGTAAGCATATGTCTTTCAATTGTATTCCATGGGCATCTGTTTTGATAATAGTAATTTACATTGAAGAAATTTAATTTTATTTATTAAAGTTCACATTTGCTTGTTGATGTATTCTGAATTATCCATAACTATACTGGGCCACTGTACACATTATGCAGGACTGTTAATTAGGACTGTAAATTAATATGGACACATTTCCCACTGAAAAACACATATGGGAGATTTATACTTGGTTGGTAACTTACACATTAGAAAGTTTACATACCTAGCATGCCTGTGATGCATTGAAGCCTACAGCTCTTAGGCTAAGGATGACTAGTGATATCTCCATTATCCACAAAGTTTCTAGAAACACCATACTTCTGTTAATAATGATGGCTGTATAAATGCTGGGTAATACATACATATGTAACCTTTACAGTTTAAATTACACAACAGTCAATTATAAACCATTATTTCTTTTCATCGACAGCCTTCTTACCTAAATTACAAGTGTAGGTTTAAATTCCACAGCTGAACAGTAATTCCTTTAATGGCTATTTATGTGTTTTAATTACAGACAAATGCTTTCTTTGAACTATGACAACTGGAAATCTTAACTGTTAAAGTTGTGGGTTACTGCTGTGACCAATGTGATAACATGCAGTCCCAAAGGTAGTTTTGTTGTTCAAATCCCATGGCAGACATTATGTACATGATTGGTCAAACTAAATGTTATTACACAGGCATGCCCGACTTGTATGACGTGTTATGAACAGTGGTGCTTTTGTTCCACTCTATTAGTCATATATTATGGATGTCATTAGTTCATGTTGTACAATGCATTTTGGATACATTACGTACGTTGTGATATTAAATGTGTACAGCAGTTATGTAGGGCGCATTACAACACTTGTACATTTACTCATCATGTAATATACATACAACTTACATTAGGCAAATATATGTATGTACATGCCCACACAAAATGACAGACATGTACACCTACACATATAGGTCTGTCCATTAATCTGTATTTATAAGCCTATATACACACGTATGTATACATTAACTGTATACATGCCCATGTGCAGACAGGTAAATTGCAGCGTTGAGGTCCCAGTCATCATATACATGTGTACAAAATTGTATCGATTATGACAAAACACCACAATAAGTTCAGCATATTATAACTGTGTACACGTATAGGTCTTTGACTGCAAGATTATGTATATCTGTATGTCACAATGTCATCTTAGATTGGCACACCCATTAGTGTATTTAATGCTTCCCTGCATTTTCATAGATAGAAGTTGTTTGACTTCCATCAAGTTATACAGTCACAATTGATAAGCTAGGCAGGTAGGGTTCTGGTTTGTAGTGTGAACATAGGTGATAGTTTTAGGTTTGAATTTAGCTTCCCCCTCATGTATGCACTGTAGTGATAGTAACACATCAATGACTAAATATGTGAAATGGGATATTGTAGTGTATGTCAGTGCTACGTAGCAAGTAATAATCACTATTGTTTCATTGTTCTGTTGTTGTACATAGCAGTTATTATGTACTGAACTGAAGCAATCCTTCTGTTGTGTCATCTTTTCCATTTGTAGCTGATGAAGATAGTGTCTGAAATCATCATATATTGTGCATATAGCATAGGCACAGGCTTGAGGAGACGTGGATGGGGAGAGGTATATGTTATCACTTTACACCATTACTTCTCTGAAAATACTATTAACATATCTGAATCTTCAGGTTTAGATGAGTAGTCTTATGACATTCAGGCATGTGGATGTTTATTCCAGACTCCCCATAATGCATATACAAGGTAAGTGTAAGACTTGGAGATTTATTGTGAATAATATTAATGTGTACATAATTTTTAGTGGAATGCTGTCTTATGAGTTATCAACCGATGTTCTTGAGGTTATGCAATGTTTGTTGCCAGAAACTAAATGAAAGACATTTTTGTTCAACTGAAACACTGATGTTAACTTGAATGTTTTACATAGAAGTTGTTTGTACTATTATGCACAAGCTTGTATGTATGGCAGTGGTTTTTAGTATACTTATGTTTTGTACAGCCTGCCTGTTCTACTATTGAATGGGTGTTTGACATCTCAACATTCTTAATGCTTTTGATAGACCTCACTTCCACTTTTTTTGCAATGCTGTATAACTGCACTATGATTGTTTGTCAATCCCAACATTAGATACCATTTCCTATCATTAGTATGCCACATGCCAGTCACAGTTTTATTGTATGTCTGAGGTGTTGCACAATATATTCATGATCATCATTACATTTTTTTAACTGTGCAGGTACAAATGTTAGCATAATACAAATGTAGGCAGTTGACAGTAATATATTTGTTGAGGGACAGTTATATATAAGTATCATACATCATTTTTCGCTATTACATGTGGTCACTGTGCTTGTAATTGTGCAGTTGTTCGAAAGCTTTCAAATTCCATTCTGATTATGTGATGTCACCCATTAATCAGGCTGCATCGCTCATCTCATATTTTAACTGTACCATTGCTCATTAACTTTACATTATATTTTAAATGCACATTTTAATTATGGGATGTAAACATGGCACATTATTTTTACTTAATAAGTTACAGTGGAAAGTTAAATGTCATATTGCCTCCTCAACATAAATGTGTGAGGCACACACTGAATAATGAATTTTTCTTTTTCTTTAAGGACTTGCTTTCAAGAGTTTTGTGACTGACATTAGTCTATGGTCTGTCTGGTAATACTGTTATACCAGAGGCCATATTCTCAAAGGTTTTCTGTCAGTGCTAACTTACAATGGGCCAAGTCTTTTGCAATGGAACCTTATGTCAGTGTTGCATGGCATACTTGCTTGAGACTTACTGTTATATATGTCTGTGTGCTGTGAACATGTGTTTTATATGCACAATGATGGCTGATATGTCAGTAAATGTACAAGTAATAACAGAAGCATGTCTGACAGACTGAGTACTGCATGCCACATACCATGTAATGTAATGAAGTAATATACTCACAATGTGTGATGGGCAGACTGGCCCATAACAGCACACATTCTATTCATATCATCAAAATATGAATATTATGACATTTATAATGCTGCACAGTCATGACAGTACGTTTATTATATCATTGTGTTTTTGTTAAACAGCATATAACTAGAACTTATGGTCAACTGATCTGGCCCATTACAGTGTCAGGACAAGTACTGTACTGTGATATTACTTGGGCAAACATTTCACATGTCTTGTCCTATACATTTTGATGTTGTTGATTGTATATCATATACTTCTTTACAATTATGTTGGTGCACATCTGCTTGTGTTTTATTAGAGACATATGACTGTGATGTACATTACACACCATTTTGTAAATTAGTATGAATTAATTAGATTTACGCCTTATAAGTAAGGGTATGGCATCCAGATCTAAGGAGATCATAGTCTCACTAGGCTCCTTATTACGCTGTCGCAGATGCAAGTTGTCAAATGCATCTTTGTCGAACTGAAAAACGCAAAAAGACAAAATAGCAAAGCGGCTTTTCAGCGAATTCTTTACCTGGGAAAGAATTTGCTTGGCCGCTTTCTCTATTTTGCCATTTTCTGTAGTGCGATCTCAGTGTTGGTATATTTAAGTAGGGGGGGTATGGGAGCACAGCCCCCCCCCCACATTATGTAATGTTTTAAAATCGCTGTTCTGAGGTTTCGATGTTGTAAGCTTTTGCTTACATGGGGTCGATTATGTGTCGTTCACTCTTCTGCGCATGCGATATCATATAATATAGACCCTTCCCACTATACTCAGCCCTCATTAGACCAATAATTGATTACAATGCACCTTTTAGCATGTGCCTGACCAGGCATTTGCAGCAGCTGGAATAGCCACACAGGTTCCTCACTAAAATAATATAGAATGCAAATAATATGTCCTATCCAGACCACCTTAAAGCCCAGTCTCTGTACTTGGTCTCCTACAGACTACTGAGAAGCAATCTATGCCTAACCTTCAAGACTTTTCCAATCCAGGCCTGATGGATCTGCTACACATTCACAAAACAAACAGCACTAGAATTACCCAATCTAAGGATCTAAACCTAGTCTGTGACATGAATAAAACATGTTGGAAGGACAATTATGTCTCCCCGAGAATACTCCTTCTCTGAAACAGACTCCTCATTCATGTGAAACAGAACTCTTACTTAAGCCTATTCAAACACAGTTTGGACCAATGGATGGGAAATCGCAAATTCACCCCTGGCTTGTTGCCATGGCCCTAAGGCACAGGCATATACCCAAGCCATTCTAACCTGTGGGCATTGATAATTGGGAAAAGTAAGGGATGAATGACTGGGCTTAAAAAGGCTCTACAGCTGTTAGCCTAGTAACCTGAAAGACCTCTTGCATATCTGCAAAACAAACAGCACCAGAATTACTCGTTCTCAAAACTTAAACCTTACCTGTGATATAAATAGGACCTGCTGGAGAGACAAGTATGTATCCCAAAGCCTACTCCTTTTCTGAACAGGCTCCTCATCCATGTGAAGAAAAGTTCCTCCCTAAACCAATTCAAGTGTAACTTGGACAACTGGATAGGGAACAGGAAATTCATCCCTGGTTTGGCACCTGTCTCTAATGGATAAAGGCAGCCTGTAAATGGTTCTCTCCCAGGCCGCTGTTTGTAAATACTTAATCTCCCACACCTCTACTTACACTTATCAAGGGTACCAGAGCTTGTCAGAGATTTGGGATGCATGGATAGGCTTGAAAAGGCCCTAACAGTTGTTAGCTTAGTACACACCTATAAACCTATGATCCTATGACATCACACACAGTTTGAGGAGTTGGATAAGGTCATACAGTGGTGTAACATCACATACATAATAGTTACAACTCAGACTGTGTAAGTTTGTATGACTATTTATTCATCGATTTTACATTAATACCTATTATGTAAATATGGATAATGTTTTTTTCCTGTGTAGAACTTTGACAGAACATGGGACCTGTGCCAGTTCACCAATAATACAGTATGTCAGACCACTGCTAGCCAAGTTGGATGCCAAGGACCAAGATGATGACAATGACAAACTGGGACTTGAACATGCCTTTGTTTCTGTGGCTCAGCATATAAGACATCCACCACCATGCTACACAAATGATTTTTGGGACCAAACTCTGGACATAGTGATGAACATCTTCCAGATGCAGATGAGGGACCTCATGGGTTAAGTTCATTCCGGACATGGTGCAGGCCATGTGTGACTCCTTCTCGGAGATCACTAGAGAGATCTTTTGAGATGTTCAACCCCATCAGGGTGGTCCCTCAGAACCATAAGTACTGTCTGTGTGATTCCCTTTTGTAATGCTGTTGCCATGATATTTTTTTACATTCAAATATTTACAGTCTAGGCACAAGTGTACAGACATCACATATTGCTTTCTTGCTTTTCTGACATACATCATAATGTACACCACACATATCATGTCATATGTGACTTTATCTTCCTGCTGCAGTACAATACACATTACCCATTGACACATGCTTTATCCATTATTAGTTACGTGCTCATGTTGCCATTACTGCATACAGAACAGCGGTGCTACTCCTTAAATATATGTGTGTGTACTCCTATGCATACAGCACAGCATAATACTATGCCCAATAGACTTTGGTCCTGTATGTGGTAGATATGACTGTTGCAGTTAGCATAATGCAAGTGGGACGAGTGTTCTGCTTGTGTTGTTCCTGTATATACTTAGGACAGATGACAGTAACTAACATATTGATTCACATACTGCATTATTCCCATTCTTCTCACATAACACAGTGAGGTCGGGCAGTGTGTTTATCTGTTCATTATTCAGAAGTATGCGTTGCACCCATTTGTGTATTGGTTGATGCTGTCTTTTGTCTGTTCAACAACATGACATGTCCTTGATTTTGTAACTTGTACATCATTCTGTCCCACTGGCACAATGACTTTGGATGTGGCATGCACTGGCACACACTGAGACATACTGTTTTACAGTACTGTAACTGGTACACAAGAACATGTATCCTTGACATACTGAATTTACATTCGCTGGTCCTTTAGTAAATATATGAAGGTGATGCTTTGTTTATTATCATTCATGACTCCCTTGTTTGTCCATATCTTTGCTTATATCAATAGCTGATCTTCTTCTTTCGGCTTTTCCCGGTTAGGAGTTGCCACAGCAGATCACCTGTCTGCCCATGATTGGCAGGGGAGTTTTTTATGGTGTCGAGTTGCCAGCCCGGCGCCCAACCTTCCACAGAATGTACACAAGCACACACACACCTAGGGCCAATTTAGAGTGTCCAATCCACCTACAGCATGTATTTGGGATGTGGGAGGAAACTGGAGCACCCGGAGGAAACACACGACCACAGGGAGAACATGCAGACTCTCCACAGAAAGAACCACAGCTGAGGATCGAACCAGAGAGCCTCTTGCTGTGAGGCGACAATGCTAACCACTGTGGCAACCCAATAGCTGATCTTCTGATAATAGTTTATAATAAGATAAGTATACATAGATTTACATACATCTCCTTATGTATGCATTTATAATACATATGCACTGATTTACATGGATGTACATGTATACGGTCATAATATGATAAGCACACAATCACCCTTTTAATTTGTTACTGGTTATATGCACTTATTACACTTTTCTATGATGTATTTATATACACAGGACTGCCTTTGATCACTTCTACACATTTACTGTGATATTTACATCAATTACAGTGACTGTGCCACCTGTTGTATTATGCTCACATGACTATATATATAGCTATATCTATGTGTGTACATGTATGTATATGTATGTAATTCTCAAACCTGTGTTTGTTGTGTACCTATGCTATTTGCTGAACTGTTGCACATTACTGTGCTGTATCATTTGTACACAGACATATTTACAGCCATCAGCAATGCACTACGCCCGTGTCAGAAGTTGGCCATTTGCTTCAATGCACCTTGCAAAGACTTGCAATTCATCTTGTGTTGTGGGCACATGCGTTTTGCACACTCTCTCTCTCCTTAGCTGGTGATGTCCTGATTTATTATGTGCCTGCCTTCTCTTGTTGGAATTTCCTCACTGATGTGGGCCTGTGTTGTCCATCTCCCTTCCTCCTTACAGATTTGGCCTACGTTTCACATTTACATGGCATCTGTTATATGTATGTTTAGTTCCTGTACAGTATCATCACTGTACTGTAGGTGTACTCTAGAATATTAATTACCCTGTGCCACCATGTTGGGTATATGCACACAATGTGGTAGTAATGGAGGACATTTCATTATTGTTTAGGTTATGCTTGCATGTAGTGCATTACTCAGGGATTTATATGCTTCCTGCCTATGTACAGGCTTGCATTCCTTAACTTTCATTAATCATGTATATATCACCATTTACTGCATATTCCATGTGATTGGTGTTGGTATGTGTGTGATGAAGCTTTTTTGTTTATATCATGTTGTGCCATTGCATGTCACACATATACACTGTATACCTGACAAACCATCCATGTTTCCTCTAGTTTGGCATATGTCTTTCATGTCTCCTTGCACTTACTTATTTATGTTATAGCCACATGGCTAATGCTATTTGGCGCTGTGCTTGGGTGTTTGACTTTTGCATGCAGGGTTGAAGGCTCTACTCTACCCTCCACTTGTCAGCTCCTGTACTTCCTGGACTGCATTTACTGCTTCCTGGCTTAATCTGACACTGCCGACAGCATAGTGGAAGATTGTATTCAATATCCATTGTGTGCTGCGATGATGTCATTCCGCATTCAGTGTTCAACACAAACCTACCTTCAGTCATACTCGTTCTGGTATGACTGTTACAAAGTTTGCAACATATCAGCAATGATTTGTGCACTTGCACATTTGCTTTACACCATGTCTAGTGTGTATCTCTACCCTGTTTGTTAATTTACTTTCACCCGTGTTGCAGAGTCTGTATGTGCGCTGTGTACCTTACCTGTACTTTATGTGTACTTCCAATCTTTGCTATGTCTTGTGATATTTGTTATATGTTTATACCTGCTCTTTTTCCCTCATCGTCTTTCCAAGTCTTTTCCATTTCTTCTGTTTTTTTTTTCAAAAAACAAAAAAAAAATTCCCACACCCCTCTGCCTCTCCCTCTGACCTTCCTATCCTATCATACCTCATGTGTGTGTCTCTCTCTCTCTCTCTTCTTCACCTTCACTCCACATCTGCTTTTCTATTACCCTAGTTCCTTGGGGGTGTGCGTACACGTGTCCCACACACATTGCTAACTACTGTTAACCAGGGCAAAGTGGCTGTGATTGCCCTTCGCCTTACTTTGACTCCACAAATTGTGATGGGTGTATTTATATTTATATATATATATATATATATATATATATATATATATGTCTGTCTACGTATTACTGTCATATCCTTAAGTATTTGCAGATATTTGTCACTTTTCAGACATAATGGCTGATGCACATTTGTCTTCATTTAGTAATTTCTATGTATTAATGAAAGATCTGTTGGGCTTACTGTATATACCTTCTGTAGATGTGCACTGGTAATGCACATACATGTATTACTTTCTGAGCAAGTATTCCCAGAATACATATTTGGCATGACTCATTGTGGTTGCGCTAATGTCGCTGGTTATGTCTGCCTTCCACTGAGGTATTCTCCGTAGACTGGGGCATATTTGTATATTACTCATTAGCTGCAATTTCTGCATGGAACTCAGCAATCTGCCAGATTGCAAGAAATTTATGTTTTTACTGAATACAATTCAGATAAAACCAAAGTATAGCTACCCTTTTGTCCAATAAAATCAGTCCTGAAAATTATTTCTTTATATGGAAATTTTGTAAGTTTGTGTGATTTTTTTAAATTATTATTATTATTATAACAACCTGAGAGCTGGAGCTCTCTGTGAGGGGTATAAACTACAGCAAATGCTTGCTACATTTGTAGCAAGTAGTTTTCTACAGTTAAAAAAATATATTTCTTTTGCTTTCTTTCTTTTTTTATTAACACAACATTCTCAGGAAAGTGGATCAGAGGCAGGGAGAAGAAAGGGGACCTCATTGGCTGCAGCCTTTAAAGAGCCCCAGGGACCCAACTGCATACCCTTTTTTTTGCTCTTCCACTGAACAGCTGGGGTATGAGGAGTGTGTGTGTGTGTGTGGGGGGGGGGGGGTTGGATGAAGACACAACAGCTGGTTGGCTGACACATTTCTGGAGCGCAAGTCACAAGATCTTGGACTTTTCTTTTTCTGGTCTTCTGTTTAAGAGCTGAATGGATGGGAAGCAAGTTTGTAGGACTGACACAGGACACTCACTCAGCCAGCTATGCCTCTGGTCCTGCCCTCCCACATATGTTCTGAAAATTCATGTCACTCTACAAACTAGTTTACCATTCTGAGGGGCACACTTACCCTTTTCTGTAAATCATCCTAGATTAGTGCTATGTGATGTATGGGTGTCAGTGCTACATACGTCCTTGTATCAGGCCTGTGATGTGTACAACTTGACAGCATCATTACTGATTACTCATTCTTATGGGCCAGTACTGTTAGTTTTATTTTAAGACAATGCTCATGTAAGGGAATCACTGCTGTTGTTCTGTAAACATCATACAGTTGTGTGTATACTGATGTGTGGGCAAATGTCATGTCATTATCGACTTTATATGCTGCAGATAACATTGTTCAGTAATGTTTGCATACCCTGAAAATTAACTGCATGTTGTTATGTATTATTGATAGAGCTGACTATATTATTCCTTGGCATGTGAATTACACACGGTTTCAGTTATTGGTGTGTGTGTTATACAGCAGACCACTTTAGGTGCTGTTCAGACGGGTCTATATTGAATGTTCGAACATTCAAAAGTTTGAGTGTCACATGATCGAATTTTTGAATGTTCAAATGTTGTAATGGAGATCTCCGTACAGCACAGAATGGGAAGATTTCCCTTTTCTGCACTGTAATGCGATCTTGGAGTTGGTATATTTAAAGGGGAGCGCTACATAATCCTGAAAGCCCAAAATCCTGAAAGTTCAAAATACTGAAAACTCAAAATCCTGAAAACACACAGGATACCAACACTTACTATATTCCAGCACAAGTACATACAGAAACAAATAAAACACAAACTATATTACTGTTCTCCAAGTATATGCAGGGGGGTGCAAGCCCCCCTGTGCCCCCCCACACCCCCTGCTTCTTAAATATATCAACTCCAAGATTGCACTTAGTGTCTTCTTCTTCTTTCGGCTGCTCCCATCAGGGGTCGCCACAGCAGATCAACTGTTTCCATGTCTTCCTGTCCTCTGCATCTTGCTCTGTCACACCAACCACCTGCATGTCCTCTCTCTCACCGCATCCATAAACCTTATCTTAGGCCTTCCTCCTTTCCTGTTACCTGGCAGCTTCATCCTTAGCATCTTTTTCCCAGTATACTCTGCATCCCTCCTCAGCACATGTCCAAACCAACGTAATCTTGCCTCTCTGGCTTTGTCTCCAAACCTTCCAACCTGGGCTGACCCTCTAATATACTTATTCCTAATCCTGTCCATCCTCGTCACACCCAGTGCAAATCTTAACATCTTCAACTCTGCTACGTCAAGCTCTGACTCCTGCCTTTTTGTCAGTGCCACCGTCTCCAAGCCATATAACATAGTTGGTCTCACTACCCTCTTGTAGACCTTCCCTTTCACTCTTACTGGTACTCGTCTGTCACAAATCACTCCAGACACTATTCTCCACCCACTCCATCCTGCCTGTACTCTCTTCTTCACCTCTCTTCCACACTCACCATTACTCTGAACTGTTGATCCCAAGTATTTAAACTCATCCACCTTCACCACCTCTACTCCCTGCATCCTCATCATTCCTATATCCTTCACACACATATATTCTGTCTTAGTCCTGCTGTCCTTCATTCCTCTTCTCTCTAGAGCATATCTCCACCTCTCCAGGGTCTCCTCTACCTGTTCCCTACTCTCACTACGGATCACAATGTCATCTGCAAACATCATAGTCCACGGGGACTCTTGTCTGATCTTGTCTGTCAACCTGTCCATCACCATTACAAATAAGAAAGGGCTCAGAGCTGAACCTTGATGTAATCCCACCTCCACCTTAAACGGATCCATCACTCCCACCGCAGACCTCACCACTGTCACACTACCCTCGTACATATCTTGTACCACTCTTACATACTTCTCTGACACTCCCGACTTCCTCATACAATACCACACTCCTCTCTAGGCACTCTGTCATATGCTTTCTCTAAATCCACAAAGACACAATGCAACTCCTTCTGACATTCTCTGTACTTCTACAGCAACACTCTCAAAGCAAAATCGCATCTGTTGTGCTCTTTCCTGGCAAGAAACCATACTGCTGATCACTAATCATCACCTCCCTTCTTAACCTAGCTTCCACTACTCTTTCCCATAACTTCAGGCAGTGACTGATTTAATTTAATCCCTCTGTAGTTACTACAGCTCTGCACATCACCCTTATTCTTAAAAATCGGTACCAAAACACTTTTTCTCCATTCCTCAGGCATCCTCTCACTTTCCAAGATTTTATTAAACAATCTAGTTAAAAACTCCACTGCCATTTCACCTAAACACCTCCATGCTTCCACAGGTATGTCATCTGGACTGAAGTGCAATCTTGGAGTTGATATATTTAAGTAGCAGGGGGTGTGGGGGTGCAGTGGGGCTTGCCCCCCTGCATATAGTTGAAGGGTAATATGATTCTGTATGTACTTGTGCTGGAATATAGTAAGCGTTGGTATCCCATGTGTTTTCAGTATTTTGTGCTTTCAGGATTCTGTAGCGCTCCCATTTAAACAATGGGGGTGTGGGCGGTACAAGGGGGCTTGCCCCCTTCTTAAAATGTTCAGGTAGGTGTTTTGTGTATTTTTTTTTTTTTATTAGATATTCAAACTTTTAAAAATTTGATCATATGGTGTTGATCGTATGACAGTCGAACTTTCAAAAGTTTAATTATCTAATATAGACCCGTTCTGACATGTCAAGTGATGTCTTCTAGCAATGCTCTGTTACACATCCACTACCCATGGTATTTCTGACAATTTTTTTTTCCCTTTTTTCTTTACACATATTTGATGTTACTAGACCCTATACTTCCACACAAAATACATGATGTGTGTTGTTGCCCAATAAGAACACAATATCATCTAACCCATTTCTTAAACTGTATGACTGCATTACATATGACACAGACATATAGCAAATGTGTACTGTGTTAGGCTTGGATATATTGCACACTGTGACAGCTACACTACAGCTGGACTAATACTCACCACCCTGACACATCACATTAATAGTAAATTCTATACTGTACACTTTTTGTATTTGGAAATGTTACATTGTTATACATACTGATATTACCATTATGGCTTTTTGTTACAATATTAATGAATTAAGCTTACTGCCATGTTATAGAGTCTGGGACCATGCCAGACCACCCATCCACCCGAGACACCACCAGAGACAATGTGGATGTACTAGACTTCTGCTGGAAGATTCGGACTCTAAGGACAAGGTAGGACAGCTGGATGACAATGACTATGAGGGGCCAGGACCATGATCGTTCCAGCAGACAGACAGCAATGATGACCTCCACCACTCCAGTCAGATGACCCAAGTCACCAGATATGGGATGTGGTCACAGACTTCTTCAGGACCCAGATGTAAGATCTCATGAGAACGTTCTTCCAGGACATGGCATGGGTCATGCACAACTCCATCTGGGGGACTGCATATGAGATCATTTGGGACATTCAAACCAGTCAAGATGGGCCCTCTGGACTGTAAGTACTGACTATGTGTTCTACTCATGTCATGCTGTCAACATGGTGTATTCCTACCTTGGTATTCTTTCAGTTACATGCACATTTTTGTGCACACATCTTATACTGTGGTCATGCTTGTAATAAATACCTTGTAATGCACATGTCACAACCCGGATCTTATGTAGCTATATCATTTAGCTGCATCATGACAAGTTCAAAGATGTCACTGCTATTATCACAATCATGTCACGTGAACTTAATATGATGTCATTTATGCGGACAGTGTTACAGACATGCAGGTAAGTTATTCCTGCACTCTGTCTGTGGTATGACTCATCTGCAAACAGTGGCCAATGAGATTGTCATTTATAACCCTATACAACCTTATATGTGACAGCATCAGAATACAGGATGTCAGTGCCACACACTTGTCATGATGGTGTTCACGTGACTACATGTAAATATGAAGTATGGCACACTACACCTGATAACATTATTGACATTCTACACACATCCCACTGTGATGCCATTCTCCTGTGCACATGGCTGATATATGTGCAAACTGTACACACATTTGTTGCAATGCTACTGTTTTGTAGGTCTTTTGTCATACATGCCATATCAGGTATTCTGCTACATTTGTGATGTTGGTGTGTCAGAGACTCTCACTGGCACTTTGCTCCTGTGTGCAATGTTCCTTGATACTTTGTGTACCTTGTATTACCCAGTTCACTTCCACTCTTGTGATTTATGCTTACATTCTTCATCTCTGCATAGCCTGTCTCAGTGCTATTTGGTATTAACAGCACTGACTGGCATTCAGCTTTTTGATTTTGTCATTTTATGACAATATCATATTAATGGCACATGTACTGACTCACTATAGTGTTCAGGCTTGTTCTTATGGCACAACACCACTGTATTGTGTCTAAAACTTATTTTCGGAACTGTGTCCACCTTTGCTGCCCATTACACATGTATACATTCCCCAGCAGTCTTCATTCTGCATAGTATTCCTGCATTGTTTTGTATGGTTGTACATTTGTATGTCCCAACAATGACAAACCAAAAGTCGATCCTTGTTATGTACCAATATTAATAATTATTGGTTCCCTTAAGTGGTGTGCTATAGTTGCGCACACCCAACTGTCCTTTGATCAGTCACACACATTTACATGTAGTGTTCTTATTGCTTTTTGGGTGTCTGGGACCTGGTGTCCTATGTTTGCCAAGGCAGCATATATAGGTATGTGATATTCAACCTACATTTTGGTATGTACCTATACTACTTACTGTTTACCTGTTGCACATTACTGTGTTTGTGTCATTTGTATATGAACAGCTTAAAACCCATCACATTTGCTTAATGTACTCTTCAGCCATTGGCCCCTTGCTGCATACACCTTGCAGTGATGTTTATGTTGCATTTGCAGTCCTTATTGTGTTGGGGATACATGCATATGAGATGTTTTTACTTGTACATGCATGTACTGCCTTTTTATGTGACTGCTAATTCAGGAATGTTTTTCCTTACTAATGTGGACATAGCAAAAAGCTATAAGGGGGAAGGGGAATGGGCAAGCTGTATGTTACACATCTACATAGCATATGTATGTTTATATGCACCTCTGTGTATTGTATCATCATTGGCCTGCAGGTATACTTTACTCGTAGGATGTTTTGCTGGACAGACTATCATACACATGTGATACATATCCACACACTGTGGTGGTCACTGTGATGTTTCCACCTGTGTACAAATTTTACTTATGTGTCATGCATTCCCCCAACATACTTTCCGTACTTCCTGTATACCTGTGAATATAGAGGCTTGCTTTGTTCATTTCTTGTATTCATATGATATTTTGTAACACATATGGATCACCATATGCTTTCTAAATGGCATATTAACACTGCATGCCATTGTTGGGGTATGTATGCTAATTGCTGTACATGTTATGCTTGTATGATATGATTGCATGTTACATATCAATACTGTATATCTGATCACCATCTGTGTTGCCTCTAGCATGTAATGCCTCTTGTGATGTCAGGATTCCATTTCTCTTTTTCGACTATGTGGTGTGTATACTTATTGGTTTATTACACAGCTGCAGAACTCTTGCACCAGTACTGCTGCGTGGCTCTGTGAATAGTTGTTTGCCTCTTGCATGCAGGGTTGGAGATTCTAATCTGACCTCATCTTTACTGCTCTTGCATTTCCTTTGCTGGATTTGTTTAGCCTTAATGTTGCTTGGGCTGCCCTTGCACTGCCGACAGCCTAGTGGATGATGTTTATTGTTCATTGTGTTGTACTGCAATGTCAGAAATCCCTAGTTAATGTTCTCTGCCCTATGCCTACCATCACAGTCATTCTCCTTTTGGTATGTCATACAGTTTACAATTTCTCAGCACTGTTCTGTGCATTGATATGAAATGTACTATTGAGGTGCACCATGGCTGGTATGCATCCATACCCTGTTTGTCATCTTTCCTTAATCTGTGTTGTCAAGCCCATATGTACATGTATGTTGACTGTGTACCTCACCTATTCTTTGTGTATATCACCTCCTTTTGTCCATCCAGTAGTGTGATATACGTTATGTTTGTAGCCACCCTTTTCCCCACCTCCTCTGCTATTCCATACCTTCTATTCTTCAAAAAGTTAAAAAAAAATACCCATGCACCTCTGGCTCTCCCTCTGACCTTCCTCTTCAGTCAATCCTGTTGTATACCCCTCTTTTTCACCCTCTCCTCATATCTGCTCTTCTATCACCATATTTCCATGTGTGTGTGTGTGTGCACGCACATGCACATGTTACTTGTGTTCCCCACGCACATCACACACTCATTGTTAGCTACAGTTAGAGACGGTGATGTGGCCATGAATTCCATAATTAATATGCATTTAATTTTTTTCCAGATTACAATGGATTCCACAACATACTTATTTTCTGAGTTTTATGATGGAATCTGCAATATACTGAAAATATTGATAGTTCTATGGGAATATTGCTGATGTTCCTTTATATTCTCTTAGTGTTTTCTGCATATTATGCTCATTTGGTTTTGTATACCTGTCAAACACATACCTTGCTAATGGGAATATATCTACATATGGACATTCGTTTCATTGGCATAGAGTTTCTGACTATGACTGTAGTTGCTCTGACATCACTGCTCATCTGTTGTGGCCAAACCTCTTAGTGAAAGAAATCTGGACAAAGCCTAAAATAATGGGAGGACAAAGTCCCCAAAACAGGGACATATTTTAATTATTGCTCTTATAAACTTAGAAAGTTTCTAGAATAACAGGACCTGTGTTGGCATATATTTTCTGAAGGATATGAAGTCTGAAATTCACATGTATGTCATTATTTAGTGACTTCAGTCCTTAGTGATTTTCCAGAAAACCACAAATTTTATAAGGAACATGCCAAAAATACGAGACAAAAATCTGGATAGTCTGCAAAAATCTGGACAGTTGAGACCTATGGTTGTGGTCGCATTATGCCAAGATACATTTGTCAGACAGACGCATTTGTATACTGCTGGCTTTTCTGTAAATCTTGTTCTACAAATCTTTTGGAATCCATCCCTATGTTACCCTTCTCTGAAGCTGCTCAACCTCAGGACAAGAGAATATTCCCCTACTGCCAAGGCTTAGCAACTTCACTGATCCTATTTTGTCAAACACTGATGGTTGTGCACGAGTAATGTGGGAATGAAGTACATGCTCCTGAAATTCTGAATGTGTACTCTTAATTAAGCTGTTCACAGACTGTTTCCACAGAGGAAGGCAAAGCCACAGGCTTAAGCAAGCTTTCTCCCACCCCACCACACCTTTCAACTGTCCAGCATTTTGCACAGTGTCCAGATTTTTGCCTCATATTTTTTATCAGTTCCTTATAAATATGGCAAATAATTGAGGATTTAAGTAATTAAATAATGACAGCCATTTTAGTTTCATACTTCATATTCTTCAAAAAATGCATGCTAATGCAAAAGCAGCTTCCTATATTTATAAAATAAATATTTAAAATCTGCTCCTGACTTTGGACCTTTGTCCCCCAAATTATCTTTGACTTTTGCCAAGAATTCTTGTGCTAACAGGTTGAGAAATATGCCCCTACTCCCAAAATTGTGCACCTTTATACCAATCCCCTGCCTTACCTACCCTCATGTGTAGCTCCCAATGTCACCCATAACAATGCTTCTACTTATTAAACTTCAACCTATAGACCTCTTCACTACTGTTAGTCCTGCTAATATACCTAATGGGAGGAAGTGCAGACTGGCTAGCCTAACATTTACTGCTGTGCAGAGAAATATACACAATTCAACCCTCGGATGCACAGCGAAGTTTCTAATTTATTTATTTAACATTTATTGACTGGGAGTAGTCCGTCTGAGCTACAAATAGCCCTTTTTCAGGAGATGCCTGGGGAGAAAATCTCCACAGAAAGATACAAACGCAACAAAAGCAATTACATAGATAATTACAGTATTTGCTGGTATTAACAACATTGTGCAAGTTACAAGGTACAAACACGACAAAAACAATTACAGAGATAATTACAATATTTGCTGGTATTAACATTGTGGAAGTTACAAATATTTAAAGGTAATCATTTCTAATGCACATAATGTAAGATATAATTACATTCTTATAGTAAAAAGAGTGTTAGTTCAGTATGAACTGTAATTACTTACTAGAGCTGATTGAGGGGAGGTTAGTAGGGGTTAAGCTAAAGGACAGGAAAAGCTGGGCAGAGTGAAAGCCAAAGTAAGGGATACTGGTCAACTAAGGTGCAGTTTATATGGGGAAGGACAGTTTATGGGGGGGGGGTGTACAGTGACAGGACCAAAGCATTTTTAAGTATTCCTTTGTAGCTAATTTGAATTTTTGGGTTGCGTTATTTGTCTTATTTGGAATGGAAGCTTGTTCCAGGCAATGGTAGGATGATAGCTATAAAGGTTACTACCCATTTTTGTCCTAGGTTTGTGGATAAATAGTAAGTCTTGGTCAGAGCTGCGAAGTGATCGAGTGGGGGAGTAGTGGGATATACAAGAGGATAGGCTAGGGCAGTAGAAAGGTTGATATAATATAGAATGTATAATCTGGAACTGAGAAGAAGCACATTGAGTAGTTCCAGCCAGTTTAAAAGTGTTTAACTGAGACACAGTGGTGAGTTTTACAAGTATCTTGGGCAGACAGTTTAGCTATCTTGTTATAATTTGAGTTAAGTTTTGCTAGAAGTGTGGTGTTGGGGTTTAAGTATTTGAGAGCCATAGAGAAGACCGGGTAGTAAGTAGGTATGAGTAACAGTTACTTAGATTTGTTGGTGAGAAACTTTCTATTTCTATAAAGGAGGCCTAACTTTTGATGAGTCTTCCCGATGCAGTTATTGATGTGCATATCAAATTTAAATTGGTCATCTACAGTGACACTTAAGAGTTTGGTACTGGCTTCAGCTGCTATTGGAGTTTTGTTGAGAGACATTATAGTAAATGTAGATTTGAGATGAGTAAGAATTTTGGGGAGAAAGAGAAGGAGTTTTTTTTTAGGGTTTAGGATAAGTTGGTTGGTGGTAAGCCAAGATTCTACTGATGTGAAAGCAGCTTGAGTCTGAGAGAGGAGATCAGAGGGGAGTCAGACATAGTAATTACTGTGGAGTCATCTGCATATTGTACAAGAGATGACTGGGGGACAAGAAGCATAGAGTAGATTTGTAAAAATATTAAACAGCAGTGGACCAAGGATGGAAACCTGGATTACGCCCATTGTTATAGGGAGAGAAGGGGATAGTGCAGAGAGCCACTTCACTGATTGTGATCTGTCAGTGAGATAGCTGGAAAACCAGGTGATAGTATCAGAGGAGAAATTAAGATTAGCTAGTTTAGTCAGAAGGAGAGTGTGTGAAACAGTATTGAAGACTTTAGAAAGGTCTAAGAATAGGCAGGAGACAAGTTTGTTGCTAACACGAGCAAGGGATATAGTGTTAGTAAATGAGATCAGTGCAGTGGTTGTACTGTGTTTTGGGTGAAATCCATGCTGGGTAGGAGTCGGTAGGTTTTCTTGTAGTAAACATTGAAGTGTCTGCTTATGTATACATTTTTCAACTATTTTTGAGAGGGGAAACAGGATGGCTATAAGTCTAAAATTAGAAATGTAATGCGAGTTACCTCCTTTGTGGATAAATAGTTAGTATAATTCTTTCAGATAGATGGAACTTTAGACTCAGTAATCGAGCGGTTAATGAGGACAGAAACAAGGAGGGCAAGAGTATCGGCGGCAAGCTGAAGAAAGAAGGAACGAATATTACCAGCAGAAGTGGAGCGTGGTTTTAATTTGGACAGTAAGGATTTAATATAAGTAGTAGATACAGGTTGGAAAGAAAAGGGGTTAAAGAGGTTGGGACTTGAGGGTAGGACAAAGTGACTGGTGTCATTTGCTAAGAGGGGATCTGTTTTGACCATCTTAATAACAGTTTCTATAAAGAAGGTATTAAAGATAGTGACAGTGTCTCCAGGTGTGCTGTTTGGGTAGGGATTGGGGGAGGAAGGGTTATCAGGGTGCAATATTTGGTTGATTTAATTCTAGAATTTTTTTGGGATTAGATCTTGGGGCTGTAGGCGGGTTGAAATAAAATTCCTTTTTATCCTTAGCAATTTTTTTTTTGTGCGGTTTTTATACTTTTGCCAGTCAGAAGAGAGTTTATACTTTGTCCAGGTTTTCCACAACCTGTGCCTATTTTTTATTAGGGAGCGGGTTGTTTTAGAAAGCCATGGAGATATTCTGGATTTTATTCTAACAGTACGAAGAGGTGCAAGGGAGTTTAATATGTCAAGAAAGATAGTGTTAAAAGATTGGACTGCTTCATCTGGAGTAAGTTCTTTAAGGTGGCTCCAGTTAATTCTGGAGAGAAGGGTGTTAAAAGTTTCAGGGGAGAAGTTGGATAGTTTTCGACAGGTAATGTATCTATGAGGTCTGGTGAAGTGAGGGGTGAATCTAGTAACTTTTATAGGAGAGTGATCACTAAGGGAGTGGGATAAGGTTTCAGGGTTGTGATATACGGTGGGGTCTGAGATTAGTATCCAGTCAATTAGAGTACTAGGAATTTGAGAGTTGTTAAAGTGTGCAGGTTCTGATATAAGCTGTGTAAAGCCATATAAGTTAAAGTGACAGTTAGAGTTAGGGTCATTTAGAGCTAGCCAATTTATATTTACATCACCAAGGAGGATAATTTCATTTGAGTAGTGTTCTGTAAGATAAGAGAGTAAGTTTTCTAATACAGGAGTATTCTTCCCTGGAGGAATATAAATGGCTACTACAGTGATAGCAGTGATGTTGTTTAGTTTTAAGTTAGCTGCCATGACTTCTGCAGGAGAGAAAGATGGAAGGGGTTCATCAAGATGAGTAAAGGTTAGATGGTTAGAGTAGATAAGAGCAACCCCTTCCCCTTTTTTTGGGTGATCAAGGTGAAATATATTGTACCCTTGGGGAAGAATGTCTCTATCTGGGATAGAAGGCTTCAGCCAGGTTTCGGTCAGGGCAATGATATCACGGGTATGGTTAGCAACCCAGGCATGGAAATCACTTGTTTTATTGAATATACTTCTGATATTCATTGAGAAAAATTAGATGTGTTTTTTGGGTAAGATGGGAACATGTTGGTTTGGAGGAATAGATGTTTTAGGGAGGAAGGGTGTGAGAGGACCAGGACTGGAGTGAATATCTCCTGCTAGGAGTAGGTAGATAGGGAGAAAGGAGACTTTAGTTTGTGTGGATAGCAACAGAGGTATTTTACTTTGTATTTAGTATGTATAATGCTGGAAGGAGATATTTTGATCCTTGGAAGAGGAGTATCTAGGGGGAGTATAGATGAGGTAATATCTATGAATTGTTGCAGAAAAGAGAAAACATAGCCCTGAGAATTTGTAGGACTATTGAAGAATGGTGTTAAGTAAGTATGGAAGGCAGTCAAACTTGAGAGGAGAAATAAAGGTGGCAGAAAATGATAAAAGGTGATAAAGTCATATTAGGAGTTAAGAGAAGTCAGTAGCAGTTGGGTTGGGTAGTAATATATAAAAAAGATTACAATGTAGGGTTTAGGTTAGCCAGTAGGGGGAGTTGAAGACAGCTGAAAGAGAATTGGGATCTAAAACAATACAGGTGTAAGCAGTGAGAGTGAGGAGGAGAGCAGAGTGATTTGCCAACAGAACAGGAAGGGGTGTGTCTACGGATAAGTATAAAGGACATGATATGGGGCTGGGTAGGGGAGCGAACGAAGCGGAGCTAGCCCCGAGCTACAATGGCAAAGTAGTCAATCGGTCAATAGTGAAGAAAGAACAGCAGAGGGGGGAGGGGGTCAGGCTAGGAGGATAGCGTACAGGGGGTAAAAGAATGAAGAAGCAAGAGAAGTAGGTACAGGTTACCAAGAAAGTCCAAGGTAGCTAAGAAAAAGGAGAAGGAGATTCACTACAGTCAGGACAAGAATTAGAGAGAAAGCTGAGCTGTTAAGTCACAGGGAGGAAGGAATATTATGGAAGATCCCCAGAGACAGAGAAACGTACAGTCATAAGGACCTTGCAACTAGGAATAGGGCCAGTAAAAGGAGAGGTATAGAGAATGGGCAAAGAGTATGGGTTTGAAGTTAGGCTGCTGGTGACCCTGTTTGGGAGTGGACTCTAACCAAAAGCAATAGACGTAATGTATTACACATACTTTAATTCTTTCCTTTTTATTATTAGGGTAAGTTGTTAATAAGGCTTTGTTCCAGGTCTGTGCAAGAAAAACAGAGGCTTGGGAGGTATACCACTCTATCATGTAGTAGCTTCCTCCTTCTGTTGTATAGCTTATTTATGGCTGGGGTCCACCAGACAGGTCTCCTGCCTTTGGAGGAGTGAGTCTTGGTTTTATTTGGGATAGCACGATCCATGCATTCTTGTAGGTGTCCACAGAATGCGTTCGTAAAGGATTCTGCGGTTTGGGACGGATTTCCCACTGGCCCGGGGGCTTTGAAGGATTCCACCTCGGTTTTGAGAAGTGTGAAGTTTGCTTTTGAGAAGTCCTTTACCGTGGTTTCCTTGGCTGTGGGGTGGGGACGGGATATGGATTCCAGTGAGATTAATTTATGGTCAGATCTTACCAATGAGGGGTATACCTCTGGTATGGAACATAGAGTCCCCATGTTGGTGATGATCAGGTCCAATATGTTTTCCCCTCTTGTAGGAGTGGTGACTAGTTGTTCCATAGCATTTGAGTTTATAAATTCTAGGAACCATTGGGCGAGGGTGTTGGGGCTTGAGTAGTGCTCCCAGTCTATGTTTGGGTAGTTGAAGTCACACAATATGATGCTGTTTGGAGAGACCTTCATATTCTTTAGTGTTCTCAGGAAAGCTGAGTGGGGTTCCTGAGATTGGGAGGGTGATCTGTAGCAGGCTACAAACTGAAAGGCAGTTTTACCCACTGTTAGTTGCACATGGATGGCCTCAGATGCTTCGTGCAGTGCCACTAACCTGGAAGTGTGGGTATCTTTGATGAATATGGATACTCCCCCTCCTTTTGTGGTTCGGACCGAGATTTGGGGCCAAAAAGCATGGTATGAGGTAGTGCTGGGGTGCTCTCGGGAGCCTTGAACCAGGTTTCTGTTACTGCACAGATATTGATATTCTCCATACTGAGGAGAGCCTCGAGTGCGTGCATCTTGAGGTTTAGACTTCTGGAGTTGAGCAGCATTACCCTTAGTTTCTTTTTCCTTGTGTTGTCTATGGAGGTGGGTTTGTCTTTTGAGCCTTGCCTAAAAAAGGCACTATGGGGGTGGCAAGAGCCTTAGCCAATATTCGAAAGCCCGGGGGTGACAGGTGCAAGCCGTCCCTAGTGAAGCAACGTGGCTTGTCGAGCATGTCATCCCAGGCTGACAGACACTGGATCCCCTTTGAATGACACCAATACTTTAGCCAATTGTTAAAATTGATCATTTTGTCTTTATACTGTGGCATCATTCTTGGTGAGGGTAAGATGCTACTCAAGGTCAGGGTCATACCGGCCTGGGCTACATGATCAGAGAGCTCCTCTATGTCTCTTTTCATGTAGTCCAGTGAGGTACGTCTCAGGTCATTCACACCAGCATGGACAATGACGGAGTCATATTTGTACTTGCTTTGGAGTGACCTGAATGCTTGTGTTATGTGGTGGATCCTGGGACCCGACAGGCAGCTTACAGTGACCTTCTCCTTGTTCAGCCTGGTGAGTGGGACGTCAGTGTGTCTGACAATAGAGTCACCTATTACAAGTGTATTAAGTGTGTTGTTTAGCCTTAAGGGCTATGACTGTGTGGCACACTGACTTTGTGAACTATGTGATACGTGGGTATTGTTGTGGGGTAGTGGTTGCTTGGATGTCTGCTTTGGAGGTCTCTGCTGCTTGGGCAGATTTTTATTTAGAACCTCTGAGTATGTTTTTGTGTGTTTATGTGTTTGGTTTGCTGTTGCGATAGGTCTATGTGAGAATGGATTTGTGGTGTGTGTGGTTACCTTCTCCTCCTGACTGACTGCACCAGTACTGGGTTGAGAGAGCTCAGTCTCCAGTTTGGCTATATAGTTGCATCTCTCATATACATTTGAGCTTGTTGGGAGGAGGAGAGGGTGGTCTGTGTACGTAAAGCAGTTGTAACATTGCCTCAAGATTCCCAAATTCACCAGCTGGACTGGAGAGTAAACCCGAAACTGACTTTTGGACATGCCAAAATAGTATAAGGAACTACTTTTTGATTGATCAAAAGGGACCAATAAGGAGCCAAGTTCTTAAAGGCAGTATAAGAGGGTGTAGTGCTTTAGTTTATTAGTGCTTACTTATAAGATTACTTATACAAGCAACTGCAGGGCTTTAGAATGAAAATAGAGTGCTTACTTTGAGATTTAGAACAATTCTAAAGGAAAAAGTGAAGAGCAGACTTTGTGGAGCTGGGAATAGTTTAAACCCGTTTAAGCAGCGCTGCCCGATGCTGCTCTATGCGCAAAATCGTGCAAAACCGCGCAAATGCGGGTTTTAAAGCAGGGAAACTGAGAGAGATAGGAATTGACCCAAAACGGCCAATAAGCTACTAGTTTCAGGGCTGAGACCACTCCTCCAGGGACAGATAGGCTGCTCAAAGCTCCCCACTCTCACTGGTGAACAGAGAAGCTTCCCCCTATCCAAGTAAGGATATGGGCAACACAGGAAACTATACCACAGTCCAGAATTCAGAAAAACCTGAAATCTGGACTAATCTAGTTCAGCAAAGGTGGGAAAAGAGAATATTTTTTTTTTTGTTTTTTCCAGGAAACAGCAGAAAACACTGTAAATGCTATAAACAGGCTAGCGCACTTTAGTGTGTAGCCTACAACAGTTATACAATACAAAAACAACTTAAATTGATATAAAACAAGTGCAAAAACTGTAAAAAGCAGAAGGCAAATGCAATTTAAACTTTTTAAAGCACAGATCAGTTAGAAATTAGCTTTTGAGGCAGGAAAAGGCAGTCAGAGCAAAAAACCACAGAAAAAATACTTAAATCTGGAAAAGTCTCTCTTGGGTCTCTCTGTTGCCTGTATCACTCTGCAGGACACTACGAGGAGCTGTGCGGAGTTGTATACTGGCGCAAAACCGCGCAAATGCGGGTTTTAAAGCAGGGAAACTGAAAGAGATAGGAATTGACCCAAAACGGCCAATAAGCTACTAGTTTCAGGGCTGAGACCACTCCTCCAGGGACATATAGGCTGCTCAAAGCTCCCCACTCTCACTGGTGAACAGAGAAGCTTCCTCCTATCCAAGTAAGGATATGGGCAACACAGGAAACTATATCAAAGTCCAGAATTCAGCAAAACCTGAAATCTGGACTAATCTAGTTCAGCAAAGGCTTGAAAAGAGAATTTTTTTTTTTCAGGAAACAGCAGGAAAATACACACAGAAAACACTGTAAATACTATAAACAGGCTAGCACACTTTAGTGTGTAGCCTACAACAGTTACACAACCAGAATTTAGGTTACAACCCAAGCTGAGGTTAATACCTAAGCTGAGCAAATATGGACTAATGGCCATGAATCTCAGTGTAAAAACTGCAATAAAAGAACAGCTTCATGACATAATAGATCTACAGTGGATATAAAAAATGCACACATCCCTGTTAAAATGCCAGGTTTTTGTTATATAAAAAAATGAGACCACAATAAATCATTTCAAAACTTTTCCCACCTTTAATGTGACCTATAACCTATACAATTCAATTGAAAAACAAATAAATCTGTTAGGGGGAAATATAAAAAATAAAAAACATACAATACGCTGGTTGCATAAGTGTGCACACCCTTAAACTAATACTTAGTTGTGTGTGCTCACCCTTAAACTAATACTTATTTGAAACAAATTTTGATTTAATTACAGCATTCAGTCTTCTTGGGTAGGAGTCTATTAGCATGGCACATCTTGAATTGACAATATTTGTCCACTCTTCCTTGCAAAAGTGCTCCAAATCTGTCAGACTGAGAGGGCATTTCTTGTGCACAGCCCTCTTCAGGATTTAGGTCTGGGCTCTGGCTGGGTTATTCCAAAACTTTAAATTTTCTTTTTTTGTTGATTTGGATGTATGCTTGGGGTCATTGTTGTGTTGAAAGGTGAAATTCCTCTTCAGCTTTTTAGCAGATGCCTGAAGGTTTTGGGCCAAAAGTGAACCCCAAAGCATGATACTGCCACCACCATGCTTCACTGTGGGGGGTGGTGTTCTTTTGGTGATGCAAAGTGTTGTTTTTGCGCCAAATGTACCTTTTGGAATTATGGCCAAAAAGTTCAACCTTGGTCTCATCAGACCATAACCAGTAAAAGGACAGGTATAGAGAATGGGCAGAGAGTATGGGTTTGAAGTTAGGCTGCTGGAGACCCTGTTTGGGAGTGGACTCTAACCAAAAGCAATAGAAGTAATGTATTAAAGAGTACATGCTTTTGGGAGACAATGTATTGTTCTGCAAATTTTAGCCGGGCTTGGATTTTTTTCTGTGTAAGAAAAGGCTTTCATCTTGCAACCCTACCCCATAGTCCAGGCAAATGGAGAATACGGGAGATTGTTGTCACATGTAGTACACAACCAGTACTTGCCAGAAATTCCTGCAGCTCCCTCAGTGTTGTTGTAGGTCACTTGGCAGTCTCCCTGACCAGTTTTTGTCTTGTCTTTTCATCAGTTTTGGAAGGACATCCAGTTTTTTGCAATGTCACCGTTGTCCCATATTTTCTCCACTTTTTGATGGCTGTCTTCACTGTGTTCCATGGTATATCCAATGCTGTGGAAATTTTTTTGTACTCTTCTCCTGACTGATACCTTTCAACAATGAGAGCCCTTTGATGCTTTGTAAGCTCTCTGCGAACCATGGATTTTGCTGTAGCAGGCACCTGAGTAAATGTCAGGAAAATCCTACTAGGACACCTGAACTTTATTTGGTGTTAATCAGAGTCTCTTTAACTGATAGCAGGTGTGTACCCAAGAAGACTGAATACTGTAATTAAATCAAAAGGTGATTCAACAAAGTATTAGTTTAAGGGTGCGCACACACAATAATGTATTAGTTTAAGGGTGTGCATACTTATTCAACCAACGTATTGTACGTTTTTTTATTTTTTTATATATTTTTAAATTGAATTGTACAGGTTATAGGTCACATTAAAGGTGGGAAAAATTTTGAAATTATTTATTGTGGTCTCATTTTTTATATAACAAAAACTTGGCATTTTAACAGGGGTGTGTAAACTTTTTATATCCACTGTACATCATCCCAGTATATCTCAAGTCTCAAATCCTTGACAGTTATGTGATCCCACTTAAATATACTCACTTCAAAAAGGATAGAACTATAAATGCGTCAGGTTGCCATCCAAGCAAGGGATAGCACAAACTGATCAGTCACCTGAAGGGAAGCTATTGCCAGTGAAATCCCTAGTAGAAATAATAAAGTAAGCCAAGTCTGCATTTATTCCTGATTACGCTAAAATGTTTGCAAAGCTAAGACCCTTGAAAGAATTACCAGCACTGACGTGGTGATCTAAATATGACTGGGCCAATCCATCTAACTCATAGTCTTATATCATTAGCAAAACATGGCTCAGCACAAATCAGGCTGCCTTATAACACTGACCAGATACTTAGGAAGCACAGCATGCCTGAATGGACCTTTTACATATCCCTAATACCAAATGTACTGGTACTCTTGGGAGGGGTCCAGCAATAGCCACAACAGTCTTTTGAACAGCAGGGTCATAAGAAGATGCAGAAAGCTCATAAACATATTAAAGCCTCAAATCAACTGCTCAGAAAAAAAATAACTGTAAGATACCACACTCTCTCTCTGGCATTACTGAAAGCATTTTTAATAAAATTCCACAATATAAAAAAGTTTCACAGCCCTGGATGACAGTGGACAAAAGGAAATGAATATGCAAATTACAGTGTGGAAGCCATACACCAACAATAATTTGCCTGCAACTTGCAGTCCTATTAGTATTCAAGAAATAGGGGCAAACAAAATAGGGGACACACAGTAGTCCTTTTTTCATATATTTTCAGTTCCAATTACACCCTATGCAGAGACTTCTAGCTTCATTTTTTTTGTCTCCCTATCTACTAATCAGGCTTCCCTGATCCCAATCATCCCTTCACTGGTAGGGAGTACCCACTACAAGGGTGAGAGCTAATGCACCATCATCCAGGTAGCCATGGAGGTGGTCTGTGCCTTCACTGGCATCTCTGCAATGAGAGCATTTCTACTTGGACTCTAACCTTACTGCTGGTGGAGCATAACTGTGAGGCCTCCTACATCCTCCTCATGCATGCTTCTGATTTCGTGTTAATGAGGGGTACACTGGCTCGAAACTGGCAAGTCCACATTCTCAGTCCTGGCTCTCCACTTGCTCGGTGATAAACAGCTAACCAATTATTTGTTCCTTCCTCTTAGAATGTGTAAGCTAGTGTCAGCCACTCATTCTCGTGCATCCTCATCTGGCCCTTCCAGCAACTAAGATGCTACTCAAACCCTGGTCATATGGCTTATGATCAGGACTCTGGCACTCTATGATACCCTAAGAAGTTTTTCAATGGTGTCAACAAACTATTCAAGCCAGGTGCGCATACTTTCTCAACTTGTTCTAAAATAATTAGGGTGCCCAGGAATTCAAAATGCATTTTCAATCGATCATAGCAAACACTGGTTCAACTGATACACTGGCTTAGTGTAGAAAGCCAAATGACACAGCTTCTCTCACTCTTTAAACTAGCTTTGGCAAGCTGTATTCAAAAGTTAGACTCAAACCCAATGAACATCTGCAGATGATGGTACAACCCCAGATTAATCAACCTTAATCCATTCATCAAAAAAAGAGGCTTGTAGGTCTAGGGGTATGATTCTTGATTTGACTGTAACAGGCTTTAGGGTGCAAATCCTGGACAAGCACAGTATTTTTCCTGTTTCATCTGGAAACATTCTATCGAGAATGGTACTGTGGCTCACTGCACTGCTGGGTTACTGAACAGGGTTGTGTTTTGCTCAACACCAGATGAGACATAGAGAGGAGAAATTAGAATTATCAGCAGCAGGGGTCCTAATAGAGAGACGAAAAGTCAGCAAGCAAAGGAGTGTAGTAGTGCTGAAATTGAATTCATCCTCAAGTCTTGGTGAGTACCTTCATGAGGTGGACCCTGTTTTTCACAAAATCTCACCAAGGGGACACTGATATATAGACTGTATTTATATAGCATATATCATGGACAGAAGTCAAAAACCAAAAAAAGATAGCTGGGTGCACAGGACCCAGGATAAAAAAGTGCCCAATACTGGTAGGCGCACTGGTGCCAGGACTGGAAAAAATGACAGTGTTGAATCCTCAAAATACGGTAACATTCCTACAATGGGGCCAGGCCAGGCCCAGGGGGAGGATGGCCCCCCCTGTTGTAGAAGGAAGTAGCAGTCCACAAAAATCCCAAATACTGATAGGCCAAAGAAGAGCTATAAAGACAATAGAGTGGACTATTGAGGATAAGAATTATGTATTGTTACTATTATGCAAAAAGCCCAGAATTTCTAAACAGAGGATATACAAAAAGATCAAGAGATAAATTAGAGGAAAGAAAAATAATTCCACAGGAAAAAATGTCAGAAGCTTCAAACGAAAATTTGCGTTTATTAATAGAACAGAGTTTTGAAAAACAGTATATAGATCAAGAAACTTTGATTTGTTTGAAAAAAGAAGCATCTGAGGAAGTGTGAAAATGTAAACAACAAACCCAAGCTATTTTTGAAAAGTATAAAAAAGAAATATGGACATGGGAAAGAAAGAGAGATTTGATATGGTGAAATATTTATGCAAAGGAGAAAGCCAAGTTGATTTATATAGAGAAGGCAGTCTCAAAGACATCCAGATATGGAAAATTTTCACAATAGAAAAGTTAATATCATAAAGATGGACTGGAGAAAAGAAGATTAGTGAAGCAGAAGTTAAAGAAATAGAAGTTGAAGTTATGAAGGATTTAATGTAGAAGGTTTAACACAGAAAACATTACAGCATGATGGAGAGTCCCCTGAATACGGAGAAGCAGGAATATCAGGAGACTTCTGAAGAAGAAATATGGACATGACACAGAAAAAGAGAATTAATATGGTGAAATATTTATGCAAAGGAGAAAGCAAAATTAACCAATACAAAAAGAGCAGCACCGAAGTTATCTGAAGAGAAATACAGGCAAAGGAATCAGAGTATGGAAAATTTTACAATAAAATAAGACTAAGAGGAAAACTAGAAAACGAGATTAGTAATGGAGATGTTAAAAAAATAGAAATTGAGGTTATGGAGCACCTGCAAAGCAAAGTGAAGGATTCAGTGTAGAAAATCCAATGCAGAAAGCACCACAACAGGATAGAGCAATGGATATCCAAATTAAGAGGAAACCAGTGGAACAGGAAGCAATTGGTCAGGTGCCATATCAAGTTATTTTGTAGCCTTCCACATGAAACCAGTATAACCGTTCACTTGAAACTAGACAGCAAGGGAAGGAACAGGAAACTCTGATGCAGCCAATGTTGAGGAGCGATAGGCCAATGAGTTCCCATTTGACAGAGCAATGGATAGCACAGGATGAAATTGGGGAGAAGGTGCCACAGGAGGATGCTATAGAACTATCTATAGAATGCCCGCAGGAAGTGGAAAACAAAGGATGTGCCCTCAGTCTGGAAAAAAATGAACTAAGGGAAGAGTTGCTTGATTTAATGGACATAGATAGATTATTAAGATCAATGAAAGAAATAGACTGCAGAAGGTCTATAAAACTCCAGAAGTCTGATAAAACAAATGAAGACAGTAATTAGGACTGTCCACAGATATCCATGCGATATAACAGAAGTAAACAGGATATATTATTGTGCAGCTAAACTAATAACTGATAAAGTTCTAAAACAAGAACAAAGAGTAATGAGGCAAAGGAAGGGGAGAAATCGAATACCACATGGAAGTATTCAATAGAGAAAACTATAAAGCAACTAAGACAAGACATGTCACTGTTAGAAGACTATAGAGGAGGGAATAGGATCAACAAAAATACTAAGAAAAATAGATATATCTATAGATATAATTTTTTCCATGCACAATTAAGTAGTGCAGGTTTTTTGTGTGAAAATTCATTGTTTTATTCACACGACAAACTTTCATATTTAATCTAGTGTTATGGTTTGGAATTCAACAATTTTTGATGTACGAGGTACATTATTTACTTTTCAGTCATTTGCAAAAAAGATTTTAACAGAGATGATTCATTTAGGTAGGATATTGTTAATATTATATGTTTGGGCGGCCGCGGTGGTGCAGCGGTTAGTGTTGCTGCCTCACAGCAAGAAGTTCTCTGGTTCAATTCTCACCTGGGGTGCCTTCTGTGCGGAGTCTGCATATCCTCCCTGTGGTCACGTGGGTTTTCTCCAGGTGATCCGGTTTCCTCCCACATCCCAAAGACATGCTGCAGGTGGATTGGACACTCTAAATTGGCCCTAGGTGCGAGTGTGTGCATGTGTGTGCCTTCTGTGGAAGGTTGGGTGCCGGGCTGGCAACTCGACACCATAAAACTTCACTGCCAATCATAAGTGGACAGTTGATCCGCTGTGGCGACCCCTAACCAGGAAGAAGAAGATTATATGTTTATTTCATGGTTTATAATGACAGGAAGGGATATAAAAGGACTTTGGGCATTATGTTTAATTGTTCTGATGAAGTCCAGTAACTTGTGGACAAAAGCGCTTAACTGTGGATTCAATACACTTGTTTGAACGGCACTTGACTCTGAAGTCTTTTCTTTCCTTATAAGATTCTGTGGAACACAATAAAGATGCTAAATGGATAAAAGACGTAAAAGAAAGAATAAGAAGTTTAAAAGTACAGGAGATGAAATGGGATGACGTAACAGCCAGAGAGATTGAAACAAAGTTAAGACAAGCCTCTAATTGGAAAACCCCAGGCCCAGATGCAGTACCTAACTTTTGGTTAAAACTATTAATATCTCTGCATGAAGACTTAGCCATGAACAAGAACTATTTATAACTATTTATATGTGCATCCTGAACAGATACCAACCTACCTAGCAACAGGTAAAACAATGCTCCTACTTAAGAGTGAACCTACAAGCTACCCCAAAAATTATAGACCAATAACTTACCTTCCAATGACATATAAACTATACACAGGAATTGATGCCGACAGAGTTTATAGTCATTTAGAAGAAAAATCAATTATGGCAGTAGAACAAAAGGGCAATAAAAGAAAGTCCTATGAAACAAAGGATCATTTGATGTTAAATAAATTCATAGTGGAGAACTGTAAAAAAGGGGAAGAATCTAAGTATGGCATGGACTGAGTACAAAAAAGCATTTGATAGTATCCCACATTCATGGATAAAAGAGTGCTTAAAAATGTATAAGATACACCATACACTGATTGACTATGTTACAGTGGTCATGAAAC